>NW_006399763.1:27201647-27231644 GCF_000299155.1 Elephantulus edwardii | reverse complement strand
AAAATCTCTGTAAATGTTCATTAAAATTATTAAAACAATTATTAAAAGAAAAAAAGAAATTAAGGAAAATAATGCCATTCCCAAAAGAGAAAAGTTTTGTAAATAAATCTAACCAGAGATAAAAATCTATGTTTACAAACAAAATTCTAAAAGCACTTGTAAAAAGAATAAATGTTGTGTGACCATATTTGACCTCTATCAACTCCATAATGAGGAACTTTCCCTGTCCACAGTACCCACAACAAGAAACCAAATCAGATATCAGACATGTGTCCCATGCTCCTACACCTCTTCTCATTCCAACAACAATCTTACTGCTTTACTGGGTCTGACATCTACTATGATTGCTAACAGACCACACAGAACAATATTCGGGAAGTCAAAAGGCTGTAATTGAGGTTGTTAGCAGATAAAATCACTCAGTCATGATAACTTCCAGATGTACTTGCAGTCACCTCCTCAGCCTTAAACCTCACAGCTCTAGGCAAGTATTGCAAAGCCCTGCCAATTATGGCCTCCCTTTCCCAGTAGTCTTCTATAAAACCTTGGACAAAATGTTCTTATCTCTGGTTCCATGGAGTAGCAGCCCCAATGTCCACTCTGCCTCATGTCAGAACTCTGGTTCTCTACTGCTGGCTGCTATGGCTGCTGCTCCCATAGGCCCTTGTGTGGCTGACTCAAGAATCTCTGGCCCCAACTGACACGCTGTAGTCTCTTACTTTTTCTTTGCTGGTGGTGAAATTCTCAAAATCTGCTGCTAGATCTGCTCAATTTAGTGGCAAGAGAAACCAGTATTCTTGTGGGTAGGCTAATGCACCCTATTCATATATTCTCACCTATCTGCCTTGCAAAAACACACTCAATGAGTAGGAGTGTCATTTTGAATAATAAACCCTCAACACCACAGCACTCTAATATATATATATATATATAAGTAGCATCAGGATGGATGGTGAAGAGATTGAGATTGAGACTGTACACAGCTTCAGTTTGCTTGGTTCCATAGTCAACAGGTTTGGCACCAGCAACCAGGAAATTAAAAGGCACATTGCCATGGGAAAGTCTGCTGTTAGGGGCCTCTCCAAAGGACTGAAGAGCAGTGGTGTCTCTCTGGAGACTAAGGTGAGTCTGATACAGGCCATGGTCTTCGCAATCACCTGTTATGCATCAGAGAGTTGGACAATGACCAAGGAGGATAGAAGGAGAATTGATGCCTTTGAGCTGTGGTGCTGGAGAAGAGTATTGAGAATACCATGGCCTGCTAGGAAAACAAACAGATTTGTCCTGGAAAGGGTTAAACCGGGTGGCTCCTTGGAGGCAAGGATTCTGAGGCTCCGTCTAACATACTTTGGACATGTTGTGAGGAGAGACCGGTCCTTGGAGAGGGACATCATGCTTGGGAGGGGTGGAGGGACAGCGCAGGAGAGGAAGGCCCTCTAAGAGGTGGATTGATTCAGTGACTGGGATAATTGGGATGGGAGTGTCAGAGACAGTGCGATTGGCACAGGACAGAGCTGAGTTTAGGGCTGTTATACATAGGGTCGCTGTGAGTCGCAGGCGACTTGACAGCACATAACAACAACAACAAAAACATATTCATCAGAAGACTTATCACTGTGAATATAGAAATACTACTCACCTAAAATCTAAAAATGCCATGAAGTCTTACAAAGGCAGTATGAGGACAGCTGAATCCAACCTCTTCTATAATTTTTGTTCACTGAACATTTTTCAGGCACATAGCAAGTAATTTAGAAGGCCGTGGCCTGATTAGATGCAGCTGAGTATATAAACCAAAATGGTTGCTTGTTAGCAATTTAGAAAGGTTATTGACAGCAAATTTTCTCATTATAACTAATCTTTTTATTTCCTTACTGCTGAAGCAAAGTTAGTTGATTGAACATGAGCAAGATTACATCAATAACAACCTCAATTCTGTCTCCATCTATCATGATTCTGCTTATTGGCGAATGTGAGGATTTTTGGTTTTTTGGTGCTAAGATAAAATTCTTATTGAAGGCTGTAGTCCTTGATCTTTTTCAGTAAACATGTTAGTCATCCTCAGTTTTGGGAAGCAATGTTGTGTCATCTTCATAATACAGTTTGTTGATGAGTCTTCCTTCAATCCTGATGCCACATTCTTCTTCATAAAGTCTAGCCTCCTGAATTATCTGTTAAGAATACAGATCAAAAAGATAAAGGATATATCCCTGAAACACTCCTTAGAGAATTTTCATCCATGCACTGTTCCCTTGCTCTGTTCTGACAACTGCTTCTTAGTATAGGTATAGGTTTTGCATAAGCATAATCAAGTGTTCTTGGATTCACATTATTCTCAATGTTAGCCACAATTTATTGAGATCCAGATAGTCTAATGTCTTTGAATTTTCAATAAAACACAACTAGACATCTATCTGATATACTCTGCTTTCAACCAGGATCCATCTGATATCAGCAATCATATCCCTAGTACCTTGGCTTCTTCTAAACAGAGCTTGTATTTTTGTCAGTTCTTTATTTATTTACTGTTCCAGTAGTTTGTGGTACAATCTTCAGCGAGGGTTCCTTGCATGTGATATTGTTTGATAATTTCCATAGTCTGTTAGATCACCTTCTTTGGGAAAGGAAATGCATATGAATCTCTTCTGGTAAGTTGGTCAGATTTCTTTGCTCAACTTAGTAAGCATATCCAGAGCTGATATGTTTGTTGAAATATGTCAGCTGGTATTCCATCAGTCCCTGGGACCATATTTTTGTCAATTCCTTCAGAGCAGCTTGATCTTTTTCTTTTATTACCATTGGTTCTTGATCATATGCTACTTCATGAAATGGTTCTACGTCTTCATGGATAGTGACTCTTTGTATTCTTTCCATCTTCTTTTGATGCTTTCTGTATCAATTTTTTTTCTCCATAGCATTTTTTTTATTTCATAGCATTTTTAAGTATTGCAGATTGAGGCTTAAAATTGGTCTTCAGATTCATTAGCTTGAGAATGCCAAGGGAATTCTTCCCTTTTGATTTTTTCACTCCAGCTATTTGCACATTTTGTGGTAATGCTTTGCTTTGTATTAATAAGGTGTCATTTCAAATTTTTCTTCTCAACTCTGTAATTTTCTCATCTCTTCCTTTTGTTTTGAATTATCTGTGTTCTAGTACAATATTCAAAGTCTCTTCTAATATCAATTTTGGTCTTCCTCATCTGTCTTTGTAATGACCTTTTACTTTCTCCTTGGATGATAGCCTTCTCATTATTTCATGGTTAATTTTATCTTTATAAATTAGCATTCAATGAATGCCTCAAATCTGTTCTTTATTATAGTATTATTATTATTAACAATATACTTCTTTATTTATAAAATTTGAATACATTGTTTTGCACACCAGATTCTTCCAGTTTCCCTAAACCCCCATCAATATGTACAATCCCATGATTAATCACCCACACATACAGCCTCATCCTTCTGTTTCCACCCTCCCCCACCCCCAACTTGGATCCTCATACTTAGTCTACAGTAACGGTTTTATACAATATTTGTTCTTGTGGGACTGAGTTAGTTCACTCAGCATATTGCTCTTCAGTCCCTCCTAAGTTAGGTTATAATTTTGAGATGGCTTTTAAATTCAATTAGGATAGAAAGAAAGTCATATTACAGATTTAATTTTATCTTCAATTTGGACTTGCACATGAGTAGTTAATGGCTTGTGCCATCAGCATCTTATTGGGTTTTCACAACTGATATTGAGCTTCTGCAATGATCTCTCCACAGACATAGTCCATCTTTGTAGATTCCTGGGTAGACCATCATGTGAGGTCCATATGTATACTCATCTTTTTTTTGTATACTCATCATTTTTATAATAGATATTTACAATATATAAATTATTGATTGTAAAGCATTCTACCATATCTTTTTAAAGAGTTGCAAATCAAAACAAAATAAGATATCATCTCACTTCAATGAAACTATCAATACTGAATAACACATGCTGGAGGGGACAGAGTGATATTGGCACTCTCACAAACTGCTGGTGGGAATGTAAAATGGTGCAACCACGTATTGAAAGCAGTTTGGTGCTTCCTTAGAGAGTTGGAAATTTAAATATCATTTGATCTAGCAATCAGAGTAGGTATGTTTTTGTTGTTGTTGTTGTTGTTAGGTATCGTTGAGTACAACTAACAGCAACTCTATGAAGAATGGATCTAAACCCCATCCTATCCTGCTCCATCCTCAGACTTCCTGACACACTAGAACCCATTGCAACAGTCACTGTGTCTATCCACCTTGTAAAGGGTCTTTCACTCCTTTGCTGACCCTCCACCTTTCTAAGCATAATGTCCTCTCCAAGACTAACCCCTTTGAGTAACATGCCAGGAGTATCTGAATCAAAGCCTCATAATCTCTGCCTCTGAAGATCATTCCAGCTGCACCTTCTCTAAGACATATTTATTTGTTTTTTAGGCAGTCCATGAGATGTTCAGTGCTCTTCTCCAATACCAAAACTCAAAAGCATTAATTCTTCTTTTGTCATCTCTATTCATCGTCCAGCTCTCAGATGCATAGCAAATAATCAGAAAGACCATGGTCTGAATCAGGTACACCTTAGTCCTGAAACTGACATCATTAGTCTTCAATAATTTAACTTCAATAATTATTCAATAATTCTAACTTCAATCTCTTCACCATCTCTTATGATGCTCCCAATCAACCCAGTGGTGAGAATCTTCATTTTCTTGCTACTGAACCTTTAATCCATATTGAAGTCTGCAGTCCTTGACCTGCAGTCCTTGAAGTCCGCAGCAAGCACTTCAGGCCCTCCTCAGTTTCAGCAAGCACGGTTATGTTATCAGCATAACACATATTGTTGAGGAGTTTTCCTCCAATCCTGATTCCACACTTCTCCTCATAGAGCCCATCCTTCCAGATAATCTGTTCTGAATATAGACTGAAAAAGTATGGATATAGGACACATCCCTGGTATCCATACTTTTGGTAACAGCAGCCAGGAAATTAAGAGATGAATTGCACTGGGGAAGTCTGCTGTCAGAGACCTCACCAAAGTACTAAAGAGCAATGATGTCAATCTGAAGACTATGATGAGCATGATACAGGCCATAGTCTTTGCAATCAGTTGCTATGCATCAGAGAGCTGGACAATGACTAGGAATGATAAAAGAAGAAGTGATGTCTTTGAGCTGTGGTGTTGGAGAAGTGTTGAATATACTACAGAGAGCTAAGAGAAGAAAAGATTTATCCTGGAGAAAGGAAAACCCGACTGCTACTTGGAGGCAAGAATTCTGAAGCTTCATCTAACATACTTCGGACATGTTGCAAGGAGGGACCAGTCCTTAGAGAGTGATGTAATGCTTGGGAAAATGGAGGGACAGTGCAGAAGAGGAAGACACTCGATGAGAAGGATTGAGTCAGTGACTGGTGGAATAGGGGTAGGTGTGTCAGAAACAATAAGGTTGGCACAGTATAGAGCAGGGTTTACAGCTGTTTTACATAGGGTCGTTATGAGTTGCATATGACTCGATGGCACATAATGACAACAACAACAACAACATTTTATATTTACTATATCTAAATTCACAAACATATCAAAATAACAGAGGCACTACAAACTAACATACTCTAACCAAAAGTTTTTGAGGCATTAATTTTAATAATGTAGAGGTGGGAGAGATTTAATGACTTTGAGCTGTGGTGCTAGAGATGAGCATTGAGGGTACCATGGACTGCCAAGAAAACAAAAAAGATTCAACCTGGAAAGGGTTAAACCAAGCTGCTAGTTGGAGGCAAGGATTCTGGGGCTTCATCTGACATACTTTGGACATTTGTAAGGAGGCACAGGTCCTTGGAGAGGGACATCATGTTTGGGAGGGTGGAAGGACTGCGCAAGAGGGGAAGACCCTCTATGAGATGGATTGATTGAGTGACTGGGGTAATCGGGATGGGTGTGTCAGAGGCAGTGTGATTCACACAGGATACAGCAGGGTTTAGGGCTGTTGTATATAGCATCACTATGATTCACAAGCAACTCGATGGCACATAACAACAACAAGAGAGGTGGGGGAAACCCAAAATTCCATCAATTGACTAAAGAAACTGTGGAGGTGGTGGTGTTTTTGTTGGTGGTGATCCTGTCCAATTAAGTATAATATAACCCAATGAACAACATACTTAAACCCTGTCCTATCCTGTGGGATTCTAATAATCTTTGACATACTTGATCTCACTGAAGTTATCACGGTGTCAATTCATCTAGTAGGGTGTCTTTCTCTTTGTAGCTGACCCCTCACCTTTCCAAGCAAGATAGCCTTCTCCAAGGAGTATCTTCTCTTAGCAATATGCCCAAAATACGTGAGAAGAAATTTTATTATCATTGCCTCTAAAGAGTACTCTGATTTCACCTTTTACAAGATAGATTTGTTCTTTTGGCAATTCATATCATATTTAATACTCTTTTCCAACACCACAGCTCAAAGGCATCAATTTTCTTCTGCCATTCTTATTCATTGTTCAGCTTTCAAATGCACAGTAAGTGATTGAAATGACCATGACCTGAATTAGGCACAACTTAGTCTTCAAACTGAAATCACTCTCAAAAAACCAAACAGATATGTCTTGGCAAAAGAGCAGCCAGAGAGCTCATTGGTGGCAAAGATAGCAAAATTTCATCTCACACATTTGTGGCGTGTTTCTGGGAGAAGCTATTCCTTGGAAAGTGTTATCATACTCGGAAATGTAAAGAGTCAGGGAAAGATAAGATTCTCAACAAGATGGTGGCACACAGTGACTGGAGCAAAGGGTTTAAGTGTGTAGAATATGACAAGGATAGCACAGGGTAGGAAAGAGTTCGAATTTGTTGTTCATAGGGTCTCTATAAGTTCTACTTGACTTGACAGCACCTAGCAACAATGCCATGTATTTCTGAACTTTGAAGACTTCATTCTCTTCAGAGTAAGAACAAAATTTAATTCTAAGGGCTACATGATTTTGCAACATTTTAATATGTGAAACTATAGCTATTAATGTGAAGTAAGTATTTAACAGCTGTATGAAAATTAGTGTTGGGTTGTTTATAAACCAAATGAGTATGAGGCCTAAGGGGAGGTCTAACTTTTTCTTATAAACTACTGCTATCTTCCAAAGAATAAATAATTTAATATCATAATAATATTATAAGGTGAAATTCTACATTTTTTAAAACAAAACCCTCAGACTCAAAGCAGTAATTTGCCTAAGACTACCTTAAATTCCAACTCTTCTCCTTTCAATTAAAAGCTGTTGATGATTCTTTATTGATTTTTTAATTTTACACAGAAGTCATTTCATGAATACAGGAAGTTAAATAAAATTAATAGTAGTACATAAAATATCCATGTACTCCTTATCCAAACTAACCAATTTTTAAAAGCAAATTTAGCTATATTTGTTCTTTTCTAGACATATCCATTTTCACATCAACATGTTTTCCTTTAGTTTTGGCTTCTCGATGCTTCAGTGCAATCTTTAGAGTCTCTTCTGACATCCATTTAGGTTCTTTATTTCTCCTCTGTTTTTGTAATGACCTTTTGCTTTCTTCATGGATAATATTCTGGATATCATCCCACAACTCATCTGTTCTTCGAACATAGGTGTTCAATTCCTCAAACCTATTCTTAAGATGATTATGCAATTCAGATGGAATTGACTCAAGATCATATCTTGGTTTCTCTGGACTTAATTTTCTTCAGCCTCCATTTGAACTTGCATAGAAGTAATTGATGATTTGACCCACAATCTGCCCTTGGCCTAGTTTTGACTGCCGATATTGAGCTCTTTCAATGATTTCTTCCACAAATGTAATCAATCTGATTCCAATGTAGCCCTTTCGGGGAGATCTATGTGTAAAGCCACCTTTTGTGTCTTTTAAAAAAGGTAATTGGAATAAATAATTTTAAATAAAAAATTCATTCTATTTGCAGCTTCATTTATATCACCACATCTGTATTTTCCAACTACTGTTCCTTCTTCACTGTTTAGTACTTTTGGATTCCAGTCACCAATTATTATTTGTGCATCCTGATTGTATGTTCAGTCAATGTCAGACTGTAAAATTTGGTAAAAATTCTCAATTTCTTCCTCTTTGGCTCTAGATGTAGGACTGTTTATTTGAATAGTAATTGTGTTAATAGGTCTTCTTTGCATGTGTGTAGATATTATTTTATCACTCACAAATTATATTTAAGGATAAAACTTGAAATTGACTCTTTGACTATGAAATAAAAAAGATTCTTTGTTTTTAATTCTCTGCACAGAATACCATATGATTATCTGATTCAAAGTGCCCAAAGCCGGTCCATCACATCTCACCAATGCCTAGTATGTCGATAGTCATGTGTTCCATTTCATCTTTAACAATTTCAAGTTTTCTAACATTCAACCTACATACCTTTCATGTTCTAATTTTTAAATGATATTTGTTATTGATTTTCCTTATTTCAACTGACTTCCAATCTTGCTCTACCACTACACTATTGTAACTATTCTCTTTATTCAGTGTTCATAGGGTTCCCAAAAGCCTGTTAGATGGCCCATCCAGCTTCCTAGTTTATCTTAATCAGGGAGCTCCAATTGACACACCAGTGACATAGTTTTCAATCTGACAGCAATCTCAAGTTATCTCAATACAGCAAACTGACAGAAAGATGTTACACTACTTAGCACAATGTTCTCTCCAAACACAATTAATACCAGGCCCAAGGGCCTATAGCCCTAGGGCCCAACTGACTTTAAAATAAAAACACCCACCACCAGATCCTATTTGCCTACACAAGAGGCTTCCTACCCACAGCTTATAGTAAACAAAATCAGAAACAGTTAATCAGCTTACACTTGATTGCTAACACAATAAAAAATGTCCAAATAGTTTACAGCCAGCTTTAAAATAAATTAAAAACAAACAAACAAAAACCAACCCTTACCCTCCAGGATCAAACTTCACTCAAGGTGGAGGCTCAGATGATTTCAAAGGGCAGCTTTGAAGGACAAAGTAAAGTATTAAAATGGAATGTGCATAGAGCTAGAATTGGAGAATAGAAAGGGAAGAACCAACTCTGCATTGTTCAAGCTGAAAGAACTGAAAAATAAATTTAAGCTTCATGGCACAATGATGAAAGCTGCTATGGACAATATATTGAATGACTCAGAGAGCATCAAAAGATGATGAAGGGAATATACAGAGTCACTGTACCAGAAAGAATGGGAAAATTTCATGAAGTACCATATGAACAAGAGCCAATGGTAATGAAGGAGGAAGTAGAAGCTGCATTGAAAGCATTGACAAAACATAAGGCTCTGGGAACTGATGGGATACCAATTGACTTGTTTCATTTAAGAGATACTGTCTTAAACACTCTCACCAGTATATGCCAGGAAATCTGGAGCATGACTATCTGGGTAATAGATTGGAAGAGGCCCATATTTGTTCCCATTCCCAAAAAAATGTAATCCAATTGAATGTGGAAATGATCAAACAGTATCATTGATACCACACACAAACAAGATACTGCTGAAGAGCATTCAAAACTGCTAGAACAGTACATAGATAAGGAATTGCCAGAAGTTCAAGCAGGATTTAGAAGAGGTGGTGGCACCAAGGATATCATTGTTGATGCCAGATGGATCCTGGCCAAAAGTAAGGAATACTTGAAGAATGTTCATGTGTGCTTTATTGACTATTCAAATGTGTCTGACTATGTGTATCATAACCAGTTGTGGCTGACATTGAGAAGAATGGGAATCCCAGAGCACTTGATTTTGCTCATACTGAACCTTTACCTAGACCAGTAGGCTGTTGTGTGAACAGAGCAGAGGAGCATTGAATGGTCTGAATTTGGAAGAAAGTGCACCACGATTGTATTCTTTCTCCATACCTAGTCAATCTGTATATTGAGAAAATTATGCGAGAAGCGACACTCTATGAAGTGAAGTGTGGCATCAGGATTGGAGGGAGACTCATCAATAACTTGCATTATGCAGATGACACAACCTTGCTTGCTGAAAGTGAGGATGGCTTGAAGTACTTGTTGCAGAAGTCCAAAGAATGCAGCCATACATATGAATTGCATCAAAATGTAAGGAAAACAAAAATTCTTACCACTGTACCATTAGGCAGTATCATGATGGATGGAGAGGAGACTGAAACTGTCAATAGCTTCACCTTGTTTGGATCCATAATTAACACCCTTAGTATCAGGAAATAAAGAGACTCATTGCACTGGGAAAATCTGCAGATAAGGACCATCCAAAATTATTGAAGAATAATAATATCAGTTTGAAGACTAAGGTGAGTCTGAGCCAGGCCATTGTCTTTCTGAATTCTAGTGATGCATCTAAGAGCTGGACAGTGACTAATGATAACAAAAAAAAATTGATGCTTTTGAGCTGTGGTATTGGAGAAGAGCATTGAACACCCCATGGATGGCCAAGAGAACAAACAGATATGTCTTGGAGTGGGTGCAGCTAGAGTGCTCTTTGGAGGCAAGAATGATGAAACTTTGCCTCACACACTTTGAACATGTTGCTAGGAAGTGCTACTCCTTGGAGAGGGGCGTGATATTGGGAAGGGTTGAGGGTGGGCAAAGGAGAGGAAGACACTCAACCGGGTGGACTGCTGCACTGGGCTCTTGGGTGTCAGGAAGTGTGACCATGGTACAGGATAGACCAGGGTTCAGATCTTTTGTTCATAGGGTTACTATAAGTTATGCTCAACTCAAAGGCATGTAACAACAAGACATACCCACACAAGCTCACACATATATTTGTTGTAGTTGTGTGTTTATTCCAGTGATTGCGATTTTTTTGTGATCCTTTAAAACAGGGTACAACTATCCACTTATTTTCCTAGGCAGAAATTTTTACAGGAACAGAATATCAGCAGGCAAGCACTTTACAATATAACATCAAGGCAATTGAGTGTGTGGTGTGTGTGAGTGCATGTGTTGTGGTGTCATTAAGTTGCAAAAAAAGGTACGCTTATATTTATCTACTTAAGCAAAATTTTACTTTAGTGCAATATTTTTATTTAATATCACACCCCTATTGCAGTTTCCCCCCCTAAATATAATCTCACACACCTATTGCAGTTTTTTTCCTAAATAAAATAGTTTATATTGAATTCAATCAAGTATAAGACCCAGTTGAGAATCAGATATAACATTGATTATATCTGTCTAAACTCTGTTAATCTGAGACATTTCTACAGTGCCCTCTTCTTTTCCATTACATTGATATTTTTGAAGAATATAGAACTCCCCCTCAATTTTGCATACAATGTCATTCAAGGTTTATCTGGGGTTTCTTTAAGATTAGACTCAGGTTAACCATTCTGGGCGGAAAACTATGTTAGGGAAGGCCATCCTTCCCAGATTAATTTGGAGGCATTTAAAGAGTTTCTCTCTCTTTTTAATGACAATTTCAAATTTTTAAGAAATATTCAAAATATTATCTCATTTTTCTACTGTAGAATTACTGATTTCCCTCTAGCAATCAGTAAATAATATTTAAGAAGGTGCTTGAAGATCATGCAAATATGATAATAATAAAAATATAGTAACCTAAATATAATATTTATTGAGAATTTCCTAAGGAGGCTCTGGATTGCAACAACTGTTAAAAAGTTAGCAACTTGAATCATCCCACTACTCAGAGATGCCATGGATGAAAAGCTTAGTTTCTGAATGATGGCAGTCTTGTAAGGTCATAACCTTGAAAACCTGTAGTGTACCATTCTACACTGCAATATATAGGGTCATCGTGAACCTGAATAGACTCAGTGACAACTGGGTTATGTTTCAGTTTTGAGACTTTTCCTGAATCAGTTCCAAAATTCCTTCTGTATTTGATGCTTGGCATTTGATATGCAGCATAAACAAGAGCCTTCTCTCCTCGCTTAACTCTTTCTCTTTGTATTTTTGGTATACCGTCTAACACTGGTTTTGCATTCTCCATTCCTTATCTGAAGATTTATTTACTCTGAGTGATAACTCTGACTTCTAACAATATGAATGCTTTTAATTACAAGACTAATCATATAACACTTGAGAATTGCTTTCAATCATATCCTCTCTTTCTTTGTCTCTCTCTCTTTCGCACACTCATTAAATATACTAAAAATAATTCACGTTTTGTTTCATTCCTCCCAGCATCACCCCATCAATAACAATATATGTGTGTGTTTGTGTGTGTGTGTGTGTGTGCACGCGTGTGCACACACACACACAATTTATATATTTGGATTAACTCAATTAACATGTATTTTTCTATTTCCTTTTAGTATGGTTGTGATTTATTTGAAACATCACTGTTTATTTGCTTTGGTTGGCTTTCAGTTTTAGTAAATTTTATTAAAAAACAGATGAAAAATTCTACTTCCTAAACAACATGCCTCCAGGAACTCTATGAACTCTGATAAATGTTGATAGTTGTAGAGGGGCTTCAGGCCTTTTGTTCATAGGGTCGCTATAAGTCGTGCTCAACTCAAGGCAATCAGCAACAACAACCACCACCATTTACAAAGCAAAGAAAGAAAATAATTCTTTTTATAAAACCATTAGATCACATTTGTTTTGCAACCTTTCATATTAAAAATAGGCATTTTAGGTTTAAAAATGTGACATGGCTTTTTTCTAGCTGTTGAATGTTTTGACGGCGCAGATGAGACAGTTATTTAATTGACTAAATATTCAATTAAACAGGGTCTTCTGAGGCTCTCTCACTCTAAATGGAAGTATTTTACACAAACTCTGTTTTTTAATCAGGGCACATAAGGGTCTGACCCAGAATGTTTGCTAAAAAGCTCAGGGTCTCACTGGCCCCATTGGTCTCCTAATTCAGAAACTATTAATAGTGCAAAGTTAATTAAACCTGTGACATATTATAAATGCAGCTGTTGTTATTTTTGGGTCTATCTGGGATGTCAGAGAGTTTGATATATTTTAGAGTGCCAGATTTGGCATTTAACAGAGCTGGCATAGTTGTTTTTAATCTCTGAAAAAAAAATCATTTCTTAGTTTATATATTTTAAGTTATTCAAAAAGAGGAAATTATATATGTATATATATATTACATATTTATATATATATACACACACATGCATTAGAAATTGATTGTTTTTATCACTTCCTTATTATCATTATATTTTATTAATTTTCACCATTTTGCATAAGTTCTTAGGACTTTTAAAACACTTTGTTTAGGTAAAATTTAAGTGTCTTACTATTAAACAAGAGGTTGTCAGTTCAGATTTACTCAAACATGCCTCAGAATACAGTCTTGAAAATCTGCTTTTGAAAGGTCAAAACCCCAAGGAATATTTTTACTTTGCACACAGTCAGATGTCCTTGGTATCAGTGAACAAATAGAAATATACCCCTGTAAGATTAATTACTTAGGTTCCGTTCAGGAGTTACACACCATCATTGTTGTTTTTAGGTGTCACAGTGACCCTGTGAACAATGCACAGGAACCTCTCTCCATCCTGACCCATCCTCACAATCTCCAATAAGAGCTAATCCATTTTTAAGGTCATTATGTAAATCCTTTTGTTGAGGGTCTTTTTTTCCTTTATCTGGCCCTTCAAGTTTCCCAGGATGGTATCTTTTCCAAGGACTGTCCTTTCCTAACAACATGCCCAAGTATGTGAGATAAAATTTGACCATCCTTGCCTCTAAGGAGCATCTGGATTGCACTTTCTCCAAGACAGTCTTTTTCTTTTAGCAACTCATAAGGTATTCAACACTCTCTTCTCTAATATCACGGTTCAAAGATGCTTGTTTTTCTTCTGTCATCTTTATTCATTGTCCAACTTTTAGAGGCATTGGAAACAATTGAAGATAAAATGGAAGATCAGGCCCACATTAGTCTTTAAAATGATTGTTTTCTCTTTAGCATTTTGGAAAAGTCCTTGACAGAAGATTTTCCAGTGCAATGCATTCTTTGATTTTTTTGGATGCTGTTAACATGGGCATTGATTGTAGATCCAAATAAAACCATTGACAACTTCATTTTTTCCCCCTCCATCAGAGTCCATCAGTGATGTATTTTATCTTCGTACCTTTTCAATCTGTAAGCAGAACAGATCATCTGAGACACTTGTCTATACAAGGAAGAATGTGGCATCAGGATATGTGGAAGAGTCATCAACAACCTGCCTTATGCAAATGACACAACTCTGCTTGCTGAAACTGAGGAAGACCTGAAGTGCTTGCTGCAGAAGTTCAAGGACTGCAACCTTCAATATGGATTAAAGCTCAACATTAAGAAAACAATGATTCTTACCACTGGGCCAATTGGCAGCATTATGATAGATGGTGAAGAGATTGAAATTGTTAAAAGCTTTAGTTTGCTTGACTCCACAATCAACACTCTTGGTAACAGAAGCCAGGAAATCAAAAGACAAATTGCATTAGGGAAGTCTGCTGTCAGAGACCTCTCCAGAGTAATGAAGGGACCTCTCCAGAGTAATGACGAGCAACGATGTCAGTCTGGAGACTAAGGTACTCCTTATCCAGGACACAGTCTTCACAACTACTTTCTATGCATCAGAAAGCTTTACAATGACTAGGGATGATAGAAAGAGAATGTATGCCTTTGAGCTGTGATGCTAGAGAAGTGAACTAACTATATAATTGATTGCCAGAAGAAAAACAGGTTTATCCTGGAGAAGGTAAAACCAGGCTGCTGCTGCTTGGCGGCAAGGATTCTGAGGCTTTGTCTGACGTAATTTGGGCATGCTGTAATGAGGGAGCAGTCCTTGGAGAGGGACATCATGCTTGGAAGGGTAGAGGGACAGGAAAAGAGAGAAAGACTCTTGAAGAAATGGATGGATTCAGTGAGTGGGGTAATGAGGATAAGCGTGTCAGAGACAATAAGGTTTGCACAAGATAGAGCAGGTTTCAGCGCTATTGTATCTAGGGGCGCTATGAGGCACAAATGACTTGATGTAGATAACAACAACAACAACAACAGTACATTTACAGAGAAATATCAGAAAAACAAAGTTGGTTTAGAAGCAGCCCTGGCATTAGGGATGTCATTGTTGAAGTAAAATGAATATTGGTGAAAACAAAGAATACTAGAATAATGCCTAGTTTTGTTTTATCCACTATGCAAAGGTGTTTGTGTGGATCACAATAGTTAACAATGAGAAGAATTAAAATCCCAGAGTAATTGATTGTGTTCATGCAAAACCTGTAACAACAAGAAGCTGTCATACAAACAGAGCAAGGAAACACTGCATGTTTCCAAATCAGAAAACAGTGTGTCAAGGACGTATCCATTCTTTATATTGTTTTTTAATTAAATTTTTATATTTTTTAAAATTTTTCCCTGGTTTATCGGCAAGTTTGTATATATTGCCCCTCACACCAGATCCTCCCCAACCCACTCTACCTCCACTCATCAAATTGTGTGACTGCATGATTAGCCCCCTACTCATCTCCATGCCTCTTCTCCCCATCCTCATACACATTATACTAGTTATCTATTTCTACAATAATGTTTTTTATAGTATTTGTCCTTATGGACTAAGTTCACGTATAGTAATACTCTCCAGTCCTCCCAAGTTAGGTAGAGACTTAAAATATCATTGCTTCTGAATATTGCATAGTATTCCATCATATGAATGTATCATAGTTTCTCACTCCATTGTATTGTGATTGGACATTTGGGCTGTTTCCATGTTCTTGCGATGGTGAATAATGCTATTATGAACATTGGTGTACAAGTCTCCACGTGTACCTCAGTTCTCATATTCTTAGGGTATAGTCCAAGCAGTAGAATAGCTGGGTCATAAGGAATTTCTATGTTCAGCTTTCTGAGAAAACACTCAACTGTCTACCAGATTGGTTGTACCATTTTACAATTCCATCAATGGCGTATAAGAGTTCCTATCTTGCTATATCCTCTCCAACATTTATTATATGTTGTCCTGTTAAATATATATATGCTAAAGAGTTCATTTGAGAGGCTAGATTTTTTTAAAAGAATGTGCAATCATGATTGATGAAAGACTCATCAATAACCTGTGTTATTCAGACACTGCAATCTTATTCATAGGAATGGAGGAGGACTCGAAGAGCTTGCTGGTAAAGATCAAGGACTGTAGCTTTCAATATAGACTATATCTCAACATAGTGGTGAGAATCTTTGTTTCCTTGATGTTGAGCTTCAATCCACATTTAAGACTACAGTTCTTGACCTTGTACAGTAAATGCCTCACACACTAACGACAGGCATATCACACCGGGCAAGTCCAAAAACCTCTGCAAATTGCTGAATAATAATGACATCAGTTTGAAGACTAAGTTTTCTCTGCTTCAGGCCCTAGTCTTTTTAATCACCTGCTATACATCAGAAAGATGGACAATGAATAAGGCTGACAGAAAAGGAATTGAATGCCTTTGAGTTGTGATGCTTATGAAGAGTTCTGAATATCCTATAGACTGAGAAAAGAGTAAACATATATGCCTTTGAAAAAATGAAGCCAGAGTGCTCCTTGGAGGCCAAACAACAAAGCTTCATCTTTTATACTTTGGACATGTAGCTAGACCAGGTTATTCCGTAGATAGGGATATCATCTTTTAAAGCTAGATGGAGGGTCAGCAAAGGACGAGACAAACTTCAATGAGATGGATTATCATGGTGCCTTGAGAGATCTAGTGTTTTAGAGATAATGAGATATTACAGGTTAGGACACGTTCAGGTCAGCTGATCATAGGGTTGCTATGAGTCGTACTCAACTTTGTAGCACCTAACAAACAACACCACAACATATAAATATTTGTGTGTGTAAGTGTGTATGTATGACACATGTATGTGTATATATAATTACATATACAAACAACACAATCCATATATATGTGGGGTGTGTGTGTGTGTGTGTGTGTGTGTGTGTGTGTAAACTAAAGACATAGTGACCCTCTAGAGGTCTGAAGCCACCAATGACTCTAAGAGGTATGATGGGCAATCTCTTCCTGTGTGATTTACATCCTCCCAAAAACCTCCTTAAGGGTTAGGGATAAGTCAGTCAACAGCTTCATCTTGCTTGGGTCCACAATTAACACCCTTGGTATGAGCAGTCAGGAAATAAGGAGACAAATTGCACTGGGAAAATCTGCAGTTAGGGAACTTTCCAAATTATTGAGGAGTAGTGATGTCAGTTTGAAGACTAAGGTACATTTTTTCATGCCACAGTCTTTCCTATTACTAGCCATGCATCAAAGACCTGGACAATGAATAAGGATGACGGGGGGTGGGGGTTGGTGCGGAAATTGATGTCTTTGAGCTGTGATGTTAGAGGAGAGAACTGAGCATCCCATGGGTGGCCAAGAGAACAAATAAATATGTCTTGGAGAGGGTACAGCAGGAGTGCACTTTGGAGGAAAGAATGATGAGGCTTCACCTCACATACTCAGGACTTATTGCTTGGAGGTTCTATTCCTCGGAGACGGACTAAATATGGTGTCCTTCTCTGATGACCGGTCCCTTCTTGCAATATGCCAAAAGTATGTCAGACAAAGCTTTGTAGTCCTTGCCTCCAAGGAGCAGCCCATTTTCACTCTCTCCAGGACAAACTTGTTTGTTCTCCTAGCAGTCCATGGTATATTCAACACTCTTCTCCAACACTATAGCTCAAAAACATCAATTATCTTTCTATCACCCCTAGTCATTGTCCAGCTCTCTGATGCATGGCAAACAATTGCAAATGGCCTGGATCAAGTACACCTTAGTTTCCAGCCTGCTGTCATTGCTCTTTAGTACTCTGGAGAGGTCTCTGACAGTAGACTTTCCCAATGCAATTTGTCTTTTTGTTTCCTGGCTGCTACTACCAAAAGTGTTGATTTGTAGAGCCAAGCAAACTGAAGCTGTTGACAATCTCAATCTCTTCACCATACATCATGATGCTACCAGCTGGCCCAGTGGTGAGAATCTTTGTTTTCTTGATGTTAAACTTCTATCCATATTAAAGGCTGCAGTCCTTGACCTTATGCAGTGAGCTCTTGAGGTCTTCATAAGTTTTACCAAGCAGGGTTGTGTCATCTGCATAATGCAGGTTGTTGATTAATCTTCCTCCAATTCTGATGTCACGTTCCTCCTCGTGCAGCCCAGCATCCTGTATGATCTGTTCTGCATATAGATTCAACTATTTTATAT
This sequence comes from Elephantulus edwardii, assembly GCF_000299155.1. Taxonomy (NCBI): domain Eukaryota; kingdom Metazoa; phylum Chordata; class Mammalia; order Macroscelidea; family Macroscelididae; genus Elephantulus; species Elephantulus edwardii. Next base: position 27,213,443 of record NW_006399763.1, on the reverse strand, counting down.
ATTATATAAGATAGAAGAATATTTGGTTGGATTAAATAGAATGTGATAATTTGTCACTATTGATATGCATGTATATTTTATTTAACTTGACATGACAATTTAACAAAGCAATAATACTTCAATAATTCTATGGAATAGCAATTTTTCCTATGAAAGTATAAAAGCTACCTATGTAAAAATGTAGCTCATTCTTACAAAAATTATTACCTTCTGCACCATCAGTAGTTTATTCATAGTATATGTGGCCTTTAAAAAGAAATATAAAGAATTTAATACTTCGGAAAAGACTCTGGTAGGTTAAGGGTAAGAAGTTGCAGTGACAAACCAAAGAAACATGGTTCAAATCCACAAGTTGGTCTTTGGGAGAAAGATGAACAATCTCTTCTTGTGCGATTTACTGCCTTTGAAAACTCACTGAAGGCGAGTTACCGATAATTTCATAATTAATTATTATTATAACAACAGCATACTTTGGAAAATAAAAACTGAGATATTTGAATTAGAATTAAAATTAGGATAAATGCATATGAAATGTGCCCACTCTATAGAACTGATAAAATTAATTAAAATAACATTTTAATTGTACTTGTATTCTTCTATTCTTATACAGAATAGAATCTTTAAAAAATCAAAAACAAACACACACCTCACTAATCAGTGGTTACTTATTAGCAAAGTTAAAGAATGCAAATGTCTATATATAAAGATTTTCATAGAGAAGACTATTTGTTAAAAATTTAGGGAAGAGACTGAATACATTGGAAGGAGAGACAGAATTAGTCTTTAAATAAACAAGGATATTTAAGGACAATTGCTTCTCTCTTCCTTTGTTCCTCTAATCGTATGAACACTATGCAACTATGCTTTTCTTTGCTTAGCTATATTCACTTTTGTTTATACTGGACTGGTGAGGCTTTGTCTCACATATTTGGGCCTGTTGTTAGGAGGGGCCAGTTCTTGGAAAAGGACACCATGCTTAGAAATGGGGAGATTTGCAGTAACTGTAACAGTAGGCTCAAGTGTATTAGAGTTGATGAGAATGGCACAGAAAAGGACAGGGTTCAGAGACATAGCTGACTCACTGGCACCTAACAACAAATGAACTCTGAGCTTCTTTCTGTGAGTGGAAGCAGTGGGGCTTAATATATAATGTCATTGATAACGTCCATACAGAATTAATGGGAGCTCTGTGAAGACCAGAATGTTTTCTTCATCATTTATATTTCCTGAGATAGAATGGTGTCTAGTATATACGGTATAGATACAAAAGTTACTAATACTACTAATTAAAGAATGTGTTGTTGTTGATTGTCTTCAAGTCAAGCACCACTCATAGCAACCTTATGAAAAAAAGACCTGAGGCCTTTCTATAACTATTGACATTCATCAAAGTTCATAGAGTTTCAGGAGGAATGTTGTTTAGGAAGTGGATACCAAACATTCTGATATGTATAAGACTGTGTTAACCCTTCACTGGGGTTTTGTGACTATACATCACTTGTAAGGAGATTGCTTATCTCTTTCCATGAGTTGTTGGAAGATTCAAACTGAATTATGTATGCTAGTAGACCTTTTAAATTTTTATTTTATTGTTACATTTTATTATTTTCTTTCTGAGAACAATAATTATCACAAATTACATACCAAATATGTTAATTATATTTTTATAGAATTATAAATTTTGCTATAATTATTTATTATTAAGCTATGATTATCTGGTCTATAGGAAGTTGCACAGCTAGCTCAAAGTTGGTGCTTTTCCAGGCATTCAAACCAGACAGCTGCTCTATGGAAGAAGGTCACTCAGCTGGATTCTGTGCAGTTACAACCTCTGAAAACCCAATGCCAAGTCTGTTATGATTTAATGAGTTATAGGTCATTATGTTCTTACTTGTTTACAATGTTATTGTTGCAATAATTATTATTATTATCTATTATTACTGTTGGGAATAAATTAGATGGTAATGTATGTTAGTTATTTATTATATGGTTAGAGAGTTGGAGATAGAATATTAATGCTACCTAGAGTTAGCTCCAAGAAGGTACATAGACTTCACAATTCCAAATTTAGGATTCCACAATAATTTAGCTGCTGAATCCATGAGAATAAGTGAGTTTTCTGAAGATAACAATTAAATGTATGCAGCATACAAGTCAAGATCTGAACTCTCTGCATAAACACACTTCTAATAAATAACAAAGATATAATATGGAGAATTGATCCTATTTGACTAATGTTCCTTCTGATTTAATGAGTAGAATATTGGTGAGATACATTAGAATCCAAATTAAATCTTATTTAATAGTGTGGCATTCTTGGAAAGTTATTTATATTTAATAGTGTGGCATTCTTGGAAAGTTATTTATTTTCTCTGATCTTCACAGACAGATTGAGATGATATCAACATAGAAAACTTGCTAAGATAATAGAATTATATTAAATATTTAGGAAATATATTGTTATTGTGGCTACTATATAGGGTTGAGTAAGAACTGACTGATTATTATGAATTGTTGGTCAGGACAGACCCATAGCATAATTTCATAGCCTATAAATTGCACAGAAGAAGACTGTGCATCCTTCTCCCATGGAGGACCTGATATATTTGACCCACAGTCCTTTGGGTTGACAGTAAAACCCATTAATATCAGACTATCAGACCTCCCTCTAAAACTGTTAATATGTTCTTAATTCATTCTGCTAAGATCAGTAGCAGATCAGTTACAAAAAAATGTGGAGTCAACAGTGTGCTAGTTTCTTATGTGCTGTATAACTCCATGGTTTCTGACATTAACCATCATTCTTTCATTCAGTTCTCTCACTCCTCTATGTCTCTTGGGTCTGGTTCACTGAATGGTCTCCCAAAGACTTTAACACAGAAAGGGAATAACTCATGCAACTATAGATATGCAAGCAGGCTTTGCAGAGCATTGTAGGTTAGCACTTGCAGTACAACTCCAAAAAGGAACTAATATTGAATTCCCATGAGTTTATGTAAGCCTCCAACTAGTTGGGTGTGGCTTATTTCCCCACTGTAATTCTCTCTTCTTAATTATATTAATGTTACTGCTGTTGTTGTTATTAGGTGTCATCAAGTCCAGGATGACTCATATTCAACCTATGAAAAAAAGATCTGAACCTAGTCCTGTCCTGTCCCATCCTCACACTTCCTGACATACAAGAACCCACTGCAGAAGTCATCATGTCAATCCACTTAGTTGAGGGTCTTCATCTTCTTTGTCAAGCCTCCACCTTTCCCAGCATCACGTCCCTCACCAAGAAATAGCACTTCCTAGTAATATATACAAAGTATGTAATCAAAGCCTCATTATTCTTGCCTCCAAAGAACACTCTAGCTTCGCCCTCTCTGAGACATATCTATTTGTTCTCTTGGCCATCCATAGGATGTTCAGTGCTCTTCTCCAACACCACAGCTCAGAGGCATCAATTCTTTTTGTGTCATTCTTATTCATTGTCCAGGTCTCAAATGTAAAGCTAGTAATTAGAAAGACTATGGTCTGAATCAGTTGCACCTTAGTCCTTCCTGACTGCTCATACCAAGGGTTTTAATTGTGGATCCAAGCAAGACGAAGCTGTTGACAGTCTCAATCTCCTCTCCATCATTCATCATGAGATTGCCTATTGATCCAGTATTAAGAATCTTTTTTTTTCTTGATATTGAGACAGAATTCATACTGAAGTGTGTATTTCTTGATCTTCTGCAATAAGTGCTTCAAGTCCTCCTCACGTTTCAGCAAGTAAGGTTATCTGCATAACATAGGTTATTGATGAGTCTGATGCCACATTCTTCTTCATATATCCCAGCTTCTTGGATAATTTGCTCAGCATACAGATTGAACAGGTATGGAGGTAGAATGCATCCCTGACACACTCCATTTCCAATTCCAAAACACGCAGTGCTTCCCTCCTTCTTTCGCACAATAGTCTCCTGATCCATGTATAGGTTTCTCTTGAGCACAATGAAGTGTTCTGGGATTCCTATTGGTCTCAGCGTCAGCTACAATGTGTCATGATCCACACCGTCAAATGCCTTTGCAAAGTCAATAAAGTAGAAATAGGAATTCTTCTGGTTTTCTTTACTTTCAGCCAGGATCCATCTGACATCAGCAATGATATCCCTGGTGTCAGGACCTCTTCTAAGTCTTACCTAAACTACTCCAGCACAAAATAATCAATTGTTGGCTAGGAAAGACATTTTAAATGATAAACATTTGACATCATAAATATTAATATATGGTAGGTGTAAAACTTGAAACATTTTGTAGTCATTGGTATGGATTGTATCTTGATGACATACACAAAAAAAAGATTCTTATCACTGGATCGATTGGCAACATCATGATGTATAGAGAAGATATTGAAACTGCCAACAGTCTTGATCTCACTTGGAACCACAATTAACATCTTTGTACCAGGAGCCAAGAAATAAGGGGACAGATTGCACTGGGAAAATCTGCAGTTACGGACCTCTCCAAGTTATTGAAGAGTAATCATGTCAGTTTGAAGATTACAGTGTATCTGATTCAGGCCATATTCTTTCTCATCACTTGCTATGCATCTAAAATCTGGTCAATGAATAGGATGACAGAAGAATTGACACCTTTGAGCAGCGGTATTGGAGAAGAGCACTGATCTTCCTATGGACAGCCAAGAGAACAAATAGATAACTCTTGAAGAGAATACAGCCATAGTGTTTTTCAAAGGCAACAATTATGAGGTTTCACCTCATCTTCTTTGGGCAAGTAGTTAGGAGGGACTATTCTTTGAAGAAGGACATGATGCTGGGAAGAGTGGAGGGTCAGCAAAGGAGAGGAAGATCTTCAGCTACGTGGATTAACAGGGAGACCGTCACAAGGGGCTCTTGTGTGTCAGGATATGTAAGGATGGCACAGGATAGAACAGGGTTCAGAGCTTGTGTTCGTAGGGTCTCTATGAATCATACTCAACTCTTGGCACCTAACAAAGACAACAAGTTGTTAGTGTAGTAAATAAAAATAGATAGGATAAAAAATAATAGGGGAAAAGAAAAAAAATTCTTGTTACTGGACGATTGGCAACATCATGATGGATAGAGAAGAGACTGAAAAGAACTAAAAGGCGTAGAGCAAGAACAAGAATGAAGAAAATTGGGGGGAAAGAAAACATGTAATAAAGGAGAAAAACACTCAGCAGGAAATTTTCATTTTAAGGAAATCATGGCAGAACCACAGTGTTTAAAGAGTGAAAAACAATGTGTACAAACTTCATATGCAAACCTGTATAAAATAAAAATTTCTTTAAAAGAAATATAGTCAGTATTTTCTAAGTGAAAGAGTAGGAGGAAACAGTGCTGAAGAAAATGTTAGTATGTTGACCATAATTTCTCCAGTTGTCTTTTATCTTGATTTGAAAAACGTGTTTTCAAAATACATCAGCTATATGTTTTTATAAACATACACAGGCACACACACACACACACAAGAAAAAAACCAATTTTTTCAACATTTACTCATGTTTTAAAACTTCTAGGTGGTGCTTAATGTTTTCATTATGACAACCTAAAGGTTGTCAGTTATAACCTACCCAACTAATGTGCAAGAAAAGTTCTGGCGAATCATATTCCATTGAGATTGAATCCAAGAAAATTCTTCTGTAACACTCAAAATCTAACCAGTGACAGCTAACAAAAACAGCTCTTGTCTTAGGCTGCTTGTTTACCAAAATGATGTTTTAACTTTTAAAGAAATTTATAGAAAAATATAGGATATAATTTAGCAGTAATCCCACTTTACTGTATCATTTCCTATCTATTTCTAGATACGTAAGTATTGGAGTTTTTAAACATGTGCATACATGACATTACTTCAAATATCTTTTATGTTCATTGCTTTCATGTAATAATAAATTGGTGTAACATATAATTTTAAATTATTACAAAGGATGGTCTATGCTATTTAAATGAAATTATCTATTGTGGTATAATGAAATTTCTTGTTATTAAAAATAAAACTGCAGAAACACTTTGTAAGCAAACCAATGTAAAATAAAATTTTAAAACTTGTAACAAATTATCTTGTTATAGAAAAGAAAACTGAAACATATCATTTCCATATAGTTTGCTTTTAGAAATAGGAACTTTTCATTCAAGCACTTTTGTAAAGAAAATTAATACTAAGTGCTGAGTGTCAATATAATATACTAAAGATTTAAAAATAAAGATAATTGGAAATATACATTTCATTCTGCTATTCCAAAAGACTTACAGAATGATTGAACTGCCATTGATCTTACCTTCTTCAGTGCCAGCCTAAAGCAATGAGGAAGGAGGAAACAGAAAATTATCAATTTTGTTGTTTCACTATATCCCTTCTTGTCATAAGCGAAGAAGAAAAAATGTAATTGGCTCCACTTGGTGATGGCTATTCCTTCTTGCCCCACTCAGCTGTGAGGTCTTACTTCAGAGCCAAGTAGAAGGAATTTGAATTGTGAAGGACAGAAGGGAAAGAAAAGTGACAGGTGGGAAAACAAGAGGAGAATCCAAAAAAAAGGGCAGGAATGGAAGCTGTGAGGGGAAATGTGAAGTGGTGTGCACCTGCTCCACTGTGAAGAACTGAATTAAGGTTGCAAAGAGCTCCATTTCTGAAGATACCTGTAAGAGTCTTTCAAAGGGGAGGCAAGTGCCCTCCCCCTCATGTTGCAGTCTGTCTTGATTAGAAGGAACCATATGTATCTCTTGGAGAAGACTTTTACAGAAAAGTTCTAAACTCTTTGATATACTACAGTTTAAAGGAGAAAAAATGACTTTGCTGCTGGATGAAAATATCTTGGACAACACACAAAACTTTAGCTTTTCGTGTTCTAAATATTTCCAATTTATATGTTGTTCAATCCCATATATTATATAAATATAATGGAATTACAATGAACATATTTGATAGATAACTCTAGTTCTCTAGTGGCTACTGCCAACCCAAACAGGTAGCTGTTCAGTGGAAGAAAGATGGATAATCTTCTTTGCAATTTGTAGGTGGTGTTGGGTCCTGTCAGTTTGAGTTGACCAATTGCTGACCCTCCAGAGTGTTTTTAGAGACAAATAATTGCGTGGGAGGAGATTGTCCACCCTTTTCCCATGGAACAGCTGGTGGTCTCGAAGCATGTATCTTCAGAATAGCAGTGCAATTTCCCTGTCACTAGGCCACCAGTGCTCCCTTTGCACTTTACTACTTGTAAAAATCCACTGGAGGATACACTATGAGTTGATTCTGATCCCATGGCACACAACAACAGATATAAGATGAACATGTCAGATAGTGGCTGCTCTGTCTTTTGATTCCTAGAATAATGACTGAATCAACAAGATGAGCCAAAAGGACATATAGTAGAGGTAAGAAAACCAAGTTGTGAAAGCCATAGTGGTAAAACCGAGGATAGCTTGAATGATGAACATCCTAAGAGAAGCAAGTCAAGGGAAGAACCAAGAAAGAATACAAAACAGAAATAAATCATTCACAGATGAAAGAGCTTTATATTTTGCTGTAAAGAGATAAGTATATATAAATAGATGATGATGATGATAATGATAGATAGATAGATAGATAGATAGATAGATAGATAGATAGATAGATAGATAGATAGAAGCTCTGGTGGCCTAGTGGCAAGAAGCTGTACTGCAATCCCAAAGGTATACAGTTCAAAGTGATCAGCTGCTCCACAAAATAAGGATGGACAATTTCTTCCAGTGCTATTAACTGCCTCTGAAAACACTCCATAGAATCAGCTATGAGTTTGTACTGATGTTATGATACAAAATCAGAAGGGGAGGGGAGGGAAAGGGAGAGAGATTGTTGTTGTCATGTGCCTTCAAGTTACCTGATATGCATAGTGACCCTTTATACAACAGCTCTGAAGCCTCTCCTGTCCTGAGCCAGTCTCACTTACTCCAAGACACCTACACTCATTGCCCTAGTTACTGTATCAATCCATCTCATCCAGGGTCTTCCTCTCCTTCATTGTCCCTCCACCCTTCCAAGCATGATGTCCTTCTCCAAGGATGAATATCTCCTGGCCACATGTCCAAAGTATGTGAGATGGAGCTTCAATATCCTTGATTCCAAGATGAAACTTGGTTTCACATTCTCCAAGATTTTCTTGGCAGTCCATGGTATGTCCAAACTCTTCCGTAGCACCACAGCCCAAAGGCATCAATACTACTGTCATCTTGAGTCATTGTCCAGCTCTCTGATGCATAGCAAGCAATTGTGAAGACCATGGCCTGGAACAGGTTCACCTTAGTCTCTAGACTGACATATTTTCCTCTCAGTACTCTGGAAAGGTTTCTAAGAGTAGATTTACCCAATACAATTCATCTTTTGATTTCCTGACGACTGGTGCCAAGAGTGTTGATTGTGGACCCAAGGAAGCTGTAGCTCTTAACTTCAATGTCTTCTCTATCCATCATGGTGCTGTCAGTTGTCCAAGTGGTGAGAATCTTTGTCTTGGCCTTCTGCAGCAAGTGCTTCAGGTCTGCCTCAATTTCAGCAAGCAAGGTCATGTCATCTGTGTTACACAGGTTGTTGATGAGTTTTACTTCAGTCCTGATGCCACATTCCTCCTCATAAATCCCAGCCTCCCAAATGATCTGTTCTGCATATAGGTTGAAAAGGCAAGGAGAGAGGATGAATCTCCAACACACTCTCTTCCTGAGTTTGAACCATGAAGTGTTTCCATTCTCTGTTCCAAGGACTGCTTTCTAGAGCAAGTATAGGTTGCACATATGCACAATCAAGGGTTCTAGGATCCCCTTTCTCCTCTAGGTTAGCCACAATTTTTAATGATCCACACAGGCAAATAAAACTGACTATTTCATAGTAAATGAAACACAGATAGATGTCTTTCTGGTACTTGTCACTTTCTGCCAAGAGCCATTTGACATTGGCAATAATGTCTCTAGTGCCTCTTCTAAACCCAGCTTGTATTTCTCATAGCTCTCTGTCAATGTACCGTTCCAGTCATTTCTGGATAATATTCAGCAGGATTTTGTTTGAGTGTGATATAAGTGATATTCTATGATAGTTTCCTACTCTGTCAAGTCACCTTATTTTGGAAAGTATATTAATACAGACATCTTACAGTCAATTAACCAGGTAGTTATCTTCTAGATTTTTTGGCACAATCAGATGCAGCATCTGTTTACTGAAATATGTTAGTTAGTATTCCATCAATTCCTGGGGCTTTATTTTTTACAAAGTCTTTCAGAGAAGCCTGCATTTTCTCCTTCATCATCATTGCCTCTTGATCATATGTCAGTTCTTGAAATTCTTGTATGTTAGCCAATTCTTTTTAGTATAGTGACTCTTTACTTTTTTATTTAGTGACTCTTCCATCATCTTTTAATACTTCCTAGATCATTCAACATTCTTCCCATAGCATCCTTAAGTATTGCAACATGAGGCTTAAATTGTTATTTAGTCCCTTAATCTTAAGAAATGTCGAGGGGGAACCATACCTTTCTTCTGCTGCAAGACACAAATGCCTGAGTGGCATGGCTGACCCAGGAGTATCCTTCTGTCATTATTTCCCCTGTATCTGCTAAAAGAGGTTGTCCAGCCCAGGAACACTCCCATCCTGGCCAGCAATAAAACCACTGCCTGCCAAGATGAAGGCTGCAGTTTTAGAACACAATCCCAACCAGAACGCAAGAGTGCTGCCACCACCACCTGGAGACACTTCTACCCCACTACCTGGAGACCACCCAACTGCCCCCCCCCCTCACTATCCAGAGCCAGGAGCACCATTATCACAAATACTTTGGAGAAAACACTGCTGTACAGCTACACCATATGGAACCCCTTAAGATCAAGTGGAAGAGTTGATTGGGGTGGAGAAACCTTTCTGGAAGGGAACAACAGGCTTCCTCGTTTGACATTCAGGTACTTTCAGGGAAACATTTCTGTCAGCCCTTCACCCTACAGGCCTTGAGCAAAGAAGGAAGCACAAATATATAGGTCCTTCACGAAACATTGCCATACTGTGGGTCATTATATATTTACAACAACTTAACATCTACTAAGTAAAGACTCACATAATATCAAAAAAGCAGCAATCTGCCTCAGACATCATGAAAAACAAAATTACCTTTCTCCTAAAAAAAAAGAAGACTCAATGGATATCCCAGATAGAAAGAAGAAAATATGTTGATGTGGAATTATTTGAACAGCTACAGAAAAATATGCAAATGCTGAAAAAAACAAACAAAAAAATGGAAGTCAATAAGAGAGTAAATACCTTGGAATAATCCAGAAGAGATATATTAATAAGGAGCAACTTGAATAGCTATGAAAGAAAATGCAAAAGATTGAAGAAAGACTTGATAGTCTATCTTACAGATAAAGAGAACCTGAAAAAAAAAAATCATCACAAGAAAGAGAAAGCACTGCCAACACAATAATGGAAATAACAGAAAAACATGGAAATGAAATCCAGAATATTAAGACCAAATGATGCAAGTGTCCAGCACACTGGTCGGACAAAAAAGTGGAACTGAAGAGGTGGTACAAAGAATCAGTGAGCTGAAAGACAAGAGCCTTACTGGAAACATACTAGAAGAAAAGTCAGAGATGAGATGTAAAGAAATGTTGGTATCATATGGGATGATATCAAAAGGAAAAACATATCTATCATTAAATTCCAGAATATGAAAGTGACAGGGAAGACACTGAGGAAACTGCGGAAGAAGTACTATAAGAAAACTTCTTAGGTATTTTGAAGAATGAGAAAACCCACGCTCAAGAAGCACAGTAAACCCTAAATAAACTAAACTCAAAAAGAAAAACATCAAGACATATCATAGTCAACTTATCCAAATTAAAAGGTAAGGATAGAATACTAAAAGCAGCATGGGAAAAACAAAATATCACCTCGTATTATAAACAATTAAATTAAGTTCTGATTTCTCAGCAGAAACTATGCGAGCCAGAAGACAGAGGGATGACATATACAGAAAGTTTAAAGGGGAAAAAAAATCATCAGCCAAGGATCCTATACCCAGAAAAGATCTCATCATCAAATATAAAATAGAAATTACATTCTTTGCAGAAGATAAGGAACCTAAGAACTTTGTGAAAACAAGACCAAAGCTACAAGATATTTTCAGTGAAGTTTTTCATATGGAGACACCAAAGGAAAGTAGATGGACCATAATAACCAGAAACAACAGAAAAAGAAACACAACAAAATGGCAACAGTAAAATCTGACCTGACAATAATCACACTTAAAGTGAATGTAAAAAATCCAACGATCAAGAGGGGGGGAAAGGAGCAGAATGGATGATTTAAAACAAAACAAAACAAAGCCACCACCCCATCAATATGTTGCCTACAAGACACCTCTGAAAAAAGAAGAGAAAAACAAACTCAAAATTAAAGTCTGAAAAAAGTATACTAATCAAGGGGTGACCTCAAGAAAGTGGGAGTGGCAATAATCTCTGATAAAACAGACTTCAGAATAAAAATCAACATAAAAGATAAGGAAGAGCACGTCATACTGACTAAAGGCATAATAGATCAAGAAGGGATGTCGTTGGTCAATATTGATGCACCAAATGATAGACATGCAAAATGTCAAAAACAAAAATTAACAGAATTGAAGACGAAAAAACCAGACATCAGCACAATAGTGGTAGGAGAATTCAACATATCACTATCACCAAGGATAGGTCAACTAAAACAGACAAAAAACCAACAAAAAACCCCAAACGTAAGACTCAATAAAGATGCAGAAGATCTAAATTATACAA
>NW_006399763.1:27189279-27197932 GCF_000299155.1 Elephantulus edwardii | reverse complement strand
CAAGAAAAAGAAAACTGAGGCACAAATAGAGACTTGTACACCAATGTTCATAGCAGTGTAATTCACCATCACAAACACATGGATACTGCCCAATTGTCCAACCATAATGGAACACAGTGAGCAATTAAGGTACATTAACACAATGAAATGCTGTGTAATTGTAGGAGCAATGATTTTGTAAATTACTACCTAACTAGGAAGGGATTGAAGAGTATTATGCTGAGTGAACCAACTTTGTCCTATAAGGACAAATAGTGTATAAGATAATTATTCAAGAATGAATATCAGGCTCCAGTGGGGCGGGGGAGGATGGGAGCAGAGAGGTGATGATAGGGAGTCAGGGGTGGTTAATCATAGGGTCACACAATTTGATAGGTGAACGGGGGTGTATTTGTGAAGCAAATGGGAAAGAGCTGGTGTTAAACAGTGTATATGAACTTTGTAAATAAACCAGTGTATTTTTTAAAGAAGAAGAAGATTAAAGAGAAGAAGCCAACAAAGAATTATGTTAAGAAACTGGAGTTGGAGTCTAGAAACCACTTGCCTTAAAAACATCTGGGAGTCCATAAAGACATACAGCCATTCTGCCAGCTGAGTCCAAGTTCTCCATGTGGCACAGTTATAAGAGGCAGTGTATTTTCAAATTCCTGCCTCTCAGACTAAGTAATACTATAAAACAAACCAGAAACAAAGTTTTGTATGCAAGCCTATTAAAAAAAATCTATGCTGTCAAAAATAAAAAAAGAAAATGAAGAGTGAGTATGGCCCTTTTGATTCTCAGCCTCCTTGTACATTTCATTATAATACTTTGATTTGTTTTCCCATGCTGTCCCTTGAAATCTTCTATTCAGCTCCTTATCTTCCTGATATTTTCCCTTTGCTTTGGCTTCTAGGCACTCTAGAGCAATATTCAGAGTCTTTTCCAACTTCCATTTTGGCCTTTTCTTCTTCTTCTGTCTTTGTAATGACTTGTTGCCTGCTTCTTCAATAATATTTTTTATATCCTCCCACAATTCATCTGGTCTTTGTTCATTAGTGTTAAAGGCCTCAAACCTGTTACAGAGTTGGCTTTTAAATTTGGATGGGACAGACTCAAGGTCAAATTTTGATTCCTGTGGATTTGATTTGACCTTATGTAGCTTTGATTTGAACTTGCATATGAGTAGTTGATGGTCTGTTCTGCAATCAGCACCTGGCCTAGTTTACACAGCTGATAATCAAACTTCTCTAATGATGCCTTCCATAGATACAAAAGATCTGATTCCTGGCGTATCATTAAGTGAAATTCAAGTGCATAACCTGCATTTATATTTCTTATAAAAGGTATTTGTTATGAATAAATCATTGATTGTGCAGAATTCTATCATTCTATCCCCAGTCTCATTTCTATCACCAAGTCCATGTTTTCTGACTACTGATCCCTTGCCCTGATTCCTAACTTTTGCATTCAGGTCACCAATTATTATTAACACATCTTGATTGCATGTTCGATCAATTTCTGACTGCAAAATTATTTATTTCCTCCTTTTTGGCTCTGGTTGTTGGTGCATTAATTTGAATAATAGTGGTAATCACAGGTCTTCCTTCTAAATATGTATATGTATATATATATATAGGTTTTTTTTTCTACTTTGCTAGGTACCACGTGTGAACTGTCCCATAACTGACTTTCCAGTAGATTTTCTTAGGCAGTAAGTCACACAGAAGATTGCCTGTCTTTCTACTATGGAGCAGCTGCTTGATTCAAACTGCACATTTTAGGGTTGGTAGCACAGTTCCTTACCATTAAGCCACCAGAAATTGTGTGTGTGTGTGTGTGTGTGTGTGTGTGTGTGTGTGTGTGTGTGTGCACGTGATCTTTATTCATTTTCTGACTTTCAAATTAATAGGCAGTTGAACAAGTCCTCTTAGTATTTAAACTGACATCAATATTCTTTAGCACTTTGGAAAAGTCATGACAGCAAACTTCCCCAGTGCATTATGTCTTGATTTCTCAAATGCTGCTACCCTGAGTATTAATTGTGGAAGATCCAAATATAATGAAATCATTTACAACTTTAATATTTTCCCCATTATCATGATGTTTTCTTTGACCCGATGGTGGAAATTTTTGCTTCTTTGATGTTGAGATGTTATAGTCTTTGATCTTCAAGAACAAATGAACATATAAATCTGTCTTGGAGGAAGTGAAACAGGGTGTTCCTTTGACATAATAATGGTGAAACTTCTTTGCACATACTTTGGGTATGTTGTCAAGAGGAGCTAGTCTGTGGAAATAGACAGCATGTTGGGAAGAAGGAAGGTCAGCAAAAGAGAGGAAGGTCCTTAACACATTGACTGATATAATGGGTTTGAATAGGCAAAGATTTTGAGCATGGTGTATGATAGACCAAATTTAGGATTTATTTTTCGTAGAATCACTATAACTTGTATTTGACAAATAAAAAAAACAACAACCTTGTTTCACAATCTTTAAATGATTATTTTTCCTTTTTATTGCTATAAAATTTAGTGCTTAATTTATACTTATTTGCAAAAATTTACTTTATCCTAGGCTTTCCTGACCATTACTTGTTTATAATATATTTTAATAATTTTATTTTATTTTGATAGCTTTATTGTAATTTTATCATGTATTCTGTCTACAACTGTTTTGAAACCTAGTATTCCTGCCATTCTCTAGTAAGCAATTGTACACTTCAATTAAAATTACTTCTTGACCTAGACACATATTTTCTTTCATTCTAAAGTCAACATTCCTTTTTGGACAGATTACTAAAGTCTTTCTAATTCTTTAAAGTTCAGACTGGTTATTGGATCCAAGTGGTAAGAAGCAATTTGCCTATTACTCCCACAGCACTTACCTTTGATTTACAATGATAAATCAAATCTTAGATTTGATTACAATGATTTTTTATTCTCTCTTGTGGACAAAACCTGAAAACTCAAACTCACTGCCATTGGGTCTATCCTGCCTTATAGTGATCTTCTCTTTGGTTTCCCAAGGAGATCTGAACTGTGAGAGACACAGAAAATGGGTGGTATTTTGGTTATCAGTGAATCTCACTATGGACTATGTCACCAGATCTTTCTTTGTGGACTGAAAATACCTTATTCATCTCATTCATATCACTACATACCGTATCGTATATGCCCAGTAAATACTTAAATAATTCTAAAATATAATACAAATGTAAAACAGGTGGGTATAACACATTACTCACTCAACAATTATATATATTTTAGGATTTTATTTGTAATTGCTCGGGAACTGCAGATAATTAAAAAAGACAAGAAAACCTGGTTCCTATTTGCATGGTCAGACAGCAATGTGCGTGTGTTTGGTTGCTTTTCTTTATCAATCATTTGTTCATTTATCAACTGTTTATTGAGCACCTAAAATACACCTAGTATTTAGTTAGGAACCAAGGGAGGTGAGGCAAATAACAGTAGCACAGTTTACGCCTTCAGGAAATTTCACTAGAGAAGCAGAGGTGGATATTAAACAATTCATTACAAATCTTCTTATTTTATTCATGGTTATGAAAATGCCAAGAGAAAATACAGAGTGCCCTAGGAGTTTATAATAGAGGTTGAGGAAGTTACATTCTGAATAATGAATAGGAAATTAGGTTATGAAGATAATGAAGGAAATGAAAGAAAAAGTAACTGAAGATTCTCTGTGGGTTGCAGAATAAGAAGGAAGAGGCTGACGGGATTGCAGGATCATCTGTCTGAGGCCTTGACTCTTTCAACAGTTTGAAATAAAGTGATAGTCCAGGGACAAATAATATATTTTTAAACCACAAACTATTACAAAAGATAAATTGAGTATCTGAACTGTATACAAAAGCATGAGTTTAATAGTAACATTCTTCTCCACAGAATCTCACAAGAAAAGAAGTATTTATTTTTATTTTATTTCCTTTTTGGTGTGCTTAACACCTTACATGATGCCAGACTTGCACTGTTGTTTCTGTTATTAGCTGTAATCAAGTTTAGTATGACTCATAGAGACTTTATGAAAAACAGATCTGAACCCTGTGGCATCTTCACACTCTCTAACCTACTTGAGACATTGCTGCAGTTACAGTGTCAATCCAGCTGGTTAAGGGTCCTCCTCTCCCTCCCCATCTGTCCACCTTTCAAAACAGGATATCCTTCTCCAAAGAATAGCATATCCTACCAACACGCCCAAGGTTTGCCAAGGAGCACTGTGGCTGCACATTTTTCATGACATTTATCAGTTTGGTTTTTTAGCAGTCCATGTTCAATACTTTTATCAAACGCCACTGTTCAAAGATAGCAATTCTTCTGTCATCCTTATACATTGTCGAGCTCTCAGATGCACAGCAAGTTATTGAAAAGACAAAGGTCTGAATCACCCTCACTGCAGTCCTCAAACTGACATCATTGATCCTCAATAATTTCGTGAGGTCCCCAACTGTAGACTATCCCAGTGCAATAACTCTCCTGATCTCCTGACTGTTGGTATCAAGTGTATTGATTGTGGATCCAAGTAAAATGAAGTTTTTTACAGTTTTGATCTTTTTTCCATCTCTCATGATGTTACCTATCTGTCACTGGTGAGAATTTTTGTTTTCTTGCTATTGAGATGCAATCAATACTAAAGGCTCTGGTTTTTGATCTTTTGCAGCAAGTACTTCAAGTCCTCCTCACTTTCAGCAATCAAAACTGAAACGTCAGCATATCAATTCTGCTGCCACATTCTTCTTCACAGAGTCTAGCCTCTCACATCATTTGCTTAGCATTTTGACAGACTTAGTAAGTATGGAGAAAGGATACAGCCCTGGCACTACCTTTCCTATTAAAGTCAGCCATAATTTTTTTAAAAAATATTTTTATTTTAACATAAGTTTACAGAAAAGTTGGATTTTTTCATTGTTGTACATTTTCTTCCCTACACCCCCTCCTTGCCCCAGTACACTTTTTTGTTCTTTTGGGTTTTTTAAAAAATTATCATTAGTTTGCTCACAAAGTTCATATAAATGGTGTTTCACACTAATCTTCATTCATATTGTGCTTAATACGATCATTCCCATGCATTGCTTTATAAAATCAATCACCATTAGACCTTCCCCTTCATTATCTAATCTTTTCAGGTCCCCACTGGATCCTTGCCATTTCCTTCACCTCTTTCCTCCACCCACCAGACTGTGCAAACCTATGGTTTCAACCCGACCCATCCTAACTTTTCTGCTACCACCCCTTTCCACCTTGTGTCCCTATACATGTTTTACTAGTTATCCTTTTATTTTTACAGTTATTGTCTTATGCAGTAGTTTTCCTAATGAGACTGAGTTCATTCAGCATAATGCTCTTCAGTCTTTCCCAAATTATATAGTATTTTTCAAAATTATTGCTCCTGAGTATTGCATAGTATTCCATTGTGTGATTGTACCACAATTTCTCAATCCATTCAGTTGTAGGTGGACATTTGGACTGTTTCCATGGTCTTGAGATGGTGAATAATGGTTTTATGTACATTGTTGTACAGATCTCCATTTGTACCTCAGTTCTAATTTCCTTGGAGTATATTCTAAGTAATGGAATAACTGAGTTTTATGGAGATTCTCTGTTCAACTTTTTGCAAAAACGTCAAACTATCTTCCAGAGTGTTTGTACCATTTTACAATTCCACCAGCAGTGTTTAAGAGCTCCCACCTCTTCACATTGTCTCCAGCATTTATTGCTTCCAGCCCTGCTAAACTTTGCCACTGCTACTGAGGTAAGAGAGGATCCCACTGCGGTTTTGATTTGCATCTCTCTTATATTGCCAGTGATATTGACCATTTATTTATGTGTCTGTTGAACATCCGAGTATCTTCTGAGAAAAATCTTTCCAACTCTTTTGCCAATTTTGTAACTGTGTTATCAGTCTTTTTTTAAGTGGAAACCCTGTAGGATTCAGTAAACTTTTTTATGAGACCCTTTTCTAAAATGGTATTGCCAAATATTTTTCCCCCGATCAGTAGGATTTCTTTTCACTCTGTTGGAAAAAAAGGTATTATTGATAACATACATAGACATATGTAAGGTGTGAAAAAAGAAAATAGCTTTCTACTTTAGTTGTTGTTGCTGTTGTTTACTGTTGAGTCAGAACCAACCCAATTCTTATTGTGTACCATCACATTGGAACCAACTCATAGCTGACCCTCTTGTGGGTTTTCAGAGGCAATGCAATTGGCACAGGATAGAGCAGGGTTTAGGGCTGTTGTACATAGGGTCACTATGAGTCACAAGCGACTCCATGGCACATAACAACAACAACTGTTGGAAAGTATTTTTGAGGTGAACAGTTAAGTGCCTTTGCATAGTTACATAGCCACAAATGGACATTCTTCAGGTATTTTTGGCTTTTAGTCAGGATTCATCTGGAATATGCAGTGATATCCCTTGTAGGGGTTAAACTGGTCAAGACAGGAGCTCCTTAGATTAAAAGAGTGTAAAGGATGTAATCAGGATAAAAGGATACTCTGTCTTATGGATGTGTCTATGTGTATGTGCAAAACATTTCTTCTCCTGCTGATGCTGCCTCTGATATGGTTTGTAGTCTTGTAAAAAGAAATGTCTACAAATAAGAAATCATGATATCTATATCTATGGAAATCTATATTCTCTTACACTTATATACAACTATTATCACTGTTTTATTACTGATCTCCAAAAGATATGCTGAAGTCCTAACCATTGTATTGGGGAATATGACTTTATTTCAGGCAATAGGGTCATTCTTTGCAAATGTTATGTTTTAGTAAATTCTCACTGCAGTATGGTGAGATCTAATCCTAATTCCTTTTTCATGGCCTTTTATAAAAAAGAAAGACAAACACAGAAAGAAGCTCAGATACAGGGGAAAGATAGATGTCATATAACAATGCTAGCAGATGAATTTATAAGCAAAATTGGAACACCAAGGATTGCCAGAAGACTCAAGAGACTCAAAGAGGAGCATTACTAGTTACTTTCTCAAAACTTCAGAAGGAATTGTCCTAGTTGATCGCCTAAAATTGGAGTTCTAGTTGCCAACATAGAGGAAAAAATAATGCCTTCTTCAAAGTCACCTATTTCACAGTGGTTTATTGTCATTATTGTTCTTATGTGCCATTGAGTCAGAACCAACCCATATCTGATCCTTCAGAGGGTTTTCAGAGGCAATAAAAATGTATAAGAGGAGCTTACCTATTAATTGACTTGATTATGCATTTACTTTTTTTCTTACATTAAGTTGATCTTATACAACTGACTATATTTCAAATTTTATAGGTGGACCAGTGTCAAAAATCTATGCTATAATCTCAAAGGTATGTGTTTTGAATCCACCAGCTGCTCCACAGGAGAAGGATGGGCAATCTCCTCCCAAAAGATTAACTGCCTCTGAAAACCCACAAGAGGGTCAGCTATGAGTTGGTTCCAATGTGATGGTACACAATAAGAATTGGGTTGGTTCTGACTCAACAGTAAACAACAGCAACAACAACTAAAATAGAAAGCTATTTTCTTTTTTTCACACCTTACATATGTTTATGTATGTTATCAATAATGCCAAATTTCAGTAAACATGAATGCACCAAATTAACAAGGATATTGCAAAAGATATCCATGTGATTTCTGCATACTAGGTTTATTTTTAAATGCATTAATTATCATGTAGACCATTAAAAGTTCTTCAAAATCACTTCAGTCTATCATTTAAATATATAAATTTATACAAGAACTAATTTTGACACAGATTATTTACCCATTAGTCTGAAAATGCTCAACTGCAGCTGTTACTCTCTAATTGTAGAGTCCCATATTTTGGCACTTTTTAATAGGAAGGCTTTTGACCCAGAATATTGCACTGGAGGGTTTTTTTGTTGTTTAGATAGGGAAATATTGACATAATTCTTTTATGAGTTGTGTGAAAGCTTACAATATGTTAACTAACAAAAACAATTAGCAATCTGCTCTCTGCTTCATTGAGAGAAAAAAATCCTCGAGAAGATATTTATTCAATGATAAGAAAATCACTTGGGAAGTAAAATCTCTACTATAACTCAGGAAAATATCAGATTTAATTTTGGAAAATTTACAATTTCAATTTTACACAGCTACAATATACACAATTGTTATCAGACACTTAAAAATAAACAACAAAATATAAATTTGGAAAACAATACTTCATTTAAAGTTATTTAAATCCACTGCCAACAGGCAATTTCAAATTAGAGCAACTCTATGTAAAGTAGAACATCCCATAAGGTTTCCAAGGCTGCAAATCTTTATTGAAGCAGGTTATCATCATTCTCCACGGAATGGTTGATAGTTCGAGCCACAAACTTTCTGATTTGTAGTCAAATTTAGTGTTAATAAAACATTCTGTTTACCCTAGCTTCAAGACATTTGTCCTAAAAAATGAGTTATAGTCAACACTGATTAACATCTTGTGCTCCCACTAAGGAATCTGTGATACAATAGCTTCTACTTTATGCATAAGAACTTTTTAGTAGTATTGCATTCAATAATTTAATAATCAATTCTTATTGCTATATCTGAACTAACTCATAGCTGACCCTCTTGTTGGGTTTTCAGAGGCAGTTAATCTTACGGGGAGGAGAGATTACCCAACCTTTTCCCATGGAGCAGTTTA
>NW_006399763.1:27185616-27188495 GCF_000299155.1 Elephantulus edwardii | reverse complement strand
TTGGTTTCACCCTCTCCAAGAGAGACCTATATGTTTTTTTGATGGTCCATGGTATATTCAAGACTCTTTTCCAGCAGAAGTCAAAGGCATCAATTCTTCTTCTATCATCCTTGGTCATTTATCCAGCTCTCTAATGCATAGCAAGTAGTTCTGAAGAGCATGGACTAGATGAGGCACACCTTACACTCACACAATTGTGGTAGCAGGATTGAAGGAAGATTCATCAACCTGTTTTATGCAGAGGAAATAACTTCGCATGCTGAAACTAAGGAGAAATTGAAGCGCCTCCTGCAGAAGATCAAGGACTACAGTCTTAATATGTGCTGCATCCCACCATCAAGGATATCCTCACCACTAGGCCAACAGGTAGCATTATGATAGATAAAGAAAAAGTTAAAGTTATTAATGATTTCATCTTGCTCAGATACACAATCAACACCCTTGGCATCAGTAGTTCAGGCAAGTTGCATTTGAAAAAATCTGCCATCATGGACTTTTCCAGAGGACTAAGGAGCAATGATGTCAGTTTAGAGACTAAGGTGTACCTGCTTCAGGCTATGGTGTTCTCAATTACTTGCTATGCATCAATTACTTGCTATACAATGGATAAGGATGACAGAAGAAGAATTAATGCCTTTGAGTTCTGGTTCTGGAGAAGAATGTTGAGCATACTAAGGATCTCCCTTATAGAAGAAGATAACCACTGAAACATACTTGAAGTAGTTATAGACACATTTCTTTTAATGTTTATCAGCGAATGATCTACTCTGATTTTTTCCCCAGAACATTTATTATCCTACATCCTCCTGGCTTTTACTATACAAGCCTCCCTTTGTACACAGAGAAATACCCTGTGTTAGTCTCACCACATTAAGAGAACAATGATTTATTATTCTCTTCAACCTTGCATTCATTGGATAAATTGCGCAATTTCAGCTTCCAGCATCTTACTATATCCTGTATAGTTGATAAACTGCTACTTAAGGAGACAGCAACTAATTATAGACTCTTGATGTTTCCACAGTCCAGAAGATCATGACCCTCTCTGCCTCCATTCTCACGTTAGTGGTTTGAAAAATCAATGTAGTGAAAGGATAGAGATATGTAGTGGTGGTGAAAATGAAGAGGGGGAAGCTGGGGAAATTTTTATTTGACAATCCTAAAGAAATTCAACTGGCAATTATCAGAGTCACTAATTGGATCCATATGTCAACCTTGAATTGCAATGCTTAAGGATGCTATGGGCAGAATATTGAGTGATCCACGATGCCTTAAAGGAAGATGGAAAGAGTGTATAGAGTCACTGTACCAAAAAGAATTGGCTGACAAAGAAGAATTTTATAAAACAACTTATGAGCAAGAGTGTGTGATGAACGAAGAAGTTCAAGCTGCTCCGAAGGAGTTGGTGGGAGAAGCCCCAGAAATTGATGATATGTCAATTGACATTTTTAAACAAACAGATGCTGCCCTGGATGCACTCACCAAGTAGTGCCAAGAAATCTGGAAGATAATCACCTGGTCAACTGACTAAAAGAGATCTATATTTGTTCCTATTCCTAAGAAAGTTGACCCTACAGAGTGTGGAAATTAATCAATAATATCATTAATATCATATGCAAACAAGGTTCTGCTGAAAAATGACTGGAATAGCCCATCGACAGAGAGCTGCCAGATGTGCAGGCTGGATTTAGAAGACGTTGTGGTACCAGAAACACTATAGCTACCATAAATTTATACTAAATGACATATTAATGATGAACTTTCAGGGTATTTGCAATAAATATTGTAACAAGTCAAGGATGTCTGTCATTATTATCAGCAATTGAGACATCCTGAAAAAATCTGTCACCATATGAAAATGTTTTTTTTTAAAAAAAGTATAAAAAACAGGATTGATATTTCCTGATTTGGTGTAAATTACACATAAGCATCGAGTCTATCCACTGTACTTAATTATTTTTCTTATGGAGAAGTTCTCATCACATAGATATTTCTTTTTAATAAAGATATTTTAAAACTAACTTTGTTGCAAAATTCTCATAGATCAACCTCCTAAACTTAAGCCCCAGCTCTCTATTGTTTTTATGTGCCGTCAAGTTGCTTGTGACTCATACTGACCCTATGTACAACAGCTCTAAACTCTGCTCTGTCCTATGCCAATCTCATTGTCTCCCACACACTCATCCCAGTTGCCCCAGTCACCGAATCAATCCACTTCCCAGAGAGCCTTCCCCTCCTGCGCCTGTCCTCTACCCTCCCAAGCATGATGTCCTTCTCCAAAGACTGGTCTCTCCTTACAACATGACCAAAGTATGTCAGACGAAACCTCAGAATCCTTGCCTCCAAGGAGCAGCCAGGTTTAACCCCCTCCAGGAGGAATCTGTTTGTTTTCTTAGCAGTCCATGGTACCCTCCACACTCTTCTCCAACACCAAAGCTCAAAAGCATCAATTCTCCTTCTGTTCTCCCTGGTCATTGTCCAGCTCTCTGATGCATAACAAGTGATTGCAAAGACCATGGCCTGTACCAGACGCATCTTAGTCTCTAGAGACACACCATTGCTCTTCAGTACTTTAGAGAGGTCCCTAACAGCAGACTTTCCCATCATAATATGTCTTTTAATTTGCTGGCTGCTGGTGCCAAGACTGTTGATTGTGGAGCCAAGCAAACTAAAGTTGTGAACAATCTCAATCTCTTCACCATCCATCCTGATGCTGCCAATTGGTCCAGTGGTGCGAATCTTTGCCTTCTTGATATTGAGCCTCAATCCATATTGAAGGCTGAAGTTCTTTACCCTCAGCAGCAAGTGCTTCAGGTCTTCCTCAGTTTCAGCAAGCGGGTTGTGTCATCTGCATAATGCAGACTGTTGATAGGTCTTCC
>NW_006399763.1:27183044-27184746 GCF_000299155.1 Elephantulus edwardii | reverse complement strand
TCTTGCAACACTCTTTTCTATTGAAAATACTCACTTCACTAATCCTAGAGGTAAACAGAAATCTATCAAATTTCAATATAATGAAAAATTACAATATACTGAGAAAAATTATTCAACTATTATACAACTCAAGGTAGGTATGCATAAGAAATTCAAAGGAGTTGCTATATGTTTTTTGGTCCATTTTTCTACATGCTTAAACTTTCTATATTTCTACTGTTGATGTTTGTTATGTACCATCGAATGAGAACAACCCATAGCTGACCTTCCAGTGGGTTTTCAGAGCAGAAATCATAAGGGAGGAGACTGCTCATCCTTCTCCTGCATAGCAGCTGGTGGATCTAAATCCCGTGCCTTCAGGACTGCAGGAACCCTAGGCCACCAGAGCTCCCTACTGAAATACAAAATTTATTAAATGTTTGCCTTGTTATTTTCAAGCTTGTTAATCTTTAATCTCATCTAGATTTTGGCCTTTAATCCAGTAGAGCAGGTACAAGGATCCTAGGGATACCACTGAAAGATTATAATGTTGAAAATAAAAATTACATTTAAAGAAAAACCTTACAAGAACAGAAATTATGCCATTAAAAAAATGAAGACATCTTCATTTACAATCACTTGCTGCTTCTTTGCTGGTGGTAAGTTTTCTCTTTCTGCTGCTGGATCTTCTCAAATTAATGACCATACTAGCCAATTCCCTTGTGGATTGGTAAAACTAGTCAATCCCCTTGTGGAAAGGATAACATGCCCTATTCACATATTTCCATTCATCCACATGCCAAAGTCAAATTCAAAGACAAGGAAGACATTTTGAACACTAGAATCTTCATGCCACAAGCACTATTCAGAATTATAATAACACCAAAATTCTCTTAATTGGGAGTATACACACCGACTTCTGTTACCATGCTTCACCCTTGCTCCATCAAAGTAACTATGAATCTGGAGTACACTAGCGAAAATAGCTGAGTGTCCTGCAACAAGCTCTGTTTCCATAGTCATAGAGATGCACTTCTAACCCAAAGGTGGTGCTTCTCTGTCCATTTTAATCCCCAGCTGCACCGTCAGAGAAAGGTGGGAGATGTAATATACAGCACCCAAAAACATATGGGAAGGTCAGTGATGAGCTGGTTTCAAGTATGAGCTTTCCAACTATGATGTCTCTTTCCAAAGAATAGCTTCCTAGCAACATGCCCAAAATAAATGAGACAAAGCTTCACCATCCTAGCCTCTAAAAAGCAGCATTCTACACTCTAACTCAACTTTTTCTAAGACATATCTGTCTATTGTTTTGCCAGTGCTCTACTCTTCTCAAATACTACAGCTCAAAGGCATTAATTCTTATGATATCTTTATTAATCGTCCAGCTCCCAGATGCATAACGAGTCATTGAAAAGACCTGGGTAAGGAGTAACTTGATCTTTAAACTGAAATTATTGTTTTTCAGTACTTTGGAGAGGTCCCTGCTAGCAGACATAGCCAATGTAAGGTATTTTGTTTTCTTGAAAATTGGTGCCAAGGGTGTTGATTGTGGAGCCAAGTAAGATGAAATAATTGATAATTTCTATCTTTTCTCCAACTATCTTTATCCCCCTCTTTTGTTATTGAAATACAGAAGAGGAAGAAAAGACCAAAATGGATGTCAGAAGAGACTCTGAAGATTGCACTGGAGCGTAGAGAAGCCAAAGCACAAGGAAGAATT
>NW_006399763.1:27179185-27181539 GCF_000299155.1 Elephantulus edwardii | reverse complement strand
CAAACAGATTCATCTTGGAGAGGATTAAACCAAGCTACTCCTTGGAGGCAAGGATTCTGGGGCTTCGTCTGACATACTTGGGACATGTTGCCAGGAGGGACTGGTCCTTGGAGAGGGACATCATGCTTGGGAAGGTGGAGGGACAGCGCAGGAGGGGAATACCCTCTATGAGATGGATTGATTTGGTGACTGGGGTAATCGTGATGGGTGTGTCGGAGGCAGTGAGGTTGGCGCAGGATAGAGCAGGTTTTAGGGCTGTTGTGCATAGGGTCGCTATGAGTCGAAAATGACTCGACGGTACATAACAACAACAACTTTTTTTTTACTTTATACTGGTTTATTTACATAGTTTGTATACATTGTTTTTCACATCGGATCTTTCCCATTCCCTTACTCACGCTTCCCTCCACTCATCAAATTGTGTGACCCTATAATTAACCACTCTTCTCCCCCTGTATCATCATCTTTCTCCAATCCTCTCCCCCTTGCATCCTCATACATGCTCTACAATAATGGTCTTATATAGTATTTGTCCTTATGATACTGAGTTAGGTCACTTAGCATAATGATTCCTCCCAAGATAAGTAGTGATTTAAAATGCCATTACTCTTACATGACACACAATATTCCATTATGTGAATGTACCATACTTTGTCATATTATTTGACTGTGGTTGGACATTTGGGATGATTTTATGTTCTTACAATGGTGAACAAAGCTACTATGTACCTTGGTGTACAAGTCTCCATTTGTGCCTCAGTTTTCTTCTTCTTGGGATATATTCCAAGCAGTGGAATAGCTGGGTCATATGGAATTTCACTGTGCACATCAAAAACTTTTTCCAACAGAGTGAAAAGAAAACCTACTGATTGGGAAAACATTTGGCAATACCATTTCAGACAGCGGTCTCATATGAAAAGTACAGAATCTGACAGGGCTTCTTTGAGGAAAAGATTGAGCACATAATTAAAAAATAGGCAAAAGGCCTGGAAAGACTTTTCACAGAGGAAGATATTCAGATGGCCAAGAGACACAGGAAGAAATGTTCAAAATCACTTGTAATAAGAGAGTTGCAAATCAAAACAACGATGAGATACCATCTAATTCCAGAAGCAGTGGCAAAGTTTAACAGAACAGCAAGTTATATATGTTGGAAATGATGTGGCAAGATAGGAACTCTTTTACATTATACATTATTGGTGGGATTGTAAAAGGGAATAACCACTCTGGAAGGCAGTTTCCTTTCCTACTATCCTGATGTTGTCTATTGGCCTGATGGTTAGGATTTTTGTCTTCTTAATTTTGAGATGTAATCCATATTAAAGCCTGTCATCTTTTTTTCTTCTGTAACAAGTGTTTCAAGTCATCTTCACTGATATTCAACAATTACAGGAACAACTCACTCTAAAAATGTAATTCCAGAAAAAGAAGGAAGTAATAAATTCAAATAAAACTCTTCAACATATTTTCAGGAACATTTAGAAACTCTTGGAAAAAATAATTTCAATTCCCAATGAAAATTAAAACACAAAATGAAATCTTTTTCCTATTACGTAGCATCCAATATATTATATTTCCCCATATTTTATAATTTTCTGTATCTCAAGCAGAGGAATTCTTAATGTCTAGATGGAGCTGAAGTTTCTTCTGACAACTGTGCCATCTTCCATAGAAACATCTGTGGTTCTTTAAGAATGTTAGGTTAATTAGCTCAATATCATATCTCTAATATGCCATACATTTTGAAGGCTCATGGCATTTGCAAGGTGATCATATAAATGACCCTCAAAATAAATCATTCCCCAGTTCCCACCACAGTTAACACATAATTATATGTCTAGAAGACAGGATATAAGATTCTCAAAGACAAAGTAAAGGCTCACAAATATTTAAATAAAGGAGTGTTTAAATAAAGGAGTATTGCTTCATATAAACCCTGTTAATGATAGCCTCAATCTATGCTCGTCTGTCTATTCTAAATTTGTTTATACTTGAGAGAATTATCTAGGTAAGAGAATTTTTTAAACTATGTTTTTATCTTATCTATGTAATTGGCCATCCACTTCCAAAATATAACAGACCTTTGAAAATCCTATGTACAACAGTGCATATTTAGAGTACATTAACAGATATGGCAACTGAGTCTGAGCCCAAATTTGGAAACACAAGGGAGGAGGAGCAGTTGTAAGCAGAAACTAATGATGGGAACATGAAATGTGAGAAACATGAATGTAGGAAAAACTGGACATCGTTAAGAAGGAAATAAAATGCGTAAATATTGATATATTAGGTATTGGAAAAAAGAGATGGATTGGTACAGAATGTTTTAAATCAGACAATCATATGATCTACTA
>NW_006399763.1:27151566-27178271 GCF_000299155.1 Elephantulus edwardii | reverse complement strand
CCAGCATTTCTTAAGCTGAAGAAACTGAAAACCAAATTCAAGCCTCGAGTTGCAATACTTAAGGATTATATGGACCTAATAGTGAATGATCCAGGAAGCCTTAAAAGAGCATGGGAGGAGTACACAGAGTCACTGTATCAAAAAAAATTGTCTGACACAGAAGAATTTCAAAAAATAGCATATTATCAAGAGGTAATGGTGAGGAATGAGGAAGTACAGGCTGCTCTGAAGGACTTGGCAAAAAATAAAGCCCCAGAAGTTGATGAAATACCAATTGACATATTTCAGCAAGCATATACTGCAATTAGTGTGCTTGCGAGGTTGTGCCAAGAAATCTGGAAGACAACTCCCTGAAAAACTGACTGGAAAAGGACACGTATTTATTCCTATTCTAAATTGTGGAAATTATTGAACAATATCACTAATATCACACATTAGCAAAATTCTGCTGAAGATTATCCAGAAACAACTGGAACAGTACATTGACAGAGAACTACCAGAAATACAAGCTGGATGTAGAAAAGAGTGTGACTCTACAGACATTATCGCCAATGTCAGATGGTCCTTGGCAGAAAGCAGAGAGTACCAGAGAAATGTCTGTCTGTGTTGCATTGATTATGCAAAGATATTTAACTGTGTAAATCACAACAAATTGTGGCTGAGAATCCCAGAACTGTGCTGTTCCAAAGCCTGTGCTAGGACCAGGAAGCAGTCCTCAGAATAGGGCAAGGAAACACTGTCTGGGTAAAAATCAGGAAAAGAGTGTGGCAGAGATGCATCGTGTCTCCATATCTTTTCAATCTATATGTGGAACAGACCATTCAGGAGGCTGGGTTTTACAAGGAGGAATGTGGCACAGGATTGGAGAAAGACATATCAACAACCTATGTTATGCAGATGACAGAACCTTGCTTGCTGAAACTGAGGAGGACCTTAAGTGCTTTCTGAAGAATGTTAAAGACTATAGTTTTTCATGTGGATTGAAGTTCAGCATCAAAAAAACTAAGATTCTGACCACTGGGACAATTGGTAGCACCATGATAGATGGAGAAGACATTCAGGTTGTTAACAGTTAGAGCTTGCTCAGCTCTTCTATCAGCACTCTTTGGCAAGAATAGTCAGAAAATCAAAAGAATTGCACTGGGATAATCTACTGTTAGAGAATCTGCAGAGAACTGAGAAGCAACGACGTCAATTTATAGGCCTGACCCGGGCCATGACATTTGCAATTGCTTCACAATTGCTGGACAATGGCTAAGGATGACAGAAGTAGAATTGATGCCTTTGAGTTGTAGCGCTGGAGAAGAGTCTTGAACATACCATGGGCCACCAAGAAAACAAATCGTTCTGTCTTGGAGATGGGAAATCAAGTTTATCCTTAGAGGCTATGATTTTGAAGCTCCATCTCACATACTTTGGGCTTGCGCCCAGGAAAGACCAGTCCTTAGAGAATGACATCATTCTCAGAAGGGTTGAGGAATAGAACAAGAGAGGAAGACCCTGGGTGAGATGGTTTGATACAGTAACTGGGTCAATGGGGGAAGGTGTGTCAGAATCAGTGAGATTGGCTCAGGACAGGGTAGCTTTCAAGGCTATTATACATAAGGTTGCTGTAAGTTGTAGGGATTTGATGGCACATATCAACAACAACAAAAGGTAACATTCAGTCTGAGATTAATATCATCTCTTAGCTGAAAGCAAAGAATACCAGAAGAATGTCTACCTGTGTTTCATTGATTATGCAAAGGCATTTGACTGTGTGGATCATACAAACTGTGGCTGACTCCGAGATGAATGGGAATCCCAGAACATTTAATCATGCTAATGCGAAACCTATACTTGGACCAAGAGGTAGTTGTCAGAACAGAGCAGGGCAACACTGCATGGTTCAAAATTGGGAAGGGTATACGCCAGGGATGTGTACTATCTCCATAACTTTTCACCCTGTATGCAGAGCAGATTATCAGAGAGGCTGGGCTCTACGAGGAGAAGCGTGGCGTTAAGATTGGTAGACGATCTATCAACAAATTGCGTTATGCAGATGACACAACCCTGCTCACTGAAACTGAGGAGGACCTCATGCACTTGCTGCAAAGGGTCAAGGACTGCAGCCTTCAATATGGACTGAGGTTCAATGTCAAGAAGACAAAAATTCTCACCAGTGGACCATCAGGATGGGTGGTGAAGAGATTGAGATTGTTTACAGTTTCAGTTTGCTCAGCTCCACGGTCAACACTCTTGGCACCAGTAGCCAGGAAATCAAAAAAATGTATTACGATGGGAAAGTCTGCTGTTAGGGACCTCTCTAAAGTGCTCAAGAGCAACGGTGTCTCTCTGGAGACTAAGGTGCGCCTGATACAGGTCATGGATTTTGCAGTCACTTGTTATGCATCAGAGAGTTGGATGATGACTAGGGAAGATAGAAGGAGAATTGACGCCTTTGAGCTGTGGTGCTAGAGAAGAGTATTGAATGTACCATGGACTGCCAAGAAAACAAACAAATTCATCCTAGAGAGGGTTAAACCAGGCTGCTCCTTGGAGGCAAGGATTTTGGGGCTTCGTCTAACATACTTTGGACATGTAAGGAGAGACAGGTCTTTAGAGAGGGACATCATGCTTGGTAGAGTAGAGGGACAGCACAGGAGGGGAAGACCCTCTATGAGGTGGATTGATTCAGTGACTGGGGTAATCGGGATGGGTGTGTCAGAGGTAATGAGACTGGCACAGGATAGAGCACGGTTTAGGGCTGTTGTACATAGGGCCGCTATGAGTCGCAAACGACTCGAGGGCACCTAACAACAACAACAACTCTCCTTTCAGATATTGATAACATTTTATAATGTTTAGAAATTTGTAGTGGTTACAGGCTGAATATCTTTCTTTGTTCCGACAGTATATTTGAATGCTCTTGATTCCCATTCTTTTGCATGGCCTAACTATGTATGCATGGCAGTAAAAAATTAATTATAGTGCCTCGTCTGTTCACTGCTCCAAACAAGGAGCTCAGCATCTTTGTAGTTATAAAATCATCAAATGCTGTAGGACATACAAACATTTAAAGACCTGTTTCGAGAGTCTATCTTAGAGGGAATCCTTCACTTGGCTCTGCTGAGTATTACGGTCTTTGGAAAAGCCTGTGCACATTTTAAGGTTCAAGCATGGAAGAAGTTGAAAATCTAGCATAGGAAAATATATGTACAATCAAGCCATAAGAACTAATATCCTTACCATATATTCACCAGTTCTTTTTCTGTGACCAATGTTGTTCATTTAAGTCTCATGAACCTACCATTGCCGTACTTATCTCTGGCAGATAATTGAAGGGGAGAAGAGACACTAGGACTATCCATGAGTGAATATTTTTCATGAAGAAATTAGCAGGACCTGTGAAAATCATTGTACTCCCCTTCATTACAATGAATGGATTTTAAAAGTTAAAGTAAAAAGAAATAAATGGAAAAAAAGGTACAGAAATAAATTTAATTATAAGTGGAAGTATAGGTCTAAACCACATATCAAAAATATTTAACGTCAGCTAAAATTAGTTAATGAGAATGAGTACTATTATGTTGTTGTGTACCATCAAGTCAGAACTGATAGCTGATCCTCCAGCAGGTTTTTAGAGGCAGTAAATTATACAGGAGGAGATTGTCCAGGTTTCTCCCTTTGAGAATCTGGTAGATTCAAACTGCATACCTTTGGGTTGGCAGAGCAATTCCTTGCCACAAAGCCACCAGAGCTCTTTGCTATTGAAAATAATATTAATGTTCTTTTCTTTCAGTACATATAATTGACGTTTAAACATTCTAGCAATCTGACAATATTTATGACCTTACTAATGATAAGTTGATAATTGTTCTAGAAAAAAAGCATACAATAGAATGATATGTAGATGACTAATATTAATAAATTATAAAAGCATATGCCTCCTTTTAATCAGAACTTAGTCTGATTTGTTTAAAGAAATCTTAGCTCAGACACAGCAGTAATAATATTTCTCCACAGAGAGAGATATGACAAATGTTGTCTTCATTACTTCTAGACTTTGGAGGATGGGGGAGGAGTTTTGTTGCTGCACTTACTATTTACCCATTGCTAACTGAGCTTATCTTACCTCTTTGAAGCTGAATATTAAGGGTCCTTGAAACTTTGACTTGGGCACCTACTAATGATTTAAGTACATACAAATTTTGTTCTTTAGCCAATATGCCACTTAAAAAAAACTTATCAAAACCACTCTATCCAGCAACCTAAAAATGTTGTGAAGGAAGTAGCTAAGCAAGTGTTTAAAAATGTGTTACTATGGTTATCATCATCATTATTAACACTCATTAGAGCTTTTCATCTTCAAAGTGTTTTGTATGCATTAGTAACCCCCTTCCCTCTCACCTCCTGTCCACCTTTCCTTTCTTTCTTAAGGACTGTGATGGATCTTTAACTTCACGTGACCTTTGGATTTTTGTAAAGCACAGTCATTGATGACGACTACCCTTTTGGGGTCAGTCTTATCTGGTGGTAAGGAGGAACATGTGCTTTGAGACTCAAAATGAATAAGAAATAAAATGCTTGCCAAGTAGAATTCATGAACTCTTTTGAAACACATCTTGCTTTATTCACCTCTCCCCTCGCCCTCATGTCGAGTTTTTAAAGTAAAGCAAGCATACTCACACTGAGCCAACATGTGGCGTTGTACAGAGATAAATTAGCTACTATGCTTAGTTAAAAAAAAAAATCCCCAATGTAAGATTTAAGACCAGGGGAAAAACGAAGTAAAACCATTCAATATGATATAGGACATAGGTTAATGCCTCAACAATATTTATAAAGGCACCATGTTTAAAAGCTAATAGAAGCATGACCTGTCGCATTAAAGGTTTATTCTTATGAGACTCCTTTTTTTTTTTTTATTTCAATGAGCATCTACAGAGATTTTGGAATTCCATTCATTCATTGTTGCACTTTTCTCCACGCCCACCCCACTCCTCCACCCCCCCACCGACCCCCCCATTCACCCCCCCTACTCCCACCTCCATTTGCTCTTCTCCTTGAAAAGCAAAAGCAGAACTCCTTCATTGGTATACAATACCTGCCCCCACACACACCCCAACCCCACCCACACCCCAAATATAATCCACTCTGCAACCCTCATTCTGTACTTTTATGATAAACGTAATGCCCTAAAATATGAGACTCCATTTTTGATAACACAGAAAAACTAAAAACTAAGTCTTAAACATAGATATTATATTTAACTTACAAACTGACACTGTAAGTTGAAAATGGGTGTTCCTGAAATATAAGCATAACTTGGAGATGCTGTGGGGCAGGATCCAGGCCTAGTAATATGTTGTTTTCTCAAAAAGAAAAAAATAAAATAAAAACTAGTCAGGTAATTTTGTTTGTTTGTTTCTCAGCACATACTGAAGTTAAGTTTACCCTATATTGCCATCTTCATCTGTGCAACAGCATTAAGAAAAAGTTTGAAATTTTGAGAGAATTATCACAATTTGACACGGAAACATAAAGTAGTCACACAGTTGGAAAAGTTGCATCCATATATTTGATTCACTCAGAGGTGTCAAAGAACTTAATTTTGTAAATAAAGCAAAACAAAACTCATAACCTCATAATATCTGCAAAGCACAATGAAGTGAAACACAGAAAGAGGCTTGAACGAAAACTCAATATGATTTGTAAATTTTCACTAATATAAAATTTCAAAGGAAGAGTTATGTCTATCTGTACTGGCAGATTCTTCTTTTTTTTATGAAAGCCACAGATATAAAGTCCCACCTGTTAAGCAGTAAAGCAAGCTTGTCAGTAAATTGAAGCCCTTTTTTCCATGAGTACATGAAAGGACAAAGAGGATTTGAAAATTATGAAGAAACTTAGGCTCAGTGTTGCTTTAACATGAAGGATGAGTCCAGAGTTAAATTGAAAAGGTTTTGCTGTTTCCAGGTGGGACCAATCCTCTTAACATAGGAAGCATAATGATGATTGTAAGGGCCTGAAGAAACGAAAATTCTGGAGATTATCTCTTTGTGTTCATTCTCTTGTTCTCTTTCTCTAATCTGAGAGGATCAGTCAGCCTTAATGAAAGTATGTACTTCTTCTTTTTTGAAAAAGAGGGATGGACTTTGTATTTTCTTTCTTAACTGCTTGAATCTGGGATTGGTTGGGAAGGGGTGTGTAAAGTGTTTGCACTGGGCAAAAAACCAAATATTCAACATTCAGATTATTTGTAAAACCCTTCAGCAGTGATTTAATGTTTAGCAAATGGTAGCCCTAATTAAAAGTTAACTTTGATGCAATAGTGGAATGTTTCAAAGAGTACCACAACTATTGATATTTGCATCTTTTCTTTTGTTTTTAGTGTCCTTCATTCTCCTCTCTTAATTTGCCATCCAAGAGAAAGTATACAGCCTTTGTTAAAGTCCATGTGATAAAAACTTATTGTGAGTTAATCAGTCCCGTATTTCTAATTGTTTCTTCAAAGATTAATGTGGTAAAAGTTGTAAATGTTTGGCACAAGAGATTCTGAGGGATATCTTAGTGAGATCTTTTGGAACCATGGTTATAAACTATATTATACATTCTACAATGATAGAATAAATGGATCCAATGTTTCTAAGCCTAATTCTCTGTAGGGATGAAAGTCATGTTGCTTACTCATCTTATGCAAGTTTTTGTGATCAAGGAAAATATCTTAAACACACATACATACATGCAAGCTGTTACAAAGCAAAACAAATAGAAATAACCTATTTGAGCCAGAAAAAAAGAAAAATATCATTGATTCCCAGTCAATTTTATCCAAGTGATGATATAGGAAATTTCTCTTAAGTAGGAAAAAAGTATAGCACACATATCAATTGGCAGTTACAATCCTTGATACAAAATACCACATGGAAAAGTTGAAAAAGAATCACATGCATTAAAAGTGAGTTTAGATTAATCTTTTCCTGAACTTAGTCACTGAATGGGGGGGGGAACCCAATTAAAAACCCCACAAAAACAAACAAACAAAACCCCAACGACATAACTGTTGTCTTGATAAATTTATACACTCCTGGACTCCTGAAGTCAATCATGTAGCATTTTCTTGGCTTTTGGTTCGGTTGTTTTGTTTTGTTTCAATAACATTTTAAAGAATTTATAAACACTTTGGTGAAAAAAAACAAAAACAAAAAACCTGAAAAAATTTGATATGAAAATAATTTTATAAAAATATATCTTTAGATATGAGCATGGAATATTTTATTTCCTAAAATTTAGTAGCACACAACTTCTTCCATCTAACTTAAGAGTTTGAATTCTCTTTCTCTGTTTGAAAAAGACTCCCTGTGGCTTTCACATAATAGGCTCAAACAACTGCGTTGCAATCTACCCTAGAATTCTACAAAGAATCTTAATGTTCAGTCTAAAATTAGGCAACTACCTACTCTGGTTAGACCAAGAGAATCTGGATAATAATAGCTGACATTTATCAAGCACTTGGTAAGTGTTGGATACCAGCTTAAAAATGTCACACACACTTATCTCCTTCTATCCTCAGAGCAGGCAAATGGGCAAAACTGTGATTATCTTCATGTTACAGACTAGTAAACTGAGTCACAGTGGGTTTACATAGTTAAAAATCAGACAAAATGTATGATTTCAAAGTCCATTCTCCTGACTATAAACTTTCATTCTTAGAAGATTTAACTTTACCAAACTAATTTTCTTTTAAAATTTTATTTGCATGTCTGGTCTCTCATTCAACTTACCTTTAAAGTAGTATTTAGGATCTTGGTATTCACACTCACAGTTTTCCCTAGCTCATAGGAGACATTTTTGTTATAATTCTAAAATTATCATGAAAATCATTTTTGATGAAAAGCAGGGTAAAAATTACTCCAGTCGAAAGAATACCTGATATTCTACCTAAAAAATATAAACTAGGAAACAAGAATAATTTCCTCTTTTCCTATTATTCAAAGCATGCAATTTTTATGGTATATTCTGCAGGCTTCAATATGGATTGAAACTCAACATCAAGAAAACAAAGATTCTTACCAGAGGCCCAATTGGCAACATCATGATAGATGGAGAAGAGACTGATTAATTATTAATAATTTTAGCTTGCTTGGTTCCATAGTCAATCCTTTCGGCACTAATAGTCAGGAAATAAAAAGACACATTGCATTGGGAAATTCTGCTGTCAGGAACATCTCCAGAAAGCTGAAGAGCCACTATGTCAGTCTAGAAATTAAGGTGCACCTGATCCAAGCCTTGCTCTTTGTAATTACTTGCTGTGCATCAGAGAGTTGGACAATGGCAAGGATGACAGAATAATAGATGCTTTTGTGTTGTGGTCCTGGAGAAAAGTATTGAACATACAGTGGACTGCTAAGAGAACAAAGAGATCTGCACTAGCATGGGTAAAACTGAGATGCCTTTTGGAAGCAAGGATTTTGAGGCTCCATCTCACATACTTTGGGCATGTTGCCCAGAGGGATGGCTGTTCCTGGAGAACCTCATTCTTGGAAGGGTGAAGTGATAATACAAGAGAGGAAAATCTTGGATCCGATGGATGACTCAGTAGTAACTAGGGTAACGGAGATAGGTGTGTTAGAGTCAGTGGATAGGGCTTAGGATAGGGCAGACTTCAGAGCAATGGCAAATAACATGATCCAATAAATTCATTTCCTAGCTAGCTCTAACTTGTCAAAAAAATCCACAAAAACTAAACCAATTGTTTGACTTTAAAATAATTTATGACTAGGCTGTTCTGGCTCTTGCCCATGTCATGACTGTCAAATTGGAAATGATTCATAGTTGACCCTTCAGTGGATTTTTCAGAGGTTGTAAATCGTGCAAGAGGAGATTGCACATCTTTCTCCTTGGAGCAGCTAGTTGACTTAACCTACCTTAGAGATGACAGTGCAACTCCTTACTAATAAATTAAATAATCTCTTAATAAAGAAATTCTATTAATAGCAATTTTAATAAAGATGCTATACTGTTATTGTTGTTGGGTACCATTGAGTCAGAACTGACCTGTAGATGATGCTCCAGTGGGTTTTCAGAGGCAGTTAACCACATGAGAGGAGATTACCCATGCTTCTCCCATGAAGTAGCTTCGAACCATGTGCCTATGGAATCACAGAGGAGCTTCTTGCTAGCTTCTTGCCACCAGAGCTTCCTGTACTAAAAAGAAAGAAATGTTTAATGCGTGGATTGAAATATAAACTAATCAAATCTCTTTGCTAAAAGAAGGCATTCTTTTTTACCATATCTTTGTTAACAAAGCTTGAGTTCTGAATTGAGCTTAAAATAAAACTCATTTCAAAACTCAAATTCAGAATCTTAGTTAATTCCAACTGCAATTTTGACCCCATATCAGTCTGGCAGTTGTGTTTCATTCTCTGTGGCTAATTTTCTTTAGTAATTTTTCATTTCCTTTCACCTCCTAATATATTTAGTGAATCAACTTAACATCTGTTAAATTGTAAATACTCAGGACAGGGACTTCCTCTTTAGCTTGTTAGCCTATCAGGTAAATCTCAGTGTTGAATAAAATGCGTTTGATGATGATTCTAAGTACAACAAAAAATGATAGTGATAAATCTGACTTAGAGATTTTAAATCACTATGTTTATTTTACATATTTAAAATGGATATTGAAGATTTAAATGCAAAGCAGAATCTAAACAAAAATAACACTCCACATGTTCACTTGTATCCTTGTACTAATTT
Organism: Elephantulus edwardii; assembly: GCF_000299155.1. Lineage (NCBI taxonomy): Eukaryota > Metazoa > Chordata > Mammalia > Macroscelidea > Macroscelididae > Elephantulus > Elephantulus edwardii. The sequence goes on along the minus strand of NW_006399763.1, from coordinate 27,168,533 downwards.
TTCATTTTTTTTAGTATTTTTATCATATATGTAGTCATGTATTTTCACACTTTCCCTCTTTGCTTTTTACACTTAAAATAACTCTCTTTCTCTATAGTCTAAAAATAGCGTATGTATTTTGGCAGCTTAGAAACCAGTTCACTATTACCAAACTATTCCTGCCCAAGTCTTGAGATGCTAAAACAATATCTATCCTACATCCCTGTCATTTCCAATAGGCTTTATTTATTTGGGAAGCATTAAAAAGCCCTGGCTCTTAGAATTTTTTGTCCTAAGATCCTTTGCATTTCTCTTTTCAAAAAGCCTCAATATGGGGAGCTGGTAAAGGCGGATTACCTAATGTCCTTTAACAAAGTGAAAAACTAATTGAATCATTAACTCACTATTCAGATTTAAATATCTTCATTCCAAACTGCATTCACTATTTACACTTCTGCTTTGCTCCTCTGCCTGAGTCTTTTCTTCTCCTTTATTGGTAAAACTTCTTAGTCTTAGTCTTAGCCCTGAAGAGGTCATGTGAAAATGCACATCAAGCTTGTCAGGGAAAGTCAGAGCTAGTAAAGTGAATGCTCACAGGCTTTCGCTAAAGAAATCTGAAATCTTACATTTCACTGATTCTTTGAAAATCCGGGAAATCTGTTAATTCATTTAAGTTCACACACACACACACACACACACACACACACACACACACACACACAAGCAGCCAGTTTTCAGTATTTGATAATTTTTAGTCACTTTATAAGCCCTCTTGGCTTATTTCATGATTCTTTAACATAACATTGAATTGAAATGACAATTAAGTGTCTTTGAGGTTTTGCATTTGACAATAGGTTTTTGTTTTACATAATAAAAATTCTTCACAGTTAATATCACTGATATAATGTCTGATACAGAAGGAATTAAAATGCATATATGGTATGAAGAGGCAAACAGTCAATTTCTACCTAGAAATAGAAAATTGGAGGGAAAAGAACAGATGCTGGAGGTTTTTTTAATAAGTCATCCATAATGAGATATTTTAGTTGTTTTTTCTATATTAAATTGCTGAAATTTTACTGGACAACTGACGAATCTTAATCTTAAATATTAACTTAGTACTATTAATATAACGGTGGAGTAGCAAGTTCAGTGCATCAAATTTTAGATTCACTGTTCCCTTCTTAGTTAGACACATGAATATCATTTCATACTGATGACATAATGCAACATTTATTTATCTAGAAATAATTTATAAACTAAAAGAATTCATGGACTTCTTTAAATAAGCAATTTTCTCCTTGATAACTACTAGATTAACATTACCATTCATTCATCTTCACAAAGAGAAGTTTTAAAGCAAAAGAGACAAGCAGTTGTTCAAATTTTCTTCTACATTCTGAATGGAAATGATTAGTCTTGAACTTAGATTTAAAAGAAAACTTAACTCTAAGCAATTTTTTATTATTTAGAGATTTTAAAAAAATAAAGCTTTCTTCAATAAGAGCAGGTAAAAATTAACTAAATGAAAAGACATCACCTAACACTGTGCCTGACATATAAAAGGAGGTGTTCAGGTCATGATAATTACGGTTATCAGCTGAGTTGGGACTAGGCCAAAGGCTTCAAAACTCCTAATTCCTCTTTCACGTCTCCTACTTCTGCCTATAAAGCTCCAGAAATTCTCCCATAATTTTTAAATCTGCAATTCCCAACAGCAGGACCAAGACAGAAACATCAGAATGACTTACCTGTAATACTATCATGGAATTATTACGTTCCTAAAAATTCCTGGCTGCAAACTGAATATAATAACTACAAATAGTCATTCTTTTTTCTTCTTTTCTTGACTAACTTCCAGGGGTCAAATTTATACATGAAAATCAGCACCAAAAGAACAATTTGTAGCATTAAAATACTCTTGCATGTGATGGAGGAAAGCTCTTCAGCAGCCTAATCTTTTGGTAACCTAGGGGGCTTTTGGGGGCATACAGAGTTACACTGCTAACTCAGAGCTGGCTCGTCTCTGCCAGGCTGATTTTACAAGCCACTTTGTGGGAGAAAGATGGACACTCTCTTTGCTTGTAATTCACAGCCCCCAGAAACCTGCTGGAGGGTCAGCTATGAATCAGTTCAGACAGAAGCACAATGAGTGGGTGAGATCACCAGCAAGGATAATGTAATTCTGGCCTTTATGCACATTGCAGAGGGGAAAAAAATTGCAATAGTGATCTTGTTTATACACCTCAGCTCCAGTGAAGAGAGAAGAGAATATGAGATAAGAGTTTAAAGAAATCAGTAGGGGCTGAGGAGGGGGAAGAATGGGAATTTCCCCACAATTTTTGCAATGTAGTATTTAAATTCTCATGTCTAGTTCAGATTACTCCATGTAAATAATAAAGTAATAGCAAAAAAAAACCAAACCCAAACAAAAAAACCCGGCAACAACCCTCAACATAGCAGCAAATCATCAGAAGAGAATTTTCAGTTGTTTTTAGTTCCTCCAAACCCAGGGCTGGCACTGAAATGGAAGAATAGAGCCAGGTCAAGAAGTGGCCTCAAGGAAAAAACACAGGAGTAATGTGAGAAGAAAAAAAAGATAAAAATTGCAATTTACTTCTATCCAAAACCAAGAATATTTTTTTCCAGGTTGGCTTCTCAGCATATATTTCATATTGGCCAAGGAAGAAACAACAGCCTCTATGTTCTTCCCAGCTTGGCTTTTTGGTGGAAGACACAATTTGGATTTACCTCCTTCACACCCTCCATGCAGAGGCAGATGTCTTAAGCACTCTATTTTCAGGATTTGAAGCCCATAATATTACTAATAACTCCACATACTTGTTTGCATTTCCCATGTTACATATAAATGTCAGAAGCAATGACTTGCAGCCCCCTTTAATCGAGTGACAGCTTTATTATCATTGGTTGGCTGAACTTCAAGAAAAGTTATGACAGTGGCTAAGTTCTGCAAACTGCAGCACATATTTCGGTAATTAGGTAAAGGAGGAAGAGCTACGTTTAGAATGCACAGCTGAAATTATTTGCTAAACACTTAAGATGCAGAGGTATATCACATTCCTCCCAGGGTAGCTTTTGAAGGATGATTTACAAACCATTTATTTTACCATTTTAACATTTTTCTCCCCCAGTTAAGCTGTTTTACCAGCAGCTCTGACTTTAAAAGAGACATTCTGATAATGGAAATAATTTCTTTTCAAAATGAGAAAGTAAAAGAAGGGAGTGGCCTGGAGGGTGGCGTTTTTAATTTTTCTCTTTTCGTGTTCAAAGTTTGAATTCAGCCTTCTCCATTGACTGCTTCTCTTTCATTAAGGCTTTAGCACTAAACACTGAGGCTTTTTCCCCCCCACCTCAAAGTTCTGGAATTAGGCAAAGATTTGCCCAGCTTATGTAAAAGACAACTGCTTGAAATGTACTTTGGATCACACACCCCCAAAATTGTCTTTTTAAAAAAATAATACTTTATCAATAAAGTCTGTGCTAACAATTATCAATCATAACGTTTTTAAAAACATATTCATCAAAAGATTGGTTTAAGGGATTGCCTTTTTTTGGCAATAGGGTGATTTTCAAAGGGAAAAAAAAATTCAGTTTCTTTATCACCACAATCATGAATGGTTTGAGAGAGTAGAATGTGTGATCAAAACCAGTCAAAATATTTAGGTATAATATTAGTTTAAATAACATCTGATTTGAACTCCGAAAGTTAACTCACTTAGATTCCTAATTCATAAAACCTTATCTAGAACTGAATAACTTCCAATTATTTTTATCTGAAATGTCTATTATTTTCATTATCTCTAGCTTTTTCAAATGTTAATTTGAGTTTCACTTAATAAAATGACAGAAATTCTTTATATTTTCACAGGAAATAAAATAAGCCTACTGTTAAAAGGAAGAAACCCCACCAACTCAATTTCTACTATTTTCTATGTTTTTAAGTATTGTGTTTCATGTTACAGAGAACATAAAACAAAATTGTCTCTCTGTCCTCTTTTCTTTCTTAGCGCTCTTATCTTGCAATTTGACTCTAAAGACATTTAAGATAACTTAAATAAACAAAATTACTAATAGATTTACCAAAAGGGAAAATAATAGCAAGCATTACGAGTGAGAATATTACAAAATGCATATCATAATCCAACTGAACTACTAAAAGTTGACTGTGAACCTATTAGATAAAAAGAGATTCATTGATCACTGTCACAGAAAACAGGAAAAGAAAGTATTTCGTAGATATATTGTTTTATTCATCATTTTTTTATTATCATGGCTTCCTACCCATTGAGCAAAATCATCACCCAAGTGAAGCAGTCCTATGTCTAGCATTAAAGCAGGACATATGTCATGACATATGCCAATCACCAATATTATTTCTTTCTGTTGAGCTTTTGTTAGAAACACTGAAAATATTGCTTTTCTAGTAGGAATCTAGGCTATATGTAGCAAAGCATTACAGAGTATTTTTATTTAATATCCAGAAGATTTCAGGCAGTTTTATCCTTTGCTTCACCCTGAGTAATCTCTTCTGGAACACATAGACTTTCCTATTAGGTATATTTAAGTTTACCAATAAATACGCAGAGACAGGGAGAGGTACATAGAAAGAGAGAGACACAGTCAAACATGCCTTCTATAGAAAAAGAAATGAGGAAAAAGTTTGATTCCTATACCACTTTTACCTCAATTCCGATAGAGAATTTTAATTTTAAGCATATAGAATATTTGAATAAAATGTTCACAGTACTGAATATTTCAAATAAAATCTGTCTAATAAAATATATACTTGAAAAACTTTGCCTACCATTTCCTGAAGCATGTTTAAAATTTTTCTACTCAACACAATTACTTATGTGAAATGCGCTTTCATCAGCTGTTTTTATTTATGATTGTTTGGCTTTCAAAATAAAGATTACCATAAATTAAGAGCAATAAATATTGATTTAAATTTATATCTAAAGCAAATATGATACAGGCTCTACACAGATAAGTGTTTGATTTCTTTGAAATCCATTTGTCTAATGCTTAATCCAGTATTTGTTTTGTTATTAAAACTCATTAACTATCCAATACTTTTAAACTTAGAAGTCAGGCTAGTACAAAAACTTTTCTTAGACATTATAGGGTCCCATAAAATTACTAAATATCTAAAAAAATTTGTAAATGCTGCCATGTGGCAGACATCATGATGATGGTGCAAGGCAAGTCAAGATTCTGATCTGCTGGCCACAGGGTCCCTGTGAGACCAAGATGATGTTTTGCCACCTAATAACAACAAGAATCTTGAAAGAAGTGTCCTTGTCAATGAAATGTTAAAGTTTTGTTTCCTTATTCTAAATTCTTAATTCTAAATTGGAAGAGAGTAGTTCTGAATATACCATGGGCTGCTAAAAAAATATGCAAGTCCATGAATGGCCTCGTGTTAAGAACCTGCACTGCAATCATGAAGGCATGTGGTTTGAATTTAACCGCTGCTCCACAGGAGAAGGATGGCCAATTTCCTCCCGTGTGATTAACTGCCTCTGAAAACCCACTGGAGGGTCAGCTATGGATTGGTTCTAACTCAAAGGCTCACAACAACACAACATCTTAGAAGAAGTTCAACTAAAGTGCTCTCCAGAGGCAAGGATAGTGAAACTTCATCTCATATACTTTGAATATATTGTCAAGAAGGACAAGTCCATGGAAAAGACATCATTCTAAGAAAGATGGAGGGTCAAAGAGTGGAAGACCCTCAGCAAGACTGACCATAACAATATACTTGAGCATATCGGAGTGGGTAAGCATGGTGCATGATAGGGCAAGATTTGAGTTGCTATGAGTCATGATTGACATAACAACATCTAACAACAGAAGTATTGAGGATGGGAAGAAATTACACAAAAGATGATTACAGTGCACCTGTGGGTATTTGCAACAAAAGAGAACAATAACCAAGATTAACTATAACAATGTACTTGGGCATATCAGAGAGGGTAAGGATAGTGCATGACAGGGCAAAATGTAAGGTTTCTATGAGTCATGGTTGACATGACAACACTTAAAAACAGAAGCATTGAGGATGGGAAGAAATAAGACAAAGATGGTTAAAGTACACCTGTGAATATGTGCAACAAAAATGAAGTTTTTTTAAAAAGTGGACTTGTTATTTTATAACTACATCAATTGGAGCACATAAGCAACAGTAACGTCATTGTAACTTTAAAATTAAGAACTAGGTAAATTTTTAAATACAACACGGAAGTATTATTAAAGTATCCTAAACGAAACATTGCTTGGACTTACTAGCAAATTGAAGACAGAAAGGCAAAGCAGATTTTGGTAAAGATTTTTAGCTTTGAAAACCCTACAAGGCAATTCAACTCTGCCCTTTGGGGTTTCTATGGGTCAAATGGGTTGCATTTTTATATTTAGTATTTCCTATCTGATGCAAATGTTAAGGACTTAACTCTAGCAGGAGGTTGACAGTTAAAATCCACCCAGAAGTGCCTCAGATGGCATGCTAGAACGCTGCTTCTGAATGGTCAGAGCCTGGAAAACTCTTGGAAGCCGTTCTACTCTGCACACCTGAGGTCATTGTGAGTCAATTATCTCAAGAGCAACTATCAATTGCAGTGGCCATGATACATTTTACAAAGAATTATTTTAATACATGTAATATCATTACAGATTCGATGGAATAAGTAGAAATTTAACTACCAGAAATGACTGGAATAATACATTAACTGGTAACTAACTACGAGAAATACAAGTTGGGTTTATAAGAGGCTGTGGCACTCGTAACATTCTTTCTAATGTCAGATGGAACTTGACAGAAAGCAAAGAATATCAGAAGGGTATCTGTCTGTGTTTCATTGACTATGCAAAGGCATTTGGCTGTGTGGATCACAACAAATTGCGGTTAACTTTGAGGAGATTGTGAATATGAGAACAATAGATTGTGCTTATGCAAAACCTATATTTGGACCAGGAAGCAGTCTTCAGAACAGAGCAAAAAAACACTGCATGATTCAAAAATCAGGAAGGGAGTGCATAAAGGATACATTCTGTCTCCATACCTTTTCAATCAATACGCAGAACAGGCCATTTTTGAGGCTGGGCTGTATGAGGAGGAATGTGGCATCAGGATTGGAGGAAGACTCATCAACAACACACATTATACAGATGACACAACCTTGCTCACTGCAACTAGCGACTTCCTGAAGTGCTTGCTACAGAATGTCAAAGACCGTAGGTTTTTAATATTGATTGAAGCTCAACATCAAGAAGACGAACGTTCTCACCACTACGACAATTGGCAGCACAGTTATAGCTTACTCAGTTCCACAGTCAATACTCTTGTTACCAGAAATCAGGAAATCAAAAGACAAATTGTGTTAGATAAATCTGCTGTCAGGGACCTTTCCAGAGTACTTAGAAGCAACCATGTCAGTCTAGAGACTAGTGTGAGCCTAATCCAGGCCATGGTCTTTTCAATTACTTGTCATGCATCAGAGAACTGGACAATGACTCAGAATGACCAAAAAAGTATTGAAGCCTTCGAGTTGTGGTGCTGCAGAAGAGTCATGGACATACCATGAACCATGAAGTGACCAAATATCTATGTCTTGGAGAGGGTGAAACCAAGTGTCTCCTTGGAGGATAGGATTTTGAAGCTCCATCTCACATACTTTGGATCTATGACCAGGATGGACCGATCCTTGGAAAGGACATCATGCTTGGAAGGGTGGAGGGAAAGCACAGGAGAGGAAGAACCTGGATGGGATGGATTGATATAGTAACTAGGGTAATGTGGGTAGGTGTGTTGGTGTAAGTAAGATTGACTCAGGAGAGGGCAGGCTTCAGAGCTATTGTACATAGGTTCGTTATGAGTCACAGGTACTCAAAAGCATATAACAACAACAACAAAACAACAGCAGAAGAACATGCAATCTGTGTAAAAACATAGAGTTCCTATATGTTATTTAAAACTATTAAAATTCTATTTTCACACTGTGTTCAGCTAACTAATGAAACAGTCATTCATAAACTCAACTAAAAATTCCCCAAATTATAGTGCATTAATATTTCTGCAAATTTGGAATAAATATTAACATAATTTATATTTTGTTAAACATACTACCAGTTATCTGAGAATAGTCTTTTCCCCCCAAAATGAGGTTGAGAGGAAACTAGTACATAGAAAACTATTGAATAACTATATTGACTAATGTTCCACGTAAAATCAAATATATGATCTTATTGCTGCAATACTTCTGATTCAAGCCATGGTCTTTTCAAATGACAGAAAAATAATTGATGCTTTTAAACTATGGTGTTTGAGAACAGTATTGAATATCCAATGGACTGCTAAAAAACCCAATAGATATGTTTTGGAGATGGTACAGCCAAAGTTGTCCTTGGAAGCAAATATGATAAAGCTTCATTTCACATATTTTGACCTTGTTGCTAGGAGAGGCTATTCCTTGAAGAGGGAGGAGTATCATACTTGTCGAGGTGGAGAGACAGTGATAGAAAGGAGAATCTACAACCAGGTGGATGCAGAAATGGGGTTGCATGTGTCAGAGATTGTGAAAATATCATAGGATAGGGCAGGCTTCAGATCTGTTGTACATAGGTTCACTATGAGTTGTACTGTACTCGATAGCACGTAACAACAACAACATTTAGGACTGCATGTGACACATGTCAAAGAACATTTGTAGTATATTGGTTAAAGTTGTTGTTGTTGTTGATTGCAATTGAGTTGAGCACAACTCATAGTGACCCTATGAACAAAAGACCTGAAGCCTTTCTAGAACTATGATTGTTTCTCAAAGTTCATAGTTTCTAGAGGCATGTTGTTTAGGAAGTAGATGCCACTCTTGCTTCCAAAGTGGTTAAAGAAAAGCTGAGAAAACAAACAAATCAGCAGTTTAAACCCACTAGCTAATCCTCTGGAGAAAAATGAGATCATCTGCTTCTACTGTTTAAAAGAGATATGTGACTAGGTATTTCTGTCATCACAGGAGTCTAGAGCAAGGGATACATGGTGGAGGGGACCTGGGGGAGGGCTTGTAAAACAATGAAAGAATCTTTTCTTTTACTTTTCCATAATTTTTGACTCATGTACTTATAACTTGTTAGTTAAATTTGTGTCTTCTAGGTTGCAACACCCCCATGATACATCTTCAAGGATATGAACATGTACGGCTAAACACAATCAATAACAGTGCATCTAAATTACAAAATCAATCTCCATAATAGTCTATGTGTTTCCTACTGCCAAAGGGGCCCTTTAGAGTAGTGAGAGAAGATCTTCACCCTGAAACCCACAGCGTCCCTTTTCAGCAGGAAGTAGCTAAGAGAATACGCCATCCCCTTTTCCTTATGACTCAGGGTGAAGTCTCTCTCAGGGAGGAGTGATAGGGAATGGCAAAGGACACACCGACAAAGGAGATTAATCAGAACTGACTTTGACAAGCACTGTGGCAATTGGACAATTAAAACAGACATTCGGATGGCGGGGAAGAAGAACAAACTGGGGAGGAGGGTAGAGAGAATGGTGCAGCAATGAAGGAATGAAAACCCAAAATCCCTGTAAATGTTCATTAAAACTAATAAAATTTAATAATAATAATAATAAAGAAAGATTACAGCTTTGGCAACCCTATGGACAGTTCTACTCCGTTGGGTCAGAATTTGCTCTATGACTGTAGGGTCTTTTTGTACTATGTACTATAAAAATGACATGGTGATATGTGCTGGAAATTTTTTAACTCACTTAAAGGAACAAAAATTGAGACTTTATTCTTTCTGAGTGTCCTCATGTAAATCTGAGATGTGCACATGTGAATTTTTTGAAAGTATAGTTTGGATATTCTGCAGGCTCTCTCTCCTCTTAGCTGTCTCCCACAAATACATTATATTGGATATATTCTCAAGCTCACTTGCCTCACATGACAGACCAATATAATAAAGATAAAGTACTCTTAATAATATCCTCAAAAGATGGATTTGCATGTATAGAATCATAAAATCAATATAATTATTCTTATAAGTGGGAAATAAAAAGGTGTGGCAAGTAGGAAGAGGAGATGTTAATTAAGTAATTTTAAGATGCTAGCTTACAGGGAACCTTTTCAAGGAGTTGGTTCAAACTGACTTTTTGTTTTGTTTTGGCTTTGATATGTAATAAGTTTCCTTAATGGAACTCTGATGATCTAGTCCTGTGGAGTTGTGCAAATAACTCAAAGGTTGTGTTTCTCTGGTAAGTTTAAATCCACAAGCAGCTCCATGAGATAAAGATGATGGGTATTCTCCTTCGCTGTAGTTTGTAGCCTCAGCTCTGAGTCAGTTCTGACACGAAAGCAATGAGTTTGAGGGTTTTTTTTTTCTGAAGTATTTTATTAACGGCTCTTAAAAATTTGTCTTGAAATCTATCCTTTCATAACTTTCTGCATGTTCAGAGAAGGACATTATTTGAACATGTATAAAGATTATAAATGATGTAAGAACTTCATGTTTCTTTTTTAAATTTTTTAACATGATTTCAATGGGATCATGTATTTAGTTTGTGCAGATGGTGTTTTAAAATGAGCAAGAATCACAAACTTGAGAACATTAGATACTGATAAAAATAATTTCTTTTTTTTCCACTGGCTATATAAAACTTTGTTCAATTTCACTGTTAAAAAGCAAACTTATCCTAGTTCTAAGTCAAATCCTTTATCTACACAGTACTTATTATATCATATAAATTTCTACAAAATATATTATAAAATATGCATATATTTAGAGTTCTTAATTAGATAAAAGATATAGTATGAACACATTCACAAGTATTTGTGTAATTATATATTTTTATGTGTCATTTTCCCCCTTTTATCAACATGTCTTGTTTTACTTTCCACTCCCAACATCAAAACTTTTCTCTTTATGTTGCTGTTGTATACTGTTAAGTCAGAACCAACTAATGGCTGACTCCCCTATGGGCTTTCAGAAGCAGTTCATTGCTTGGAAGGAGATTGACCATCTTTCTCCCATGCAGCATCTGGTGGATTTGAACTGTGTGCCTTCAGGATTCCAGTGCAACTTCTTAACACTAGGCCACCAGAGCTCCCTTTTCTTTTGAAGACAATGGAATGATATATGTTCTAAAATTTTACACAATAACTAGTTATCTATAGAATGTATTTTATGGAACTATTTGCTATGATAAATACTCTTTCTGGCACAGTATGTTACATGTTTTGTAAGTAACTAAAAGGTCAGTAGTTCATAGGCAATTTCATATTTAAATGTGCTCATGTGCAACCTCACTTACACCAAGCAGCTGTCATCCAAACAGAGCAAGGAAACACAGCATGGTATAAAATCAAGAAAGGTGTGTGGTAGGGCTCTATTTTCTCTCCATAACTTTTTAGTCTTTTTTGTCAAGCAAATAGTTCAAGAGTCTGAACTTTGTGAAGAAAAGTTTGGCATCACAATTGAAGGACAGCTCATTAACAACCTTTATTATGCAGATGCCACAACCTTTCTTACTGAAAGTGAGGAAGACTTTAAACACTTGTTGAAGAAGATGAAAGCCTATAGCCTACAATATGGATTACATCTCAACAGCAAGAAAACAAGACACCTTACTATTAAGGCAGTAGGCAATATGATGATAGAAGATTGAAGTTGTCAGTGATTTCATCTTGCTTGGATCTACAATTAATAACCTTAGCATTAGCAGTCAAGAAATCAAAATATGTGTTGCATTGAGTAAATCTGCTATCAAAGGCCTCTTAAGGAGCTATGTAGTCTACTTAAAGACAAAAGTCCATCTGATTCAAGCCATGATTTTTTTCCCCAATTACTTGATATACATCTGAGAGTTGGACAGTTACTAAAAATGACAGAAGAATCAATGCCTTCAAGCTGTGGTGTCAGAGAAGAAGAATAAACATCCCATGGACTGTCAAAAGAACAAACAGACATGACTTGTAGAAAATACAGGTAGGGCGCTACTTGGAGAAAGGACGGTGAAGGTTTATCTTATATATTTTGAGGATGTTGTTAGAATGGGGTGGACCTTGGGAAAGGACATCCTGTGTGGAAAGGTGGAGGGTCAGTGAAAAAGAGGAAGAACCTTAACAAGATAGTATAATAAAGTGACTCAAACAATGGACTCAAGGATATATCAAAAATGATGAAGATGACCCAGAATAGGTTCAGGTACATTATTCATAGTGTTTCTAAGAATTGTACTTGATTCAATAACACCTAACCACAACCACCTACTATAATGATAAACAGCCTCAAGGGTTTAATGAAGAGTTTCTATGAATTGGAGCTGCCTCAATGGCAGTTGGTTCATTTACTATGATGTTATTTTTCAGTGTCATCATGTCTAGTACAACATGTGTTGGTGTTGTTGTTGTTGAGTGCCACAGAGTCGGAACCAACCCATAGTTGACTCTCCAGCCAGTTTTCAGAGGCAGTTAATCACACGAGAGGAAAATACTCATCCTTCTCCCATGGAACAGCTGGTGTATTTGAACCACGGGAGTATTTGAGCCTTTGGTATTTCAGTGCAGCTTCTTGCCACTAGAACTCCTAAAAACAACAGATCTAAACCTTATGCTATCCTGTACTAGAGTCACAACCTCTGACACATTTGAGCCAATTGCTGCAGTTATTGTGCCCATCCACCTGGTTGAGGGTCTTCCTCTCTTTCACCAGCCATCTCTCCACTATTCCAGGCATGATGTCCCATCAAAGGAATAACCTCTCATAGCAACATGCTCAAAGTTTGCTTCCAAGGAGCACTCTGCCTCTACTTTGTCCAAAACCTGTATGTTTGTTATTTGGCAGTGCCTGGGATATTCATAATTCTTACAATGCCACAGTTCAAAGGCATCATTTCCTCTTCTGACTTCTTTAGTCATTATCTCCGGTCCATAGCAAGTGGCTGAAAAGACCATGACCCAAATTAGGCACGCCTTCATCCTCAAACTGATATAATTACTCTTCAATAATCTATGGAGGTACATGTACAAAAGAGCAAGGGTTCTGTGGGAGCACCATATGTGACCTTTACCAACTTCCTGTGTCCCTGACCATACCATCGATAACACAAAATCAATTCCCACGAGGTCAAACATATCCCCCATGCTCCCATGTTTCTTTCTACTCATCTCAACACCAATTATATACTTTGCTGGGTCCAAAATCGAAAGTGAAAGCTCACAGACCACAAAGAACCATATTGGGGAAGACAAATGTTTTTAATTCAGATTAAAACAGAGTGCAGTCAAGGCAGCTCCTAAAATGTGTGTGCAGCCATTTCAGCCTCAAGCCTTATAGTCTCAGGCCATTTCCCCCCGCCCCCCAAGTTCTCTGTTTTCCCAATATTGGCTTCCCAAAATTATCCAAGAAAATTCTCAGTACTTCCAATATTGCCTCCCCTTCCAGCAAGGTCTCATGTCTTCAGTTTGGCCATGACTGCTGCTGTCTTGAAACATGTCCCACAGGATTGGAGGAGGTCTCTTTCCTCATCTCTTGCTGTCTTCAGTTTGGCCATGACTGCTGCTGTCTTGAAACATGTCCCACAGGATTGGAAGAGGTCTCTTTCCTCGTCTCTTGCTGGAATTCAATCTTTGCAGCTAGGGTAGTTAAATTTATTTGCAAATTTATCCAATCATCTTGTAGATTGTTGAATTGGCCAATCCTTTGAAAAATGGTACGTAGTCAATCCTTCTTTGGATTAGCCACCGTGCTCTATTCACATACTCCTGCCTATCCACATATGCAGTCATCCATGTTAAAAAAGCCATATTGAAAGACAAACTCCATAGTCCCTGATTGCTGAATTTCCCAATAATGCGTTTCCTTATCTTCTGATTTCCAGTACCAAGTATATTGATTGTGTACCCAAATAAAATGAAGTTGTTCACAGATTCAGTCTATTTTTCCATCCTTCATGATGTTGCTTATCAATCCTGTGATGAGAATTTTTTTTCTTGATGTTGAGATGCAATTTATTTTGAAGGCTGCAGTGTTTGATATTTTGCAGCAAGCCCTTCAAGTCCTCCTCATTTTCAGCAAACAAGGTTGGAGAAAAATTTACAACCCTAATTTACTCCTTTATTAAATTTTTCATCCAAAGTAAGACAAAATGGGAAGAAGGGTTGACCATCCACTTTGGAAATATAACAGGCCTTTGAAAACCCTATACAGCACACTTTGAGTAAACTAATAGATGTGGCAACTGAGGTTGAACCCTCAAATTTGGAAACACAAAGGAGAAAGAACAGTTGTAAGCAGAAACTAATGATTGGGTCATGGAATGTGAGAAGCATGAATGTAGGAAAATGAGGCACTGTTAAGAAAGAAAGGGAATGCATAAATATTGACATATTAGGTATTGGTGAAATGAGATGCATTGGTATGGGACATTTTTAACCAGACCAATTTATGACCTACTTTCTGGAGATGAAAATATGAGAAAAAAAGGTCACTTTCAGGATAAAAAGGCTGTTTCTAGATCTATATTGAAATGCAACATTGTGAGTAACAGGATAATATCCATATGCATATAAGTAAGACCTGTTAGTGCCACAAACATTCAAGTTTATGTACCAAGATCCAGAGCCAAAGAGGAGAAAATAAATAATTTCTACCAATTTTTGCAGTCAGAAATTAATCAAACATGCATAATTGGTGATGAATAAAAAAATTGAGAACCATGAAGAAGGCTCAGTAGTTGGAAAACATGGACTTGGTAACATAAATGAGGCTGGGGATAGAATGATTGTATTCCACACAATCAATGATTTATACATTGCAAATACCTTTTGTAAGAAACATAAACACAAGCAATACATACAGATTTCACCTAATAGTATGCATAGGAATCATATCAATTACACCTGTGAAAGGAATCAATGGAGAAGTTCACTATCAGCAGTAAAAACTAGACCAGGGGCAGATTGTGGAACAGACAATCAACTGCTCATGTGCAAGTTCAAACGAAACCTAAAGAAGGTCAAATAATATTCAAAGTAGTCAAATTTTTATCTTGAGTCTATCTCCCCTGAATTTAAAATCCAACTCAAGAACTGAATTGAGGCCTTGAACCCCAATGGACGAAGACCAGATGAGTTATGGGAAAACATACAGAATATTGTCCATGAAGAATGCAAAAGTTCATTACAAAGATGGAGGAAAAAGAAAAGAACAAAATTAATGTCAGAAGAGACTGAATATTATACTAGCATGCTAAGAAGCCAAAGTAAGGGGGAAAAATCAAGAATCATCTATCTCAATACTGGCCTGGGTGCTGGAAGAAAGTGTGTGCTTTGCACGTTCACAAGCAGTGTGGAGGCATCTGACAGCCCTCTTGTTTTCACTGATGTCTTTCTTATGCTTGCGCTTGAACTCCGCAATGAAATGGTTGACCATTCTGTTGTCGAAGTCTTTTCCACCCAAGTGGGTGTCTCCAGCTGTAGACTTGACCTCAAATATCCCATCTTCAATAGTGAGGATTGACACATCAAAAGTGCCACCTCCTAAGTCAAAGATGAGCACGTTCCTTTCAGCACCAGCCTTTTTGTCTAGACCATAAACAATAGCAGCAGCAGTTGGCTCATTGATGATTCTGAGGACATTGAGGCCAGCAATGATTCCAGCATCTTTGGTAGCCTGGCACTGAGAGTTATTGAAGTACGCTGGTACAGTGACAACAGCATTAGTAACAGTCTTCCCAAGGTAGGCTTCTGCAATTTCCTTCATCTTTGTGAGAATCATAGAGGACACCTCCTCTGGATAGAAACTTTTGGTCTCTCCTTTATATTCTACTTGGACCTTGGGCCTGCCTGAATCGTTCAACACCATGAAGGGCCAGTGTTTCATATCAGACTGCACAACAGCATCATCAAATCTTCGTCCAATGAGACGTTTGGCGTCGAATACTGTGTTAGTAGGATTCATTGCAACTTGATTCTTTGCCGCATCGCCAATCAATCGTTTGGTATCGGTAAATGCGACATAATTGGGGTGGTCCGGTTGCCTTGATCATTTGCAATGATCTCCACTTTCCAATGCTGGAAGACCTCTACACAGGAGTAGGTGGTGCCAATATCAATGCCAACTACAGAGCCCTTGGATATGGTTGCTTAGTGAAGGTCCCAAGTGGTGGAGGGGAAGAACCGTACCTCAAGTGTGCCGCTGCGCTAAATGAGACCCTACTTATCTATTTCTATAGTAATTGTTGTATATAGTATTTGTCCTTATGGGACTGAATAGTGCATTAGTCTAATGCTCTCCAGTCCCATTCAAGTTAGGTAACAATTTTCAAAATCATTGCTCCTACATGCTGTGTAGTATTCCATCATGTGAATGTACCATAATTTCTCAATTTATTTTATTGTGGTTGGACATTTGGGCTTTTCTCCATGTTCTTGCAATGGTGAATAATGCTGTTATGAACGTTGGTGTACAAGTCTCCATTTGTGCCTCAGTTGTAATTTTCTTAGGGTATACAAGAAAAAGATTGATAACACAATTACAATATGGGCAAAAGATGTAGAAAGACTTTTCACAGAGGAAGATATTAGGATGGTCAACAGACACATGAAGAAGTGTTCGAAATCATTGCCAATAAGAGATGCAAATCAAAACCACAATGAAAGCTTCAAAATCCTTGTCTCTAAGGAACAGCCTGATTTCACCATCTCTAGGATGAATTCATAACAATTTTGTTCTCCTAGCAGTTCATTGTGCCTGACTCTGAGAAGAATGGGAATCCCAAAACACTGAATCGTGCTAATGCAAAACCTATACTTGGACCAGGAGGCAGGCGTCAGAACAGAGCAAGGGAACACTGTATGGTTCAAAACTGGGAAGAGCGTATGCCAGGGATGCATCCTATCTCCATACCTTTTCAACCTATATGCAGAACAGATTATCCGGGAGGCTGGGCTCTATGAGGAGAAATGTGGGGT
>NW_006399763.1:27145713-27151254 GCF_000299155.1 Elephantulus edwardii | reverse complement strand
TGGAGACTAAGGTGCGTTTGATACAGGCCATGGTCTTCACAATTACTTGCTTTGTATCAGAGAGTTGGACAATGACTAGAGAGGATAGAAGGAGAATTGATGCCTTTGAGCTGTGGTGCTGGAGAAGAGTATTGAAAATACCATGGACTGCTAGGAAAACAAACAGAATTGTCCTGGAAAGAGTTAAACCAGGGGCCTCCTTGGAGGCAAAGATTCTGAGGCTCCGTCTAACATTCTTTGGACATGTTGTGAGGAGAGACCGGTCCTTGGAGGAGGATATCATGCTTGAGAGGGCAGAGGGACAGCGCAGGAGGGGAAGGCCCTCTATGAGGTGGATTGATTCAGTGACTGGGATAATCAGAATGGGAGTATCAGAGTCAGTGTGATTGGCACAGGACAGAGCCGAGTTTGGGGTTGTTGTACATAGGGTCGCTATGAGTCACAAGCCACTCGACAGCACATAACAACAACAACAGCAGTTCATTCAATACTATTCTCCAGCTCCTGCCCTGACCATAGCTCTTGTCCCTGAGCACACCACCCTGAAGCATGTGGTGACCACCACAACTACTGCTACATAAGCACCACATGCCCCTCCTCAGTTGTCCATTTCCCTCCAACCCATCTCCATCCCCGTCCCAGGAGTGCCAATATTACAGGCTAGTTTAAAGGAAGTGGGAGCACGGAAAGTTTATGAGGTGGAGCTATCAAGTCAGAGAAGGCGGGAGATTTCAAAAGGGAGGACAGAGGGAATTGAGCTGGGTGCTGGCAGGACAGTGTAAGGGTGGTTACATAACGGATGCTCCTAAGAGGTGGGCCCCTGAGACCAACATCTGATGTATTACCTGTATAAATATTTTCATAAGCTTTTTTTGGGTAAAATACGTCTCTGTCAAATACTGTTCTAAAGCTAAATACCCTAATTAACACAGAGTAGGGAGTAAGGTTGGCCATCCACATCTGAAATAACAGGTGTTTGAAAACCTATGGATCTTCAGTACTTTTTTTTATATTTATATATATGGTAGGGGGGAAAGACGAAGATTACTGTATTTCTTCCTTGTATTCACATGCTGTAATATAATTTAGAAGTTGTGGTAATGGTTGTTAAGTGTCATCAAGTTACCAGCAACTTATAACAATTCTATACACAAGAATTCTGAACATTGTCCTATCTTGAGGCAATCTCACTGATTCCAACATACACCCTACCCTCATTATCCGAATTACTGTGTAAATCCATCTCCTTCAGTGTATTCCTCTCTTGTGTTGCATCATCCAAGCATAATGTCCTTCTCCACGGACTGGTCCCTCCTAGCAACATCTCCAAAGTATGTCACATATAGTTTCAAAACCATTGCCTCCAAGGAGAAACTTGCTTTCATCCTCTCTAGTACAACCATGTTTGTTCTCTTAGCAGTCCATATTTAATACCCTGCTCCAGCTCTACAGCTGCATGTGCTTTGATTCTTCAGTCATCCTTAGTTAATGTCCAGCTCTCTCGTGCATTGCAAGTAATTGTGAAGACCATGTTTTGGATCAGGCACACCTTGGTCTCTAGACTAACATCATTGCTCTTCAGCACTCTAGATTGATCCTTGACAGCATATTTTCCCTGTGAAATTTTTTCCCTGACTTCTGGGCCGAAGAGTGTTGGCTGTGGGATTGAGCAAGCTAAAATTGCTAATAATCTCAATCTCTTCTCCATCTATCATAGTCCCGCCAATTGGCCCAGTGGTGAGAATCTTTGTCTTCTTGATACTGAGCTTCAATTTAAACTGAATACTGCAGTCCTTGATCTTTTGCAACAAAAGTTTCAGGTCCTCCTCAATTTCAGAAAGGAAGGTTGCATTATCTGAATAGTGCAGGTTGCTAATTAGTCTTCCTCTAACCCTGATGCTACATTCTTCCTCATAAAGTCAATCTCTCAAATGATCTGTTCTGCATATAGGATGGAACGGTATGTAGACAGGATGCACACTTGATGTACCCCTTTCCTGATTTTGAACCATATATTATTTCCTCACTCTATTCTGAGGACTACTTCCTGGTCCAAGAAAAGGTTTCACATGAGCACAATCAGGTCTTCTGGAATTTCCCCTTCTTCTCAAGATTAGCCATAATTTGTTTTGATCCACAGTCAAATGCCTTTGCATAGTCCATGAAACACAGATATTCCTCTGGTACTTTTTGCTTTCCGCCAAGATCCATCTGACATTGGTGATAATGTCTCTAGTGTCATGACCTCTTCTAAACCCTGCTTGTATTTTTACTAGTTCTCTGTAAGTGTATGTTCCAGTGATTTTTTTTAAATAATCTTCAGAAGGATTTTGCTTTCATGTTATTTTAGTGATATTATTCAATAACTTCCATACTCTGTTGGATCAATACAAAATTACTTGGTAACAAATACTTTCCAAGTTAGAAACCTCACCTCATGGCCCCTGAGGAGGCCAGAAAATAATTAACTTGCCTGTTACTGACTACCCCATACAAGACCAGAAAATCTTAAGACTTTCTAGACCTTAGGTAGCTGTCTTGATATGGGAATCCCTGCCTACTACACCATTATTTCAGTATGTCCGTATGATTTGCTCTTCAGGATATCATTTACCTCTCAGTTTTTGTAGTGAAAAAGTGTTTTTGTATGTTGCAGCTCTTAACTGCTTAGATATGTTAATGTTTGCTTCTCTATCACTACTCTTATTAGTGCTTATCTGTTAGATGCTGTTCTAAAGAGGAGTTTCTGATTAAGACCAACTAGGAAGAAGGATTTGGTCTTCCACTTCTGAGATAATTGTTGTTGTTATTAGGTGCCATTGATTTGAGTATGACTCATAATGACCGTATGAACAAAAGATCTGAACCCTGTTTTATCCTGTGCCATTCTCACATGTTCTGACACATAAGAGCCCATTACAGAAGTCATTTGTTAATTCAGCTAGTTGAGGATCTTCCCTTTCTTCCCTAGCAACATGCCCAAAGTATGTGAGAAGTCTCATCATTCTTGCCAATAGGCTGTGGTAAAAAAAAAAAAATCTATGAACAAAATAATATGCTTATACTATTAGATATAGCACTAGAATCAGACCGATCATATTGGGATATGTACAAAAAAATAAAGAGGAATAATTGCAAACAGCCATTAATAATTGGAACCAGGCATGTTAAAAGAATAAATGTAGGAAAATTGGACATTGTTAAAAAACAAATGAAACACATAAACATTGGATATAATCATTGATGTCTGGTGGATCCTGACTGAAAGCAAAGAATACCAGAAGAATGTCTATTTGTGCTTCATTGACTATACGAAGGCATTTGACTATATGGACAATAACAAATTATGGCTAACATTAAGAAGAAGGGTAATTACAGAATGATTAAGTGTGCTTGAGTGAAACCCAGAACTAGACCAAGAGACTGTTGTGTGAACAAAGCAAGGGAACATTTCATAGCTTAAAACTTGGAAATGAGTGGGTTAGTATTTGATTCCTTCTCCATACCTACTTTACTGGAATAGACAGGTGAGCACATCCAAGGATCCATCTGTATCAGTTGCTGAAACAAGTCAGTTAATATCCCATTGATTCTTGGAGCCTTATTTTTTGCCAATGCCTTCAATGCAGCTTCCTCTTTCACTGGGCTCCTGTTCATGCAATACTTCCCAAACATTTTAATTGTCAATCAGTTCTTTCTGATACTGTGATTCTATATATTCTCTCCATCTTCTTTTAATGCTTCTTGAGTCATTCAATACATTGCCCATATCATTTTTCAATATTG
Source organism: Elephantulus edwardii (assembly GCF_000299155.1). NCBI lineage: Eukaryota > Metazoa > Chordata > Mammalia > Macroscelidea > Macroscelididae > Elephantulus > Elephantulus edwardii. Next base: position 27,147,468 of record NW_006399763.1, on the reverse strand, counting down.
TGATTTGAGATTTAAATTTGTTTTTCAGTTATGTCAGCCTGAGAAATGCAGAGCAAGTCTTTTTTGTATTCTCCAATTCCAGCTCTCTCTGCACATTCCATTATAATATTTTATTTTGTTTTATTTTCTTGAGTTGCCCTTTGAAATTTTCTGTTCAGTTTTTACTTCATAATGTTTTCCTTTTGATTTGGCTTCTTGATACTCTAGTGCAATTTTCAGAGTCTCTTCTGGCATTCGTTTTGGTATTTGGGTTTTCGATGTTTTGTTTTTATTTTATTTTGTCCCTTTCTCCTCTGTTTTTGTAATGACGTTTTTGGTTTCTTCATGAATGATATCCTTTATATCATTTGACAATTCATCCAGTCTTTGATCACTGATGTTCAATGCCTCAAATCTATTCCTAAAATGATCTTGAAATTCAGATGAAATTGATTCCAGATCTTATCTTGGTTCCTATGGACTTATTTTAATTTTCTCATTATGAGCTTTCATAAGAGTAATTGATTGTCCGACTTACAGTCAGCCCCTGGCCTAGTTTTGATTGCTGATGTTGAGTTTCTCTAAAAATTTCTTCCACAAATGTAGTCAATTTGATTTGATCAGGTGAGGTTTATGTTTAAAAAGTCATCATTTGTATTTTTTTAAAAAAATATTTGCAACAAATAAATCATAATAATTTAAAAATCAATCATATTATTTCCAGCCACCTTTCTATCACTTTACCCTTATCTATGCCAGGAAGTTTGGAGGATAGCTGACTAGCAAATGGATTGAAAATTATACAGATTTGTTCCCATTCCCAAGATAGGTGATACAATTGAATGTGGAGACTATAAAGTAATATCATTAAATTACATGTAAGCAAAAGATCATTACAAAGGCTGAAAAAGAAGAAAAGACCAAGATGGATGTCAGATGAGACTCTGAACATTGCATTAGAGCTCTGAGAAGCCAAAGCTAAAGGAAGAAACCAAGAAATCAAAGCTAAACAGAAAATTTCAAAAGGCAGCCCGGGACAACAAAGCAAGACATTATAATGAAATATGCAGAGAGCTGGAGTCAGAAAATCAAAAGGGACGAACTCGCTCAGCGTTTCTTAAGCTGAAGGAGCTGAAAAACGAATTAAAGTCAAGGGTGGCAATACTTAAGGATACTTTGGGTAGAATGTTAAATGATCCTGAAAGTATCAAAAGAAGATGGAAGGAATACACAGAGTCACCATATCAGAAGGAATTGGCTGACACAGAAGAATTTCATGAAATGACGTATGAGCAAGAGCCTATAGTGATGAAGGAGGAAGTTCAAATTGCTCTGAAGGAACTGACAAAAAACAAGGCTCCAGGAGTTGACGGCATACCAATTGACACATTTGAACAGACAGACACTGCCCTGGATGTGCTCACCAAGTTGTACCAAGAAATCTGGAGAACAAGAGCTGGCCCACTGACTGGAAAAGATCAATATTTGTTCCCATTTCAAAGGAAGGTGACCCAACAGAGTGTGGACATTATCGAACAATATCATTAATATCACATGCCAAACGATTCTACTGAAAATTATCCAAAAACATTTGGAACAAAATGTAAACAGAGAACTTCCAGATGTACAGGCTGGATTTAGAAGAGGTTGTGGCACTAGGGATATTATAGCTAATGTTAGGTGGATCTTGGCAGAAAGCAAAGAATACCAGAAGAATGTCTATCTGTGCTTCATTGACTGTGCAAAGGCTTTTGACTGTGTGGATCACAACATACT
>NW_006399763.1:27131616-27144878 GCF_000299155.1 Elephantulus edwardii | reverse complement strand
GCAAAGGGGAGGAAGACCTTCAATGAGATGGATCGATTCTGTGACTGGAGCAGTGGGAATAAGTGGGTTTGAGATGACTAGGTTGGCAAAGAATAGAAATGCATTTAGAGCTCTTGTACATAGGGTTGCTATGAGTTGCAGACGACTTGGTGGCACATAACAACAAGCAAAATACTGCTGAAAATCATTCAAAACCAGCTAGAATAAGGCATAGATAGGGAAATTCCAGAAGTTCAAGTAGTATGTTAAAGAGGCCATGGCACCAGGGATGCCATTGTTGGATGTCAGATGGATCCTGGCTGAAAGTAAGGAATACCAGAAGAATGTCGATTTGTGCTTTATTGACTGTCCAAAGGCATTTGACTATCTAGATCATAACAAGTTGTGGCTGACATTAAAGGAATAGGATTCCTTCCTTTAACATTTAATTGTGCTCATGAGAAACCTATGCCTATACCAGGAGGCTGTTGTGCAAACAGAGCAGAGAAATATTGCATGGTTTGAAATGAAAAAGAAAGTGTGTCAGGGTTGTATTCTTTCTCCATATCTATTTAATATGTATTCTGAGCAGATTATTCAAGAAGCTGGACACTGTGAAAAGGAATGTGGCACCAGGATTGTTGGGAGACTCAGCAATTACCTGTGTTATTTGTTTGTTTGGGGCACTTGGTTTGTTTCCAACTTTTTTGCGAACAACGCTACAATAAACATGGGTGTGTATATATCTGCTTGGGTGGCAGTTCTGGGTTTTTTAGGGTCAATTTCCAGTAGTGGAATTGCTGGGTCAAATGATATTTCTATTTCCAACTTTTTGAGGAAGTGCCATACTGCTTTCCTTAATATTTGTACCATTTTACACTCCCACCAACAGTGAATAAGGGTTCTAGTTTCTCCACAGCTTCATTAGCATTTGGTGTTTGCTGCTCTGTTGACTTTTGCTTTTGTTACTGGGGTGAGATGATATCTCATAGTTGTTTTGATTTGCATCTATCTTAGAGCTAGGGATTTTGAACATTTCTTCATCTGTTTGTTCGCCATCTGAATGTCTTCTTTGGTGAAGTGTCCATTCATATCCTGTAGCTATTTTGCAATGGGGTTGTTTACCTTTATCTTGTAGTGGCGGTTGAGTATTCTATAAACTCTAGGTATAAGTCCCTTTTCAGATATGTCATTACCAAATATTTTTTCCTAGTCTGTGGCTTTCCTTTTACCCTGTTGGAAAAACCTGTGGATGTGCATAAAGATTTGATTCTTAGAATGTCCCATTCATCTATTTTATTTTCTCCTAGTTGTAAGTCTTTTAGCGTGCTTGGAAGACTGTTCATCAACAAAAAAAAATGGAGAAGCTGTGGTCTATTCACATGTTGTAACACTATGCAGAATTGAAAAACAAGGAACTCATGAAATACACAAAATGGGTGACCCTGGAGGACATTATGCTGAGTGAAATATCTCCATCACAAAAGGACAAATACTGCATAATGCCACTGTTATAAAACAGGACTGACATCACGTTTTGGATAAACTAAGAAAAACGGGGATAAATAATTTATACTGCATTGAAACAGATGACAGAGAGAATTGTTTAAAAGGAATATATGATTAGGTATTATTTGCATGACAAGAATCCAGAATAAAAGCTGCATAGTAAAGTGGACTTGGGTGGGGGAATTGTATAACAATGAAAGATTTTTTTTCTTTTCAAAAAGACAAGCAAAGTGGAGGTGGGGTGGGCAGGGAGGAAAATATGCAACAATGAAAGAATGGAAATCGAAGTTATCTATAAACTTTTATTAAAATATCAATTAAATAACAACCTTTGTTATGTAAATAACACAATCTTGTTTGCTGAAAGTAAGGAAGGCTTAAAGTACATGTTTCAGAGGATGAGGGAATGCAGCCTCCAGTATAGATTCCATCTCAATATCAAGAAAACAAAGGTTTTACTACTGGATTACTAAGCAACATTATGATAGATGAAGAAGAGATTAAAACTGTCAACTTCATGTTACTTGAATCCACAATTAACATCCTTGGTCCTGTAGTCAAGAAATAAGGAGACACATTGCCCTGGGAAAATCTTCCGTTAGGGACCTCTCCAAATTATTGAGGAATAATGATGTCAGTTTGAGGACTAAAGTGCATCTGATTTAGGCCGTTGTCTTTCTGATCACTTGCTATGTATCTGAGAAGTGGTCAATGAGTAAGGATAAAATAAGAATTGATGCCTTTGACTTTTGGTGTTGGAGAAGAGCACTGAACATCCCATGAATGGTCAAAAGAACAAACAAATATGTCTTGGAGAGGGTGCAGCCATACTGCTCTTTGGAGGCAAGAATAAGGAGGCTGCACCTTACATAGTTTGCGCATGTTGCTAGGAAAGGACATGATGTTTGGAAGGGTGGAGGGTTGGCAAAGGAAAGGAGGACCCTCAACCAGGTAGATTGAAAAGGTTTCTTCCACAATGGGCTCCAATGTATCAGGAAGTGTGAATGTGGCACAGGATATAACAGGGTTCAGATCTGTTGTATATGGGGTCATTCTGTTCTACCCGACTTGATTGCATTTAACAACAACATACCTATTTAATCTACATGCCAAGCAAGTTATTTGAGAAGCTGGCCTCTATGAAGAAGAATGTAGCATCAGGATTGGAGGAAGACTTGTCAATAACCTTCGTTATGTGGATGGCACAACTTTGCTGGTTGAAAATAAAGAAGACACGAAGCTCTGGCTACAGAAGTTTCAGTACAGCAGCCTTCAATATGGATTACATGTCTACATCAAGAAAACAAAAATTCTCCCTTCCAGACTGATAGGCTACATCATGAAGGATGGAGAAAGAACTGACACAGTGAACATCTTCTTTTACTTGGATCCACAATCAGTATACTCTGTACTAGCATTCAGGAGATCAGGAAACCTATTGTACTGGGACAGTCTGTAGTCAGGGAATTCTCCAAATTATTGAGGAATAGTGATTTAAGTTTAAGAACTAAGGTTTTCCTGACTTGAGCCATGGTCCTTTCAGTCATTTGCTATGCACCTGAGAGCTGAATAGTGACTAATGATGACAGAAATGATGCCTTTGAATGGTGATGTTGGAGAAGACTGCTGAAGATACCATAGACTTCCAAAAGAACAGAAAGATATTGTTTTGGAGAAAGCAAACCAGAGTGCTTCTTGAAGGCAAAGATGATGGTGTTTTGTTTCATATTATTTTGAGCATGTTGCTGAGAGAGGTTATTCCTTGGATAGAGATATTATACTTGGAAAGGTACAGGGCTGGTTGAAGAGAGGAAGACCCTCACCCAGGTAGGCTGACATAGTTTCTGTGGCAATAGGCTTGAGTGTGTCGTAGACTATGAAGATCACAGTAAGATAGGACAATGTTCAGAACAGTAGGGTTGTTATGAGGTGTACTCAGTAGAAGGCACCTAATAAAAACAGGTACTGGTAAGCTAAGACAGATTGGCACAGGCCAATCCTACCATGCCAAGAATGAAAAAATAAAAAAAACAAAAAATAAAATGGGGTTGCATCCGTGGTGGAAAAAGATCATTTCTAGATCCTTCCTGAATTAAAATGTTATGAGTGACAGAATACTATTCATACACATACAATGAAGATGTGTTAATACAGCTACCGTTCAACTGTACACACCAATGACCAATGCCAAAGTGGAGGAAGTTGAAGACTTCTACCAACTTTTGCTGTCTGAAATTGAGCAAATATGACACTAATATCATACATAATATTTGGTAACTATAATACAAACATTAGAAACAAGGAAAAAAGAAAAATAGATAATACTCTTTTAGGGGCAGCTGTAGTGTGAACCATAGTAGGTGGCTAGTGGAAGGTTTGGGCTGCCTGTCTGGCCAGACTCTGCCTCTGAGGGGCACTGCTGTTACAGTTGCGGCTCTCAGAGAAGTGGTTTCTGGGGGTCCTTAACCCACAACATGTCTCCTGCCTTGGGGTCATGTGCTATCCTCACTCTATCTTGAGTACAGGGTGGACCCCATGGATGCCTGGCTCCTTTGGAAGGCACATGTGACACCCTTTCTCTCCTGGTTCTAGAACAGTCTTCTGGCCTCAGGCATTGGGGTCATATCCTTCATGCAGAGTGTCATGGGTCAGGAATCAGCCTCAGGCTGCTTCTTCTAATGCCTTCTATTCTGTGGGCCTGACTTCAGTGTAGGGAGCCCATGCAGTTCTCTCTGGGGGCATGGTCACAGGGGTCTAGGTGATGCTGGTGGCCTGCCTTCTCTAGGCCCGTGTGATCAGCCTCTATATGAGCCAGCTCCAGCTGGACATGAAATTGGTGATTGAGGACAACAGGACGAACACCTCTGAAGTTCTGGGCCTACAACCAGCTGGGCCTAGGACCTAAGATTGGGACACTAAAACCTGATCCTTCCACCTCAAAAAGAAAAAAAAAAAAGGCAGAAGAAAGAAAGAAAAAAGTACTGACTTGTCGAAAGAAACAAAGATGGAGAGAGAATGAGAGAATTTTATACAATCAATGATTTATTCATTGCAAATACGTTTTATAAAACACAGACATGAATAGTAGCTATACAAATGGACTCCACCTGAAGGACTACACAGTAATCAGATGGATTACATCAGCAGAAATAATAACTAAAGAAGCTCAATATCAGCTGTGAAAATCTGGTCAAGTTCTTACTGTGGAACAGACCAGCAACTACCCATAGGTAAGTCTAAATTGAAGCTAAAGAAAATGAAAACAAATCCACAAGAACCAAAATATGACCTTGAGTATATCTCAGATAAATTTAAAAACCATCTCAAGAACAGGTTTGTGGAACTAAACACTAATAAATTAAGACTGGATGAACTATGGGATGAAATCAAGGATATTATCCATGAAGAAAACCAAAGGTCATTACAAAGATGGAAGAAGAAGAAGAATAGACTAAAATGGACTTCAGAAAATATTCTGAATATTATAAATATTATACTATAACACTGAGAAGCCAAAACAAAGGGAAGAAATAAGGAAATTAAAGAGTTAAATAGAAAGTTTTAAACGGCAGCTCGGGAAGACAAAGAAAATATTATAATGAAATATGGAAAAAACTAGAGTTACAAAACTAAAAGAGAAGATCTTGCTTGGCATTTCTAAAGCTGAAAGAACTGAACAACAAATTCAATCACTGAGGTCCAATACATAAAGATGTTATGGACAAAATATTGACTGTCCCAGGAAGCATCAAAAGGAGATGGAAGGAATACACAGAGTTACTGTACCTTAAAAATTGGTTAATACAGAACCATTTAAGGAAGTAGCATATGATAGAGAGCAAATGGTAATAGAGGAGGAACTTTAAGCTGCCCTTAAGGAATTGGCAAAAATATCTGAACAATTAGATAGTGTATCCCTGCGTGTGTTCACAAAGTTGTGTCAAGAAACCGGCAAAACAATTACCTGGCCAACAGATTGAAAGAGATCCTTATGTATTCTTATTCCCAAAAAAGATGATCCAACAGAATGTGATGCATAGCAAGGATGATGAGGCTTTGCCTCATATAATTAGAACATGTTGCTGTGAGGGGCTATTACTTGGAAAGGGACATGACGTTTTGGCGAAGGAGAGGAAGAGCTTTGACCAGGTAGATTGACATGGTAACTGTCACAATGTGTCAGGAAGTGTGAAGATGGCACAGGATAGGACAGGGTTTAGATTTGCTGTTCATAAGGCCGCTATGAGTCATACTCAACTTGATGACACCTAACAACAACAACAACAACAACAGAATGTGGAAATTATCAAAGAATACCACTCATATCATATGAAAGCAAAATCTTACTGAAAATTATCCAAAAAATGACCAGAACAGTACATTGACTAAGGACTGCCAGAAATATAAGCAGGGTTTATAAGAGGCCATGACACTTGGGATATCATTGTTGAGGTTAGATGTATCTTGGCTGAAAACAGTGCAAAAAATGATGTCTATTTATATTTTTTGACTATGCAAAGGCATTTGACTATGTGTATTAAAACCAATTGTGCTTATTAATATGGAGAACGGGAATCCCTAAAAACTTAATTGTATCATGCAAAATCTATACTTAGACTAAGGAGTTGTTGTCTGAACAGAGCAAGGGAGCACTCTTGTTGTTGTTGTTATGCGCCGTCGAGTTGTTTGTGACTCATAGCTACCCTATGTACAACAGCCCTAAACCCTGCTCTATCCTGTGCCAATCGCACTGCCTCTGACACACCCACCCCAATTACTCCAGTCAATCAATCCACCTCATAGAGGGTCTTCCCCTCCTGTACTGTCCCTCCACCCTTGCAAGCATGATGTCCCTCTCCGAGGACCTGTCTCTCCTTACAACATGTCCAAAGTATGTCAGACGAAGCCCCAGAATCCTTGCCTTCAAGGAGTAGCCTTGTTTAACCCTCTCCAGGATGAATCTGTTTGTTTTCTTGGCAGTCCAGGGTACATTCAACACTCTTCTCCAGCACCACAGCTCAAAGGCATCAATTCTCCCTCTATCCTCTCTAGTCATTGTCCAGCTCTCTGATGCATAACAAGTGATTGCAAAGACCATGGCCTCATATTGCATGAGTTCCAAAGAGACACCATTGCTCTTCAGTACTTTGGAGAGGTCCCTAACAGCAGACTTTCCCATGGCAATATGTCTTCTAGTTTCCTGGCTGCTGGTGCCGAGAGGGTTGACTGTGGAGCCAAGCAAACTGAAGCTGTGAACAACAATCTCAATCACTCCGCCATCCATCCTGATGCTACCAATTTGTCCAGTGGTGAGAATCTTTGTCTTCTTGACATTGAGCCTCAGTCGATATTGAAGGCTGCAGTCCTTGACCCTCTGCAGCAAGTGCATAAAGTCCTCCACAGTTTCAGCAAGCTGGGTTGTGTCATCTGCATAATGCAGATTGTTAATAGATCTTCCACCAATCCTGATGACATGCTTCTCCTCATAGAGCCCAGCCTCTCAGATAATCTGCTCTGCATACAGGTTAAAAGGTATGGAGATAGGACACATCTCTGTCCTATACCCTTCCCAAGTTTGAACCATGCGGTGTTACCCTGCTCTGTTCTGACGACTGCCTCTTGGTCCAAGTATAGGTTTCACATAAGCACGATTAAATGTTCTGGGATTTCCATTCTTCTGAGAGTCATTGGAGCCTGGAAGGGAGCACTAAATGGTTCAAAATCAAGAAAAGAGGTGCATCAAGGATTTATCCATTCTTCATACCTTTTCAGTCTATATTCTCAACACATCTCTTAAGACTGTGGACTTTATGAAGAAGAATGAGGGATTAGGATTGGGGGAGGACTCATCAATATCCTACATTATACAGATGACTCAACCTTGCCTGTCAGTACTGAGGAATTCTTGAAACATTTGCTGCAGGAGATCAATGACTATTATAGCCTTCAGTATGGACTGCATCTCATCATGAAGAAAACAAAGATCCTCATTACTGGGCCAATAGGCAGCATCATGATAGATGAAGAAAAGACTGACATTGTAAATAATTTAATCTTTTTCAGGTCCACAATCAACACACAACCTTGGCTCAAAAATCAGGAAATCAAAAGTTTAGTTACATTGGGAAAATCTGCCATGAAAGATTTTTCCAGAGTGCTAAAGAGCAACTATGTCAAGACTAAGATATGCCATGGTCTTCACAACTACTTTCTATGTGTCTGAGAGCTGAACAATGAATAAGGATGACAGAAGAGCAATAAATGCCTTTGAGCTGTGATGCTGGAAAAGGGTATTTTTTAAATTTTTTTTTTTGTGTGTGTGTGTGCGTGTACCGTCAAATCAGATCTGACTGGTACAGGAGGATGCAAAAGGGTATTAAACATATCATGGACTGCTAAAAGAATCAACAGATCTGTCCTGGAGAGGATAAAACAAGGTTGCTACTTGGTGGCAGTGATTTTGAGACTATTTCACATACTTTGGAAATGTTGCCAGGAGGGACCAGTTCTTGGGGAAGGACATCATACTTGGAGAGATCTATGCAAGAAAGGAAGATGCAGATGAGATGGATTGACACAGTGACTGTGGCAATAAGGGCAGGTTTGTCAACGAACATGATGTTTACTCGGGTTAGGAAAGGTTCAGAACTGTTGTTTATACGATCTGTATGAGCCGTAGTTGACTCAACAAGTTGTAGCAACACAACAACTTCCCTACATGGTGTTTAAGTAGTGTAGTCTGTAGGGCATTGTTTTGCTAACCCAAAGGTGATACCTGCAGAATGAATCCACAAGCAACTCCACAGGAAAAAAATTGGACAATCACCTCCCATACAACTTATAACCTATGAGTACCTGCTAAGATTTGGCTCTGATTTAACAACTAGTAGTAGTAGTAGTGCTTTGCTATAGTGAACTCGTAACTCAAGTTCTTCATTGAAATTTTATGTTAAAACAAACTGACTTCAAATCTTCTTTGAATTTAAAAATTTCATCCAGTTTATAAAAGAGGAAAAAGAAATAGGTATTCATTGATGACAGTGTGGTTTATCTTTTGTCTCTTCCCTCTAAAAGACGGCATTAATGAACTAGTACTCAGATGAAGTACAAATCTATGGAAGAGATGGTGTATAACATCACCATCCGGACTAGCAATTAAATTGGCACTATTTTGAGGACTGCTTGCTTTGTTTAATCAGAAGAATATAAATATGTTATATTAGAGTTCATGGAGGCCCCATATTTATTAGTTTATCCCTTCTGTATTTGTTCTGGAGGTTGAGACTAGCAGGCACATAATTACATTTGGCACTTGCCAAGATATCACTGGCAAAAACACTGTGGCTAGAACTTCTTTCTTGCTTTCCACTCCAGGAGCAGTCATGTTGGCAGGAGACCACATAGAGATTTGTCCAACTTTTCTATCCACTCTTTAGACAAAGAGATCAGATTCATCTGTCAGTCTGGCACCTTTAGACACAAAAATCCACATGAAAATGCAGAGAGTGAGAATGATCTTCATTAGAAAATGGTTATATGCAGCAGTGACCTAGAGAGATGAGATTTCTAGAAGATACAGAATGCTGCACAGTACAGAAAATTGAAGTGACATGGTTGTTGAACATGCTCATAACTAATGCTAAAGTGACTTATAACACATTCAAGTGAAATACAAGGCCAAAATATACGAACAAAGTTAGGAAAAAATAAAATAATAATTTCACTTCTAACACTTTGCAGTCCAGTATGTGATAGTAGAAAAGATGAATCATAATGAAATAACCAAAATTTAATCTTCCTGATATCAAAAAAATAATATCTTGGAATATGAAAGAAGAATCACTTCTACATAATGTCCTGTTGAGCACAATAGGCAAAGGAATATTAACCCCAACACTTTTAATATCGACTTAGCTGTCAGCTCAGAATTATAGACAAAATCTTACAGTTATCTACTTATGACCCAGGGAATTCACAAAACTAGCTTCTATGTTTTTTTGTACCAAAAAAATTCAAATAATCCTTAAAATTAAAAAGATAAATAACTCAAATGATCTCTAAGAAGCATTTTCTGGCATTATAAATGCAGTCTGACATCTCTGTACAACAATTTACATTAAATTGCTAAGGCTACGTGTTTAAATGACAGGTGTAGATCAAGGTGAAAAAAATGTGTATTATATACAGCTCACAGTATAGAATAGCAGTTTAGATGTTTAGACTTTGGAATGAGTCTACCTTAGTTAAAATACCAGTTTCACCACTTACTTGTTGTAGGACTTAGCAAAGTACATCTTCGATAAATGTCAATAGTTGTAGAGGGGCTTCAGGCCTTTTGTTGATAAGGTCTCTATGAATTGTGCTTGACTCAAAGGCAATCAGAAACAACAACTAATGGTGGCTAAGAATAAGTACAACACTTATTTTAGAGAGTCTTGTAGCTGTGTACCATCAAGTAGCAAGTTATCCAAATCTGATTCTCCAGTGGGTTTTCAGAGGCAGTAAGTCACGCAGAAGGATACTGCCCATCTTGTTCTCATGGATCTGCTAGTGGAACTCTATTGGCTTGTTGTTGTTGTTGTTGTTGTTTACCATCAAGTCAGAATTGACTCACAACTGACCAGATTTCGAGAGGCATTTAATTGAATGGGAAGAGATAGCCCATGCTTATCCCATGCTTATGGAATAGCTGGTGGCCTGAACCACGTACCTTATAGATTGCAGTACAGTTCTCTGTTGGTTTAATGTTAAGGAATTGCTCTTCCAACCAAAATACACACTGTTTGAGTGTGCCAGCTCCTCTGCTAGAGAAAGATGGTCAATTTCTCCCTGTGTGTTTTACTGTTAGAGACCATCCTACTCGCCAGTCTTGTCTGGTCTGTTCCCACACTTTCTCCAATCTTGTCTATTTGCACTTGTCCAGATCATCAGTCTACTGTGCCTTGCTAGACCAACCCAGAGATATAACATCATTGAGAATGAGAGAAATAATGAAAGGTCAGAGAGGCCTGAGACTTACACCATCTGACTAAGACTTAGCTGACTAAGTTGGGTAGGGTGAGGTGAAGGAATGGAGTGGATACTGGCAGGCAGGGAGTGGGAATGGAACCACAACATATGTGCCCAAGGAGGAGGTGGGAACAACATGGACTCTGTTAGCTGCATAGTGGAAAAAGGTCTTTCCTCTATTCTTTTTGGTAAAATGCTTGTCTTTCAAATATCATTCTAAAGCTGAGCATCCAAATTAAGAGGAACTAGGAAGAAGGATTAACCATTCACTTCCAAAAACAGGCCTTCAAAAATCTATGTACAATAGAGTACACTTAGATCAGACTAGTAGATACGACTTCAGAGAATAAGCCTTCCCACTGGGAAATACAAAAGATGAGAAACAGCTGCAGTGATTCGAACATGGAATGTGAGATGTTTGAATGTAGGAAAATTGAATGTAGTTTTGGAAGAAATGGAGTATTTCAATAAATATTAACATACTAGGCATTGGTGAAATGAGATTTGTTGGTTGGCATGGGACATTTTGAATCAGACAATAATATGATTTATTACATAGGAAATAGAAAGGTGAGAAAAAACAAGGTAACATTCATATTTAAAAAGACTATTTCTAGATCCATCATGAAAAAAAATGTGAGTGACTGGACAATATCCATTTACATACAAGGAAGACCTGTTAATAGCCCTATCATTCAAACATATGCATGGACAACCAGAGCCAAAGAAGAGGAAATAAAAGCTTTTTACCAACTTTTGTAATTGGAAATCAATCAAACATGTAACCAAGATGCATTAAAAATAATGAATTTCTGGAATGCAAAAGTTTGGAACCAAGAAGAAGACTCAGTAGTCAGAAAACATGGACTTGGTAACAGAAGTGTGGTGGGAGATAGAATGATCGAATTCTGTACAATCAGAGGTTTATCCATTGCAAATACCTTCTATTAAAAAACTCTAATGGCTACTATAAGCATGGACCTCATCTGATGATTTATCCAGGAATCAGACTGATTACATCTGTGGAAAGAAACATTGGAGCATCTCAATATCAGCTGTGAAAACTAGACCAGGTGCTGATTGTGAAACAGATGATCAACTACTCATATGTAAGGGAACTGAAGATAAAAAAATGAAAACAAAGTCACAAAATTTGACCTTGAGTCTATCCTGCCTTAATTTAAAAAAAAAAACATTCAAGAAAAGATTTGAGGCATTGAACAATTATGAATAAATACCAGATGAGCTGTGGGAGGATATCAGAATATCATCCAGGAAGAATACAAAAGGTCATTATAAAAACAGAAGAAGAAGAAAAGGCCAAGAGGGATGTTAGAGAGATTCTAAATATTGCACTAGAGTGCCAAAAAGCCAAAGCAAAAGGAAGATTTCAGAAGGTTAATGAGTTGAACAGCCAATTTCAAAGGGCAGCTCAGAAAGACAAAACAATGTGTTATAATGAAACGTGCAAAGAACACATCACTCAGAATATCAAAAGGACCTAAATCACCCAGCATTTCTTAAACTGAAAGAACAGAAGAACAAATACATCTCCAAGTGACAATAATTAAATATGCTATGGGTATAATAATGAATGATCTAGGGGCCATGAAAAGAAGTTGGAGGAAGGACACAGTCACTGTACTGAAAAGAACTGGCTGACACAGAAGAATTTAATGAAACAGAATGGGACCAAGAGGCAATGGTGATAGAGGACGTTCAAGTTGCTCTGAAGGAACTAGTAAAAATTGACAGTCTTTAGAAATTGATTCAATACCAATTGATATATTTCAAGAAACAGATGCTGCCCTGCACATGGTCACCAGATTGTGCTATGAAATATTGAGGACAATTCCCAGGCTAACTAGTTTGGGTCAGGTATACTATAGCCTCCAAAGTGGTATCTTCTTTTTAACAATTTAAGAAGCCTTCTATAGCAAATTTGTCCAATGTGTGGTATCTTCTGCTTTTTTGACTATTGCAGCCAGTGGCACTGATCACAAATTCAAGCAAAATGAAATCTTTGACAGTTCCAATATTTCCATCAATAAATAGATGTTGTTGTTGTTGTTATGTGCCATTGAGTCGCTTGCGACTCTTAGCAACTCTATGTACAACAGCCCTAAAGCCTTCTCTATCCTGTGCCAATTGCACTGCCTCCGACACACCCATTCTGATTACCCAAGTCACTGAATCAATCCACCTCACAGAGGGTCTTACCCCCCTGCGCTGTCCCTCCACCCTCCCAAGCATGATAACCCTCTCCAAGGACCTGTCCCTCCATACAACATGTTCAAAGTCTGTCAGACGAAGCCCCAGAATCCTTGCCTTCAAGGAGTAGCCTGGTCTAACCCTCTCCAGGATGAATCAATCTGCTTGTTTTCTTGGCAGTGTCCATGGTACCTTCAAAACTCTTCTCCAGCACAACAGCTCAAAGGCATAAATTCTCCTTCTATCCTCCCTAGTCATTGTCCAACTCTCTAATGCATAACAAGTGATGTAGGATTTATTAATTTTAAAATATGATAGTGGAAAATACAAGGCTAATTCAGAAAGCAAAAATGATGGAAAGGATACAAAAGAGGTTAAGAGAAATGAGTAACATTAAAATATTTCAATGGGAAGTATCTGTGGTACCCTGGCAAGAAAGAAGAAATCTGAAAAAAAAAAAAATAAATGGCCTGTATCAGATGCACCTTAGTCTCCAGAGAGACATCACTGCTCTTCAGTAGTTTGGAGAGGAGCTAACAGCAGAATTTTCCATC
>NW_006399763.1:27129437-27130041 GCF_000299155.1 Elephantulus edwardii | reverse complement strand
CTCCTTGCAACATGTCTATAGTATGCCAGATGAAGCTTTAAAATCTTTGCCTCCAAAGTGCAGCCTGATTTTACACTCTTCAAGATGAACCTGATTGTTCTCCTGGCAGTCCATGTTGTATTCAATACCCTTCTCCAGCACCTCAGCTTAAAGGCTTCAGTTCTCCTTCTTTCATCACTAGTCATTGTCCACATTTCTGACACATAGCAAATAATTGTGAAGACTATGGCCTGAATCAGGCACACCATAATGTCCAGACTAATGTCATTGCTCTTCACTACTCTGGAGAGGTCCCTGACAGCAAACTTTCCCAATGCAATTATCTTTTCATTTCCTGGCTGCTGCTACCAAGAATGATGACTGTGAAGCCAAGCAAAGTAATGCTGTCAACAAGCTCAATCTTGTCACCATCTATCATGATGTTGCCAATCAGCCCAGTGGTGAGAATCTTTGTTTTCTTGGTGTCGAGCTTCAAGCCATACTGAAGGATGTAATCCTTAACCTTCTGCACCAAGCACTTCAGGTCCACCTCAGTTTCAGCAAGTAGTGTTGTATCATATGGATAGTGCAGATTATTACTGATTCTTCTTCAATCCTGATGCCA
>NW_006399763.1:27127100-27128992 GCF_000299155.1 Elephantulus edwardii | reverse complement strand
TCTTTTTTTCTTCTATAACCTAATTGTGTTCTGTTGTTGTTGTTGTTGTTGTTATATGCAGTCGAGGCACCTGAAACTCATAGCAAATCTATGTACAACTGCCCTCAAGCCTGCCCTGTACTGACCCAGTC
Organism: Elephantulus edwardii; assembly: GCF_000299155.1. Classification (NCBI taxonomy): domain Eukaryota; kingdom Metazoa; phylum Chordata; class Mammalia; order Macroscelidea; family Macroscelididae; genus Elephantulus; species Elephantulus edwardii. The sequence goes on along the minus strand of NW_006399763.1, from coordinate 27,128,861 downwards.
TCACTGATTCAGAAACACCTACCTCCATGGTCCCAATTACTGTGTAAATTCATCTCATTGGGAGTCTTTTTCTCCTACACTGTCCCTTCACCTTTCCGAGCATGATGTCCTTCTCTAATTATTGGTCCATCCTAGCTACATACTCAAAGTATGTAAAATGGACCTTCAAAATCCTAGCCTCCAAGAAGAAACTTGGTTTCACCCTTTCCAAGACACACTTACTTGTTTACTCGGCAATCCATGGTATATTCAAATTCTTCTCCAGCACCACAACTCAAAGGCATTGATTCTCCCTCTATCTTCTGTCATCCGTCATCATTTTCCAACACTCTGAAGCATAGCAAGTGATTGCATAGCCTGGCACACCTGATCACTAGGCTGACAACATTGCTTTTCAGTACTCTGGAAATGTCCCTGGCAGCAGACTTACCTAATGCAACTCGTCTTCTGATTTCCTGACTGCTGTTGCGAAGAGTGTTGATTGTGGAACTAAACAATCTGTAATTGTTAATTATCTCATTCCAATTTAGAATATTTTTTCTTGATACTGAGCTTCAATTCATATTGAATATTATAGTCTTTGATCTTCTGAAGCAAGTACTTCAGGTTCTTCTCACTTTTAGCAAGCAAAGTTGTGTCATCTGTGTAACATAGGCTGTTGGTGAGTCTTCCTCCAATCCTGATAACACATTTCTCCTCATAAAGCCAAGCCTACCAATCATCTCTTCTGCACACAGATTGAAAAATTATAGAGACAAGATGCATACTTGACACATCCCATTCCTGATTTTGAAAAGTGCAATGTTTCCTTGCTCTGTTCTGGAGACTACTTCCTGGTTTGAGTATCGGTTTCACATAAGCAAAATCAAGTATTCTGGAATTCTCCTTTTCCTTAAGTTGAGCCACAGTTTATTGTAATCCACACAGTCAAATGTCTTTGCATATTCAATGAAACAAAGATAGACTTTCTTCTGGTACTCTGGTGTTTTCCAAGGTCCATCATACATCACCAGTAATATCTCTAGTGCCATGACCTCATCTAAACCTACTTTGTATTTCTCATAATTCTCTGTCAATGTACTGTTCCAGTAGTTTCTGCATAATATTCAGCAGGATTTTGCATGCATGTAACATTAGTGATATTTTTTTAATAATTTGGCTGGGGAGTTGTCCTTCAGCTTTCTTTGCACAGCCTGCTAAGTTCATCTGCGACAACATCTATTTGTTGAAATACGTCAGGGTGCTTGCTATTTCGTTTTCACTTTGGTGGCTTTATAAGCTTTATCCTTTTGTGGTTAATTTCTAGTTTTGTGGCATTGTAACCTGAGAAGACACCTTGTGTTATTTCAATGTTTTTCAATTTGTTTAGGCTTACCTTCTGCCCTAATATGTGATAATCTCTGGATAGTGTACCATATGGACTTGAGATGAAAGTGAAGTGCGTTTCAGTTGGGTGCAGTGTTCAGAATAGACAAATAACTCTGGGTTATCTGAATGTGTAATTTAGATCTTTTGCATCTTTGTTAAGTTTATTTTGAGTAGACTTACCTTTTGGTTAGTGTTGTGTTAAAGTCGCTTACCACTATTGTGGTATTATTTCTTTCTTTAATTCTGTTAAAAGATGTTTTATGAATTTAGCAAGTCTATCGTTTGGTAAAGCCAGAGCTTCTTATGATCCACACAGGCAAACACATTTGCATAGTCAATGAAACACAGATATACATTTCTCTGGTATTCCCTGCTTTCAGCTAAGATCCATCT
>NW_006399763.1:27108428-27126940 GCF_000299155.1 Elephantulus edwardii | reverse complement strand
ATTGGGTCACCCTTCTTTGGGATGGGAACAAATATAGATCTCTTCCAGTCAGTTGGCCAAGTGGTTGTTCTCCAGATTTCTTGGCACAACTTGGTGAACACATCCAGGGCAGCATCTGTTAGCTGATTTCTTAGTGATTTCCATTGTTTCTTCCATCATTTGCACCTTCTTATGTAGCTATTCAAATAACTCTTCAGCAGTATATTTCTTCTTGTTCTCTACCTCTAGTGTATTCCATTTATTTGTGGCTTCTATTTTTTTCTTTCATCGTTTGTACTTTCTTTCATAGTTGTGTGAATGTCTTCACATCAAAATATAGCATATATCTTCTTAACTCTGCTTATTACATCTGCAATATTCCCTGCTTTTTTAAATTTGTTTTCTCACAGATTTTGAAGCTGTCTGCAGCTTTCTTGACATTATGTGCAGATTTTCCTGACAAATGTTAGGTCATTTCTATTGCTTCTGTCTAAGTTTTCAATAAGTCTTATATTTATGATGTTGTTGATCAACATCATAACATTAAGATAGGTTAAAATGTTCAATCTATAGGGTGAGCCACTCACTCTACTGGAAGTCCTTTCTGCGAAATTTGCCTTTTCTAAGGCCTTTCAGGTTCTCTCTGTTCTACACAGCTTTCCTCCAGGAATCTGTCCTTAATGTAGTCCCTTATTCCAAATTCTATTGTCTCCTTCATCTATGGAATGTCTGAGTGGCAGGCGATCAGGTGTTCCCCTTAAACAGTTTCTGTTTTGGGGTTTCAATTCAGCTCTCTTTTTTGCAGTTCAATGTGCCAGTTGAGAGAGCTGGAAAAGTGTTGTCCTTGCTTATAGCTCTGTGTCCCGAACTCTGTTGTCCTGTTTGGCACACTTTACTGTCCAGACTTAAATCCATAGTTCTTGAATACCTTGAACTTAGCAGTCCATGGTATATTGAATACTCTTCTCTAGCACCAAAACTCAAAGGCATAAACTCTTCTATCATCCCAAGTCATTGTATACCTTTCTGTTTGGCTGTTCCTTGGAAATAAGAATTCTGAAGCTTCGTCTGATATTCTTCAGACATGTTGCAAAGTAGGATCAGTCCTTAGAGAGGGACAATATGCTTGGTAGGGAGGAGGGACAAGAGATGAAGACGCTCGATGAGATGGATGTATTCAGTGACTGGGGTAATGGGGCTATATATATCAGAGACAATAAGTTGGCACAGGTTAGAGCAGGGTTTAGGGCTGTTGTACATAGGGTTACTATGGCTCACAGGTGACTCAACATCACATAACAACAAACAACATAAAGAAACACCAGTGTAAGTTTTATATGCTCATAATTTCAATAAATTTTCAATTAATTTCTTCCTCTTTAAAGGGACCAAATTAAAAATTTGTATCGTTTCTCTTATTCTCAAGGAGCCTTAATGACATGTTGGACTGCTAACTGAAAGAATGGCAGTACAATTATACTAGTTGCTCCATGGGGAAAAAGATAGGAAATCTCTTCATGTAGAGATTTTACAGTCCAAATAACCCTTTGGGGAAGTTATACTCTGTCCTATAGGGTTGTTATGAATCAGTATGGACTCAATAGAAGTGGATCATTGTTATTCTCAACTTTATTTTCTTCCAAGATCCATCTGACATTGGTGATAATGTCTGTAGTGATACAACATCTTCCAAATAGTTCCGGTTGTCTGTTCCAGTCATTTTTGGAACAGTATATTGATAGAGAACTATCATAAATACAAGCTGGGTTTAGAAGAGGTAGTGGCACTAGAAAAATTATTATTAATGTCATATGGATCTTGTCAGAAAGCAAAGAGTACCAGAAGACTATCTATCTTTGTTTCATTGACTATACAAAGGCATTTGACTGTGTGGGTCACAACAAACGATGGCTAAATGAGGAGAATGGGAATTCCAGAACACTTGATTTTACTTATGTGAAAGCTGTACTCAGACCAGAAAGCAGTCTTCATAGAAGAGCATATAAACACTGTATGTTTCAAAAACAGGAAAGGAGTACATCAGGGATGCATCCTACCTCCATTCATTTTCAATCTATATACAGAACAGATTATTGGGAGGCTTGGTTTTATGAGGAGGAATGTGGCAGAAGAATTGGAGGAAGACTCATCAACAACCTTGCTTGCTGAAAGTGAGGAGGACCTGTAGCACTTGCTGCAGAAGTTCAAGGACTTCAATATGTATTGAAGCTCAACATTGAAAAAAAAAAAAAAAAAAAAAGAAAGATTCTCACCACTGGACCAACTAGTAATACCATGATAGATGGAGAAGAGGTTGAGGTTGTTAACAATTATAGCATACTTGGCTCTACAATCAACACTCTTGGCACCAGCACTCAGGAAATCAAAAGATGAATTTCACTGGAAAAATCTGCTTGCCAGGGACCTTTCCAGAGTACTGAGAAGCAGCAATGCCAGTTAACAAATAAAATAATAAAAATAAGGTGTGTCTGATATGGCATATAGTGTCCACAATTATTTGTTATGCACCAGAGAGGTGGACAATGACTAAGGAAGGCAGAATAATCAATGCCTTTGCGTTGTGGTGCTGGAGAAGAGTCTTGAACATACTATGGATGGCCAAGAAAACAAGTAACTCTCTGTTGGAGAGGTTTCTCTTTGGAGGCTAGGATTTTGAAGCTCTGTCATATATACATTGGAAACATGGGCAGGAGGACTGGTCTTTGGAGAAGGACATCAGGCTTGGAAGGATGGAGGGAAAGGGCAGGAAAGGAAGACCTCAGGAGAGATGGATTAATACTATAATAGGGATAATGGAGGTAGGTGTTTCAGAGTAAATGAGACTGGCTCAGGATAGGGAATGTTTCAGAGCTGTTGTACATAGGGTCACTGTGAGTCATGGGAAACATGACAGCACATAACAACAACATCCTGCAAGCCAATCCTCCGGCGTGCTTGGGTGTGAAGTGATACTGTGCATTCCTATAGTGCTTGCAAGAGAAGTGTTGAAATGGTTTGAGGCTTTGCTCTACACCATCCATGGAGCAAGGTTATAGAAATTTCAGACAATTGGGGAAAAAAAGTAAAAAAAACAAAACAAAACAAAACAATATCATCATGTACTCCATTATATAAATATTTATCATTCCTTGTAGACAACTTACATTCTAAATTCAGCCATTTAAAATACTCTAGAAAGACTTAATTTGCTTCTATTATTTTCTATAATAAATGTGACAATGGCTTTGAATTTGGTATAAAAACTTACTAATTTTTTTTCATGCTCTGTCATGATGAATTATTAAGAATTATGTATTTATTTCTATTAGTAGATTAAGCATCTACTAAGCAAAGTATTTGGAGCTTCTCGCCTGAAGCAGTTGAATGTTAGAAGGTAAATTGTCTGGTTTATTTAACAATCAGGTTTAAGCTGATTGGCTGTTTTGATTTAATTAATCTGATTGATTGCTTTGATTGAATTAACAATCAGGTGCAAATCAAGTTACTTTGATTGAATTAGTAATCAATTGTGAGTTGGAAGTCTCTTATTTAAACCAACAGGACCCAGTGGGCCCTTGAGCCTACAGCTCTCAGCCTTGGTATGAAGACTGATTTGCTATTAGAGTTACAAAAGAAATTGGCAGTTTGTGGTGTTTGAGGAGAGCATTGTTCTAATTAGTACAGCACTTGTCTGTCAGCTACCTGTACTAAGATAACTTGTGGGTTGCTGTGAAGCGGAAAGATCTGCCACTGCTGTGTCAAAGGTCTTAGTAGAGCTCCCAGATTCAGACAGACTAGCAAGCAGGATTGCCATCTACTTCTTAAAAGACAGGTCTTTGAAAAGTCTATGAACCTAGAAGAACACAGCTATAGTTGTGTGGTGGTAAAGCCCAGACTGAATGTTAGTTGAAATGAGAAAAACACATTATTGATGATAAACATTATTTAATAACTGGAACATGGAATGTACATATCTTGAATGTTGAAAAACTGGAAATTGTAAACAATAAAGTGGAACGCAAAAACATTAACATATTAGGCATCAGTGAGATTAGATGCACCAGCTTTCCCCGCTTTGAATCAGACATTCATAAGATATACTGAGAATAAAAAGCAGAAGCAGAATGTTCTTGCATTTATAGCCCAAAATTCAATTTCAAGTTCCACAGTATTGTGAGTAATATGCTATTAACTATATGCATACAAGGAAGACCCATTAACACAAATATTATTCAAATACAGTCTCCTACTGCCGGAGCCAAAGAGGAAGAAATTGAAAACTTTTAGCAAATCTTGCAGTGCAAAAGCATGCAACAAAGATATGTTAATGATAATTAGTAACTGGATTGCAAAAGTTAGAAACAATGAATAAAGAATAGTAGTTGAAAATCATAGTCTTGGTGATAAAAAATGAGACTGGAAATAGAATGACTGAATTTTGTTATTTTCAATAATTTATGCAAATATCATTTTTTAAAAGACACAAATAACAACTTCACATATTGATCTCACTTGGTGGCTAGATAGGAATCAGGTTGATTACATCTGGAAGAAATTGTTGGAAAAGCTCAATATTGGTCATCAGAACTACACTAGGTGTGGACTGTGGGTCAGACCATCAATTACTTATATGCAAGTTCAAATTGAGGCCAAAGAAAATTAAATTACATTCACAAGAACCAAGATATGATCTTGAATCTATTTCATCTGAATTGTAAGATCATCTTAGGAATAGGTTTCAGGCATTGCGTACCAGTGATTGAAGACTAGTTGAACTGTGAAATTACATCAAGGATGTACTTTATGAAGAGAGCAAAGGTTACTACAAAAACAGAGAAGAAAAAAACCCCAAAATGATTGTCAGAAAAGACTCTAAATATTGCACTACAACAACAAGAAGACAGAACAAGGGAAACATGCCAAAGTTAAATGTTGAATAGAAGATTTCAAAGGGTAGTTCAAGCAGATAAAGCAAGGTATTACAATGGAATGTGCAGAGAGCTGGAATTGGAGAATAAAAAAGAGAAGAATTTGCTTTGCATTTCTCAAGCTGAAAGAACTGGGGGAAAAATTAAACCTCAATTCACAATTTTGAAATATACGATGGGCAATATATTGAATGACCCAGAAAACATTAAAAAAAAAAAGATGGAAGGAATATACAGATTCACTGTACTAGAAAAAACTGATTGACTCTGAAAAATTTCAGGAAGCACCATGTGTGCAGGAGCCAATGGTAATGAAGTAGGTAGTGGAAGCTGCATTGAAGGCATTGGCAGAAAATAATGCCCTAGCAAAAGATGGGATAACAATTGCTTTGTTTCAGTTAACAGATGCAGTCTTGGATGCACTCACCAGTCTATTCCAGAAAATTGGAGGACAGCTGTCTGGCCAATGGATAGGAAGAGGTCCATATTTATCTCCATTTCCAAGAAAAGTGATCCAACTGAAGGTGGAAACTATCAAACAAGATGATTAATATTGCAACTTTATCTTACTTGGATTCAAAATTAACACCCTTGGTACCAGCAGTCAGGAAATAAGAATACATACTGCATTGAGAAAGTCTGCAATTAGGGACCTCTTCTTGAAATTTCTTTTTTTTTCTCTTGAAATTATTGAGGAGTAATCACATCAGTTTGAGGACTAAGGTATGTGTGTTTCAGGCCATGGTCTTTCTTATTACTTGCTATGTATTTGAGAGCTGGACAATGAATAAGGATGACAAAAGAGGCATTGATGCCTTTGAGTTGTGGTGCTGGAAAAGAGCACTAAACATCCCATGGACGGCCAAAGAACAAACAAATGTGTCTTGGAGAGAGGGCAGCCAGACTGCTCTTTGGAAGCAGGGATGATAACACTTCACCTCACATACCTATTCGTTGGACAGGGACATGATGCTTGGAAGGGTGGAGGGTCAACAAAAGAGAAGAAGACCCAAACCAAGTGGACTGATGCAGTCGGTGACTGTGGCAGTGAGGTCTAGTATGTCAGGAAGTGTAAGGATGGCACTGGATAGGAAAGGGTACAGATCTGCTATTCAGAGTTTCTGTAAGTTGTACTTGATGGCACCTAACAACAACAATAAGCAGTTTTCTTCAAAAATATATTTATATTTGTTAAGTTTACACAAAATTAGTTTCAAATATAATTAACTTTTACTTGACATTGAGACTGTCTCTCACTCCTCCTTTATTTCTTAGTGACCACAACTATGCTTTTGTCTAAAATTAATTTAGCTAATCCAGATATTTCATATAAGTGGTATCAGATAATATTTATATTTCTATGTTTTCTTTCACTTAGCACAATGAGGGCTTTTTATGATTTTATCCTATGGTGGCATGTATTAGAGCTTCATTTTCTTTATAGATAAATAATAACTCATTATATATGACTAGCATAATTTATTTATACATTTACTGTTGATGACACTTGGGCTGCTTTTATCTTTTAACTATCGTGAATAACACTGCAATGAATATTGGGGTTTATATGTCTTATTAAGCCAATGCTTTCAATTCTTTGGGTATATTCCTTGAAGTAGAAATACTAGGTCATATTAAATTTCTCAAACCTTTTAAGAAATTTCCAAACTGTTTTCCATGGTGGCTGCACCATTTTACATTCCCATTATAAAATGAATTTTGAAAAATCAAATATGTAATAAAATTTCCTTGAAAATGTCACTCTATCTTTTCCCTATGGCAAACCCCCTAATTTTTCAGTTCTAACAAAGTCTGTCCTTTCCTCAAAGGGAACTGTTGTTTGATCCAAGTAAAGTCAAGAAGGGGGGAAAAAAATCAGTAACAGCCAGAGAAATCATGACTTGAGAGGTGATTTATTCCTGTGATTATTCACAGGATTTGATTAAAAAAGATCATTAAAAGTACCTTTACCAAAGACACTTTCTACAAATATAGTTAGCAGCTGCAAGCAAAAACCAAGATAACTTTATCTTAGAATTCCATGCCTTGAAGATAATCAGCATTTTCTTATTTGGTTTACTTAATATTTGAGTAACTCTTTAAGTAGAAGGTTTAAACTACCCAGAAGAAAATGAGGAGAGGCCCATGATAGAATGTGCTCTAGTCTAAAAAGACGAAAGGCCCATGCATTATCCTCATGTGAATGGAGAGTCCTTGGATAATGCTTAAGCATCTGATAGGAAAGCGGGGCTTTGCACACTGCCATCCATTGTTCAGTCTTTTTTAGAAACAAAGTAAGTGGAGACTCCCTTTTCAGATCCACTCTGTCAGGATTGAACAGAGGAATTGATCCCAAGAGTGTGTGTGATGTCTTCATTTTGTAAGACTCCTGAGATAGCTGGCCAAGAGAAAAGGCAAAAATCCTGAACAGAATCACTTGCTTGGTAAGAAGCACAAGAATAATTTTATTATGCTAATTTTACTCACCTAGTAAAATTAATAAAGCCATAATGGCATCACAGAAGAAGGTAAAAAGGTGGGAAAAGATTTTGGCAACCATGAAATTCCCCAGAGGCCAATACTAACAGAAGCAAAAATGCAACAGGCTGAAATATATGAGACTGATGGTGACGTGACACTCTAGGGAAAAAATGAGATTACTAGATTGTTTAAGCTACTATCTCCAATTTCATTTTAACTCCCAAGCTTATCCCATACAAGGATAGAAAACTGAAATAAGCAGTAAAGATAATGGAATATTATAAGCTTTCTGATTTAGCTACCTGACAGAGATTAGCAGTTCTTGTGGACACAGGCTTTTGGCATGATTCACCTCTTTATGACTATTTACGTACATTCAGATATTTTTAGTTTTAGAAATATAATACAGTAATTTAAAATACATCCTACGGATGCACTTAAAAACCCCAAGATTGTGTCAAAAAGACATTTTACTGCTCTCCAGAATTCCACTAATCAGCAAAAGTTACAGGCCTTAGAAAAAGCCAAGTTCATTGTCTTGTAAAATACTGCAGATATTTATATCACAGTGTGATAAATCTCTGAGAGAAGGGAAAGTGGTAAGAGATTTTTAGATCTATTACACCATTTAACTCAGAGAATGTTTATATGACCCACTGCACAAAGTTTAAATGCATGAGACAGTTTTGATTGTTAACTCTCTGAACTTGCTGGCAGGGCAAAGTGAGACAAGACATTTCTAAACAGCATGCTGTGGTATTGTTATCAGTCGAAAGGCACTTTCTTTCTTGTCAGCTGCTTCATCTGCTCAACTTCATAAAACCTGCACACAAGAGGAGCCCTTTGTGTTTGTTTGGAATTGAGGATCACTAAGTATTAGCTGTAGTATTACTTAGTTAAGTCTGCTACTCAAAGTTAGATAATACAAAAAAAACCAACAATCCAACCCTAATAATAGGGTCAGTTTTTTAAAAAAAAAAAAAGAAGTTTGCATAACATGCTTGATCCAAAGGTAATGTTTAAAAGCATATTTTGTACATAATACATGACAAAACATGTTAATAACAACAAAAATTTCCATCCTTAGTTCTGCTATATAACATTAGATCATGGTGAAGTATTTCTTTTTGGATTTACATATGAAAATTTGTATATACTATAAAGGATTTTACACTTCGTTATTTCCTTTAATATGTTATTTTTAATACGTTTTCTTTCTTTTGGCTTTTATTTCATTTACAAAGTATCATTTCAAGTTGTTGCCTCGCATTGTTGTTGTTGTTTAATGCCGTCGAGTCGTAGACGACTCATAGCGACCCTATGAACGAACAGCCTGAGCACTGTTCGTACATAGAGTTTCCGGAGGCAAGCCATTTTGGAAGTGGATGCCGCTCCTGCTTCCAGGCTTGATTTAGTTGGGAAGCTCCAGCCAACACTGTCCACCATGGGTGCCCATTACCACGATTGGCACATCACTGTCACAGGCTTCAGCATCACAGCAACCACGAGTTACCTCTGTACAGCAAAGCACAGACCAGTGCTATACCACATAGAAGAATGTTTGACAGGAAGACAATTTGAACCTGGCCGAGGGCCACAGATGACAATCACCCACCTTTGGCTTGGTAGCACAGGTTCCTTCCACTAGGCCAACAAATTTTAAGAAACTAGATAGTTGTTATGTGCCACCAAGTCACCTGCAACTCATAGTGACCCTATGTACAACAGCTCTGAAGCCTACCCTGTCCTGAGCCAGTCTCATGGGCTCTGAAACACCTACCCCACTGCCACAGCTATTATATAAATCCATCTCATCCAGGGTCTTCCTCTCCTGTGCCATCCCTCCACTCTTCCAGTAAGATGTCCTTTTCCAAGGGCCAGTCTATCCTGGTCACATGCCCAAAGTATGTGAGATAGAGCTTCAAAATCCTGGCCTCCAAGGAGAAACTTGGTTTCACTCTCTCCAGGAAGCTGTATTCCAAATTTTCTGACATAAATTGGTAAACGTATCCAGGGCTGCATCTATTATTTCAAATATGTAAATTAATATTCCAGGATTCCTGAGTCCTTATTTTTTTGCCAATATCTTCAGTGCTTCTTGAACTTGATCCTTCTTTACCATTGACTCTTGTTCATATACTACTTCCTAAAATTCTTCTTTGTTAGCTAATTCTTTTGGGTGTAGCTGTTCTGTGTATTTCTTTCATCTTTTTTAGATGCTTCCTAGATCACTCAAGATTGTACCCATCACATCTTTCAATACTGTAACTCAAGGCTTGAATTTATTCTTCAGTTCCTTCAGCTGGAGAAATACTCAAAAATTTAGAATGTATTTCCTTTGAGAAGAAGTGAGATTGAACAAGTTCTTTCCTTTTAATTTTCTTACTCTAGCTTTTTGCACATTTTGTTATAATATTTTGCCTTATCCTCTCTAGTTGCCCCTTTAAATCTTCTGTTCAGCTATTTTACTTGAGCATCTCTACTTTTGGTTTTGTCTTCTTGATGCTCTAATGTAATTTTTATAGTCTCTTCTGACATCCACTTTGGTTTTTCTTCTTTCTTCTTCTATGCAATGATCTTTTGCTCTCTTCATGGATGATATCTTTTATATTCTTCCATAGTTTCTCTGGTCTTTGATTATTGGTGCTCAATGACTGAAACCTGTTCTTGACATGATTCTTAACTCAGCTGGAATAGACTCAAGGTCATAATTTGGCTCCTGTAGAGTAGTTTAATTTTCTGCAGCTTTAATTAAATTTTGCACATGAGTAATTGATGATCTTTTCCAGAGTTTGCACCTAGTCTGGTTTGTTTGCTGATATTACTCTTCCCCAGTGATTCTTGACCAATTGGTAGCATCAGGATGGATGGCGAAGAGATTGAGATTGTTTACACCTTCAGTTTGCTCGGCTCCTCAGTCAACACTCTTGGCATCAGCAGCCAGGAAATAAAAAAGCATATTGCGATGGGAAAGTCTGCTGTTAGGGACCTCTCTAAAGTACTCAGGAGCAACGGTGTCTCTTTGGAGACAAAGGTGTGCCTCATACAGGCCATGGTCTTTGCAATCACTTGTTATGCATCAGAGAGCTGGACAATGACTAGGGAGGACAGAAGGAGAATTGATGCCTTTGAGCTGTGGTGCTAGAGAAGAGTATTGAATGTACCATGAACTGCCAAGAAAACAAACAGATTCCTCCTAGAGAGGGTTAAACCAGGCTACTCCTTGGAGGCAAGGATTCTGGGGCTTCGTCTGACATACTTTGGACATGTTGCAAGGAGAGACAGATCTTTGGAGAGGGACATCATGCTGGGTAGAGTAGAGGGACAGCGCAGGAGGGGAAGACCCTCTATGAGGTGGATTGATTCAGTGACTGGGGTCATCAGGATGGGTGTGTTAGAGGCAATGCGATTGGCACAGGATAGAGCAGGGTTTACGGCTGTCGTACATAGGGTCACTAAGTGTCGCAAATGACTTGACGGCACATAACAACAACAAGTGATTCTTGCTGCAAATGTAGAAGAGAGCATTCATTGACAGAAAATCACCAGAAGAACAAATAGGCATTCTGAAAGCATAGAATAGTAAAAGAATCCTTATTTGTGTTTTATTGACTATACAAAGGCATTTGACTATGTGGATCATGATAAATTATGGATCATATTCAGAAGACTAGGAATCCCAGAACATTGAATTGTGTTCATATAGAATCTATATCTAGACCAAGAACCTGTTGTGAGAACAGAGCAAGTGAACACTGCATGGTTTAAGGTCAGAAGGATGTTGATCATACCTATTCAATCTGTATACTGAGTAATTAATTCACAAAGCTGGACTCTATGTAGAGGTGTGACATTAGGATTGGAGGAGGGCTCATCAACATCTACCTAATATGGGAGGGACTAGAAAGCATTATGTTAAATGAACTAACTCAGTTTCATAAAGACAAATTCTGTACAGAACCATTATTGTAGAGCATGTACAAGGATCCAAGGAAGGGAGAGTGGAAGTTTAACATAGGATCCCACAATTTTATGAGTAGAGGGAGCGATTGGTAAAGAAAAGGGTAAAAAAAAAGTCTGGTGTGAAAAGAAATGTATATAAACTTAATGATCTTTGTATGTAAGCCAGTATAAAATTATTACCTAGCATGAGAGGGACTAAAGAGCATTATGGTGAGTGAACTAACTCAGTCCTCTAAGGACAAATACCATATAAAACCATTATTGTGGAATGAGTATGAGGATCCAAGCCAGGAGGGGAGGTGGATGCAGATGGGTGAGGAGGTACAGGGGTGGGGGCAGGAATTAATTATGAAGTCATACAGTTTGATGGGTGGGGGTGAGGAAAATGGGAAGGATCTGGTGTGAAAAACAACGTATTTTAATTTTGTAAATGAACTAGTATTAAAAATCAAAACAACCTGCATTATTCTGATGAGACAGCCTTGCTTGCTGAAAGTGAGGAGGAAATGGTTGCAGCAGAAGATCAAGGAATACAGCCTTTGGCAGGGATTGCATCTCAATGTCAAGAAGGCAGAGATTCTTACAACAGGCCCAATAATCAACATTCTGATAGCTAAAGAATAAAGTGTCAATGATTTTATTTTGCTTGGATTAGCAATCAACACCCTTGATACCAGCTGCCAGGAAATCAGGAGGTATAATGCATTAGACAAATCTGCTATCAAGAACCTCTCTAAAATAATGAAGAGAAATTATATCAATGTGAAGACTAAGGTGTACCTGATTCAGGCCATAGTCTTAAATCACCTGCTATGCATCAGAGAGCTGGACAATGGATAAAAATGACAGAGGAAGAATTGATGCCTTTGAGTAGTGGTGCTGGAGAAGAGTACTGAATATTCCACAGTCAAAAGAACAAACAGATATGTCCTGGAAAGTATGCAGCCACAGTACTCCTTGAAGGGAAGGGTGTAGAGGATTCATCCTTCATACTCTGAAAATGTAACTAGATGTGGCTGTTCCTTGGATAGGAACCACATGCATGGGAACATGGATGGTCAGTGGAGGAAAAAGTCCCCAATGACATGTATTGACACTGTGACTTCAGCAATGAAGTCTAATGTATCAGAGATAAAGAGGGTAGGGCAAGTTTCAGAATGGCTGTTCCTAGAGTAGCTATCAGTTGTACTTCACTTGACAGCACCTAACGACAACAGCAAATAGCTACATGATCAGACATGTCACCCCTCACACTCCTGCACCTATTTCAACCAATCATTGGGTCCGAAGTTTGATGCAACTTAACTCATAGACTTTACTCATAGTTGTGGGGTTTATTGGGGAAATAGGTAAATGACTGGAGGAAACAAAGGATGTCATACAATATAAATCCATGTTTGGTCCAGCAATCCCAAGCTAGATCAACAAAACAGAATTTCTCAATTAGTGAAAATCCATATTCAGTTCAGCAGCACGAATGCACCACTGATTTTCTCAATCATCTAGAAAACTTTATCTCAGAACAGTTACAAGTCAGCTTTTTCTTCATCCATCAAGCAAAACCCTTAATTGTGCCTCCCTGTCCAGGATTACTCTAGTTACACTTTACCACAGTCTCTTCACATTCTCTCATAGTCTGTTCATAATAGTGCCGGAGTACCTTCACCCTTTCTCCACCATCATTGTTCACAGTGTAGAAAGCATTTTTATATTGGCCTCACAGCTGTTGATGATTTGCAAGACCATGTATCCTTCACTGCGGTAGCTGGAGACTATGCCTCCAATGGGGGTTAAAGAAGTGCATAGAAAAGCAACTTTTTAAGGTTTCTGACACCACAAAAATCTAACTTATGTATTGTCACTTGGAAAAATATTTTCATTAGTTTTTAAGACATATACATAATAGCAGAGTTTAGTAAGTGAATGAATAGGAAAGACTCAATAGTAACTTTAAAAGATGGGGTAATAATAGGCGTAGATCAATAGTAATCAATTTTATAAATTATAATTTACATGAATAATTGAATAAAATACAATATAAGTGAAATATTGTATACAACACAATTTACATTTAATATGTGCATTAAATGTAACGCATATCAATTATTATATGGAAACAAAGTTTTAAAAGATACATGCATGAGTCCAGAATGAGGGTTGCAGAGTGGAGTATACTTGGGGTGGGAGTGGGAAGGTGCAGGGGGTGGGGATTGTGTACCAATGAAGGAGTTTTTCTTTTGCTTTTCAAGGAGAGGAGCGACCTGGGGGTGGGGGTAGGGGTGAGTGGGTGGGGAGAAAAGTGCAACAATGAATGAATGGAATTCCAAAATCTTTGTAGATGTTCATTGAAATTAATAATAATAATAATAAAGTAATAAAATAAAAATTAAAAAAAATTTAAAAAAGATACATGCATGAACCCAAATATGTATTGATATTTCACTGCTGCAATTCTGGTGCATTTATGCCATGAGATCTACATATACTGAGACCTAGTCATTTCACTTTCTATAACTATGTTCCGTTCAGGTTTCTCTAATTGTCATTGAATTGGAGCTGTGCATTGGGTCGCTATGGGTCACAGGCGACTCAACAGCACATAACAACAATAACAACATACTAGACCTCCTGTGAGTTTTCAGAGGTTCTAAAGTACCCGGGAGGAGAATGTCCATCTTTCCACAAAGGAGACACTAGTGGATTAGACTAGGCAGAGGTTTTAATTCTGATTGCAGTAGAGAAGGTTTGGAGTGAAAGATTTGGATGAATGAAACTAGTGATCTTCACAGAACTAAACAAGGAAAAACTAATCAAGCTGTAGTTCTATGGAAATTTGCAAATATAAAGTTTCTAAATATGAGTAAAATAGGCAATTATACTTATGAGGCTCAGAGGACAACCTAACATCTATGTTGGCCTCACCAACCATCTCACTTCATCTTCT
The DNA here is from genome assembly GCF_000299155.1 of Elephantulus edwardii. NCBI lineage: Eukaryota > Metazoa > Chordata > Mammalia > Macroscelidea > Macroscelididae > Elephantulus > Elephantulus edwardii. The sequence continues at coordinate 27,112,645 of NW_006399763.1, read as the reverse complement.
TTATCTTTTCTCTTGGCCAGTTTCCATCTGTTGAGTCCTTGGCAAGACTATTAATATTCTTGGGGAAATCAAATATTTGGCAGCAGTGAATCACCACTGTCAGTTATAATCCTGCTGCTGGCTCACAAACTCTCTCTACTGAGGCAGGATTAAATTTAGCCTGTTGATGCTCTTGCTATATTTATTCAGAAGAAACTAGTCACTAGGGAGAAGGATCAGTTTAGGGCTAAGGTATTGCATTGAAGAATGACAGAAAAGGCATATCCTGTCTTATCAAAACTCACACTACAACCCCAGACTCCATGTATTTTAACCACAAAGGAGATTTATTAACTAAAAGTCATTTTTAATTTTATAATAGTTCAATAAATAATCCTGAAATAATGTTTTACCAATTACGTAAGGATGTAAAATGATGTATAATTTATAAGTGGGTTCTGACTCAATGGCACACAACAACATCTGTCATACTGGTGATCTGTCCATTTTGAAATTCTGTCTCTGATGTTGTACCATATGAGCACTAAGTATCAGTATTGGAGAACTTCAGTAAGACAAAGTTTGCACGTAAAGAAAATCCATTTCTTACAGAACATAATAATCTATTGACCTTAAACCTCGTCTAGTTACTATACAAGTTCTTTGCTCTCCATTTCAGCAAAAATCCTCCTAATCTTTATATACTGGCCTTCTCCAATTCCCTTACTCCTCTCTTATTTTATTTTATGTATTTGTTTCCAATCTTGTATCTCCTATTCCACCAAAACTGCTCTTGTCAAGGTCACCAACAATGTCCAGATTAATACATTTGATATCAATTTTCAATCTTCTCCTTAAAAGCTTAGTAACAGCATTTGACCTAGTTTTTACTCTTCTATACACAATTTTTTCATTTTATTGGTGATAATTCATTTCTCCTTGACATCAATGTTGGTTATCTTCATTTTTGTGATTTATGATACAGGGTAACTCACGAGTCATTCCTTACTCCACTGATCATGTTTATCTACATTCCTTTTATCGTCCTCATCTACAATCACTACATCCTTATTTAATTTAGTTGATTTAAAGGCTGGAAATAGCCTCTGTCCTTTGATGACTCACAAGTTCGTACTTTTTATTAAGTCTTCTCTGAATTTCAAATGCTATCCTTCCAATGATAGAATAATTTATAAATGAAGTTAATAGATCCAAATACAAACTCCTGTTACCCCCTCAAAACTATCTCTTCTTCTCAGTTGTCTTTATTATCTTGTTGTTATTGCTGTTGCTATTAGATGCCATTAAATTGAGTATGACTCATGGTAAGTCTATGAAGAACAGATCTGAACTCTGTCCAATCCTGTGTCATTCACGTAATCTCTGACGTACTCAAACATATAGCAGTACTCACTGTGTCAATCATCTGGCTTACTCTCTTTCATCAGCCCTACACCTATCCAAGGCTGATGTCCTACTCCAAGAAATAGCCTTTCCTAACAATATGCCCAGAATATGTGAGATAAAGTTTTGTCATCATTGTCTCCAAACGGTACTCTAGCTGTATTTTACCCAAGATATATCTGTTCTTTTGGCCGTCCATGGGATATTCAGTAGTCTTCTCCAACAACACAACTCAAAATCATCAATTACTGTTCTATCAACTGTATTCATTGTTTAGTTCTCAGATACCTATAAAGTGCTTGAAAAGACTATGGCATTCAATAAGAATTTTAAAAACAGAAAGAAAAAGAAAAAACAAGACTATGGCATAAATCAAGTACCACTTAGTCCTCTAATTAACCTCCTTGCACCTCTGTAATTTGGAGATTTCCTGACTGTAAACTTTCCCAATGCAATATCTTCAAATTTTCCTCACTGCTGGTACCAAGAGTATTGTTTGTGGGTGAATGTAAGATGAATTCATTGACAATTTCAATCTTTTCTTCATATATTTTAATATGGACTGTTGGTACAGTGCTGAGACTTTTTTGTTTTCTCAATGTCTAGATAAAAATCCATATCAAAGGCCGTAATCTTTGATTCCCTGTAACAAGCACTTCAAGTCTTTCTTACTTTCTGCAAGAAAGATTCTGTCATATGCATAACAAAGGTTGTTGGTGAGTCCTATAATCCTTACACCACATTGTTCATAGGGTAGGTTCTGGAATAATATGCTCAGCATACAGATTGAATAGTTACTTGGAGGGATATAAACCTGACACATGTATTTCCCTATTTTAAACCACGGACTATTTACTCTTGCTCTATTCGGACAGTAGCTACTAGATCTAGGTATAGACTTTGCATAAGCACATTTCAGTGTTCTAGGATTCCCATTCTTCTTAACATTAGCTATAATTGGTTACAACCTACCCAAACAAATGTATTTTCATTATCAATAAAGTATACATATAAACTCTTCTGAAATTCTCTGCTTTCAGCCAGGATCTGGTGGACTAGAATGCAAAAGTTGGAAAAAATGAAAAATGAATGACACTTGGAAAATACGGGCTTGGTAACAGAATAAGGCTGTAAATCAAATTATTGAATTTTGTATGCTCCGTAATGCATTAATCACAATACCTTAAAGAAACAGCAAAGACAACAACTTGACACATGGACTCCATAAGAATCATATTGTTTATGTTTGTGCAAGGACTTGTTGGAAAAACTCAATTAACAGCAGTCAAAACCAGGCCAGATGCTGACAGAACAGACCATCAAGTACTCATGTGCAAATTCAAATTGAGGGTGAAGAAAATTAAACCAAGTCCTCAGAATTAATATATGACCTTGATTCTAATTGCACCTAAATATAAAACTGATCTGAAGAAAAGGTTTGAGGCATTGAACACCAATGATCAATGATGAGATGACTTGAAGGATGACTTCAAGGATGTCGTCGTGAAGAGAGCAGAAGGTTATTACAAAGACAAAGGAGAAAGAAAAAACCCAAAAGTAAAATGGATGCCAGTAGACATTCTGAAAATCACACTATAGCACTGAGAAGCCAAAACAAACGGAAGAGATACTGAAGTAAAAGAGTTGAACAGAAGATTTCAAAGGGCAGCTTGAGAAGACAGAACAAAATATTATAACTGATTATGCACTAAGAATATGGAGACTAAAAGAGAAGAATTTGCCTGGCATTTCTCATATGGGAAGAAATAAAGAACCTTGAGTTGAAATACTTACAGATGCTATGGGCAAAACCTTAGATGATTTATGGAGAATTAAAATAAGATGGAGGGAATACACAGTGTCACCAAACCAAAAATAACTGTCAACACTAAAATATTTCAGAAAGTATTATATGATTAGAGCTGTGGTGGCCTAATGGCAAGAAGCTGTGCTGCAATTTCAAAGGCATTCTGTTCGACTCCAGCAGCAGATGCTTCATGGGAAAAGGATGGGTAATCTGCTTCCAGGAGATTAACTGCCTCTGATAACTCACTGAGGGTACATCAACTATGGGTCAGTTCTGAATCTACAGTACACAACAACAACCATATGTTTAAGCCAGTTGTAATGAAGCTTCCAAGAAGGTCAAGCTGCACTTAAGGCATTGACAAAAATAAAGCCCTATATATCAGTGGAATAACAATTGTCATGTTTCAAATAACAGACTCACTCTGAGCATGCTTACCAGTCTATGTCAGAAAATTTGGAAGACAGTTACCTGGCCAACTGACTGGAAGAGATTAATATTTGTCCCCATTCCCAAGAAGGATGATCCAGAAGAATATGGAAATTATCAAATAATATCCTAAGTATTTCATGGAAGCAAAAAATTACTAAAGATTATCCAAAAATTACTAGAATAGTACACTGACAGAGAACTGCCCGAAGTTCATGCTGGGATTAAAAGAAGCCATAGCACCAGGATTATTATTTCTAATTTTTTAGTTACTTTTTAGCTCAATGTATTAAAGTCATCTTTGTTTCCTCTCTTCTTCTTATTCACAGTAGCCAAATCTATTGCCAAATCCTTTGATTCTTAAAAATTTAATCAGAAAAAAATTAAATTAGATATGGAACACTTCTCATCACAATCATTATTGGTATTTTACCATTTTCCACTTGGATTACTGGAATAGTTTCCTAAAAGGAAATAACCTACATATAGAATAAATTCAGTAACATAAAATCACTGTTCATAACTCACAATGACTTTACTTCTTACTCAAAACACGAATCATCTTGTCAGACCACAATGCCACAAAATTAGAAATTAA
>NW_006399763.1:27059694-27080573 GCF_000299155.1 Elephantulus edwardii | reverse complement strand
TACCTGAGAAGGGTTAAAAGTTAACTTCTTCATAATCCTTCAATGTGATTTGTGAAATTTGGTTTTCTGATTTGGAGGCTTATGGTCGTGGTTTCATGGGATATCCTAGTTAATTAGCCTGGTAACATGTTTTGTTATTCTCTTCTACCTCCTAGTTATATGTTATAAAAGCTGAGGATATCCAAAACTTATAATCAAACAAGGAATTGTAAGACCACAACCATAACATAAAGCTGTCTTAGTTTTACATTAGAATATCAACCATATAGTAGCATTTCTTAATGAATACAGGATAATAATAATCAATTACTATGATATACAAAAGATATTGTTAGCACATGCTAATTAAAATAGTAGGAGACATGAGACTAAATGGACAATTCAGCTGTAACAAAAAACATTTCACTTAGCCTTTCATATCTATTAAATATTAAGCAGTTCATCTTTTTTAAAAATGTATGGTAAATGTTTTGCACCTGCATTTCTCCCAGCAAAGTAACATGGATGTCTTAGAGAATTAGTGAGACAAAAATGGAAACAATCTTCCAAATGCATCCTTCACTATCTAGAAAACCTTCCTAATTACCTTTGCTATATCTCTAAACTGCTTTATCACCATTCAAGGATTGAGCATCTCAATCTCATTACAAGTAAAATACTCCTGCTTCTTTATCTTTTCTAAATAATTTATACAAATGCCACTATTTGTTATTGTACATGTCTTCTTTCCCCTTTCTTTCATTTTTTTGCTTGAATAGTTAGTTGGTGCTTAACTTGAAAATTGAGAGAAAGAAAGAGCAAGGGAGGGTTTTCAAAAGAAACCAACCACACACACACACACACAATATTTTTAGGAAAGTACATCATTTAGAGCTTTATCATTGCACAACTTAGGCCTTACAAATAAATAACATAAATAAATATTTTTCTGCTTAATTACTGCTACCAATGTGATGGGATCCTATTAATAAGTTCAGAATTCTCTAAATGTATCAGTTATAAAACTCTAGTTATATAGTTATAAAACTGACATAAGTTTTCTCCAGCCTGAAAAACTAGTTAACCTTGTATTAGAATTCTTCCTTTCCTTTCTTGAATGTGTTAAACAGTTTAAACTGTCTGTTTATCAGGAGAGGAAATGCATCTTTCCTAGATTGGCATTTACCTCTTTTAAGGTGTTTTCCCCAGTCATATGCAAATGCTATCTTGCTGCCTTTTTATTAGGAAGGGAAATGTGCCTTTCCTGAATTACTAGTACCTCTCTATGAACTGTTCTTTTCAAATGTAGAAATTTTGTAATTTTACTAACAAAAGTGTATTGTTAAGAGAGTTAGTATCTATTCCTTGTATAAAAACATAATGATCCCTTCCAGATGAGGAGATGGTGGTTTTGAGGGGAACTCATTGTCCTCCCAGATCTATAATAAAGTGGTTATGGATGTTGCAACTTGTCTTACTAGGAACTGACTATGGAAAGAACATCTTGCATTCAGTAGCAACTGAAGATTGATAAATGTGGATACATTTTACATTTCAAGTCAGAGAACTATTTTCACTGTATGTCATAGTGCTGCGTGTTGCTGCATGTTGCTGAATTATTCCCACTCCTGGTTTATTTTCCTTCCTTTAGTTTCTGCATTTTACTCTAGTGGATCCATGCTGAGAGTTCCATTTTCTGTTTCACTAGTTCTGTGTTCCACATTTTAAGTTCTACTTATCTGTCACTCCAACATGCTGACAGCTTCTGAGGTGTTGGTATTATTATTATTCTGGATTGTTGAATCTTGTTTTTCTAGGGTTTCTAATGTTTTTTCAATAGTTTCATTGGTTTTTGTCTGCTTTGCTTTATATTGCTTTTTTAAGTTTCTCTAGGGTTTTGTTTGTAGCATTGTTCAATTCTTCCTATTTTTTTTTTTCCAGCCAGTGAAAGCAGTTAATTGTTATTCTTTTGAATTCTGTGTCAGAAAGTTCCATCGGTGGTTCTCCCTGCAGGAGAGCCAATGACTGTTTTCAATGGTTTTCTTGGGTGTCATCTTGTTTTGGTTTTGTGTGGAATTTTATGTGTTCTTCTGTCATTTTGGTGATTTTTTTGTAAAAAGTATGCATTTTATAAACTTTTATTTGACTTATTCTCTGTTGGCCTATGTGTAACAATTGATCAAATATCCTTATAGGATAGGTAAAGTAGGAGTTTAGGTCTTAGGTCTGACAAAGCCCTCCAGCATATGGGCCACAGGCTTTCCCTCTCTGTCTGATATGAGGAAAGGGAGTATCTGGCTGGGTTGGTGTTGGTGGGATTGAATTGTAACTTCTGAGAGCTCTGCTTCCTGCATGATTGAGATTAAGTCTCAGGCAAGATAGGATCCTCAGAGATATGGACTCCACAATATTCCCTCTCTTCCTTATCTGTCTGCATTGGTGGTCTTGAGGTTCAGACTCCCTGAGATCTGCCTGCTTCAAGGTCTGAGTTTGGGTCTCAGGTCAGGTGGAGACCTCTGCTTGGTCTGTGGAATGGGAGTACCTGGCTGGATTGGCAGAGCCAAATATGTAGCTTCCTGGATCTCTGCCCACTGCTCAAATGCTGTATTTTTAATAACAATACTGATTCAGCAGTTGTAGGTTTTGTATGTATTTAGTTTGTTTAGTTGATGAGGTTTTTTTAATGATGATGATGATGATGATGATTATACTAGTTTATTTACAAAATTCGAATACATTGTTTTACAGAAGAGACTCTTCCAATTTTCATCACCCCTACACCCATCAAATTTTACAACCCCATTTAATCACCTCCCCTTGCCCCACCAGACCCTGTACATCCTCATCCCTCTGTTTTCACCCTCCTTTTGCATGAGGATTCTCACATGCATTCTTGAGCATTTTAGGAATAATTTTCAGTGTAATCCCTCCTGGTATGCATACTCTTTGTAGAGATCAGACAAAATGCTACTTTCTACAGACTGCAGCTAGATTAAGACAAGCAGGGGCGTGTTGGTGGATTCTTTCAAGAACCGAGTGTAATCAAAAGACAAATATTCACTTCTCCTACTCTTTCTTCATTTGTTGTGTACCATGGAGTCAAAGCCAAACCATTGCTGACCTTCCAATGGGTATTCAGAGGCATTAAATCACAAAGGAGGAGATTGTACATTTTTGTTTCATGGAGCAGCTGGTGGATTTGAACCATATTTCTTTGCAATGGCAGTACAATTCCTTACTACTAAGCCACCAGAACTCTTGTGTTAGAAACCACTAATTGGATTCCACCCCCCCAATCCTGATAAGAAAGGATTCTGTTTTTTGGGAAATATCTATCTATCTATCTATCTATCTATCTATCTATCTATCTATCTATCATCTATCTATCTATCTATCTATCTATCTATCTATCTATCTTCTATCTAGAGTACTCTGGTGGCCTAGTGACAAGAAGTTGAACTGCAATCCTGAAGGCACCAGTTCGAAGCCACCAGCTGTTCTGCAGAAGGACGGACTTCAGGTATTTTGTCCACAGGATCATTATGAGTCGTGCTCGACCCTACGGCAATCAACACCAACACTATCTATCTATCTATCTATCTATCTATCTATCTATCTATCTATCTATCATCTATCTATCTATAATTCATTATGTGTGTGTGTGCATGTCCATATTTTTACTCACATCACTACATCACTGTTTTTTCTGTGGAGCTGGAAATAACTTATAGCTGAACCTCTTTGGATTTCTAAGGCTACAAATCACTGGGAAAATGATCGCCCATCCTTCTCCAGTGGAGCTACTGATAGATTGGAATATGAGAGATGTGTGTCATTAGGTAAGCAGTGCAACTCTGCATGATCTATGCCAGCAGGGTGTGTGTGTGTGTGTGTGTGTGTGTGTGTGTGTGTGTGTGAGTGTGTACACATCACCTTTTCCAATTAATTGTCAGTGTCAGCCTTTCATTGAAGAACATTATTGATAAATGCTAGTGTCCCTCTTGAGCCAGGAACCTTGGTTTTTCCTCAACTTGTTTTGGGAATAATAGGCAATAAAACGGAATTCAATTTTTGTTTTATTCATGACCTGGATCTATAATTCTTTATGAATTTTTTTCCTAGAGGAGGAAGAAGAAGAAAAGTTTATTTGATTGTACATCTCGAATATAAGTTTTCTTGAATCTAAAAGATATTTCCATTAGTAAAAAAAAAAACAACCCAAGATACACTAACAAGGTTGCAAGTTAAATAGGAATAAAAGAAAAACTTAGTGAACTAAATGTATTTAGGCAAATGTATCCAGGTAAATGATTCTTACACTATTACCATCTTTGCCCAAACAGGAGACTAAAAGTACAAAACATTAACTCTAATCTCTACATATTCAATAATTTTCTTTCATACAGACAAAATCACCTCTCATTAAAAGAAAGTTTATTTAAATTCATGTAAAGATGATATGTAGTCCTTGTCCTCCTTCCCCCAGAAAAGACTAGCTCTGTATGATTGCAGTAGCATCTAATCAGTTACAATTTGTGTGGTTTCTTGTTTCTTTTTTCCACAAAGCTAACTACATTTACATGATCAGCGTGATACATATAAAAAGACATGTTAATGCGAATTCAATCTGAATGATATCAAGTATTACAAAATTTATGGAGTTGATTCACCAGGTGGGAGTGCTTGAATTTTTTTCCCCACCTTTGCAAAGTTTTCAAAAACAGATTTGAATTTAGGAGCTAATGATAAGCTTAATTAAAGTGAAACAGGAAAAAAGTATTTAGGGCATTATTTTAAGCTACTTACATTTCAGTAAGTCATTATATCAAATAATTATGGGTGCTAAGGGAATTTTGAAACTTTCTAACAATCACCTGTGTGTTTCTTCTGTTCTTTCTATGCCTGATTCTAGGATTTAAGTTGTTTTGGAAAGTTGAAAGTAAATTTTGGATTTACTTTCCCTCTCAATTTGACCATTTGAACTAACACCTTTAATCTGTCACAAAATAGTATGTGGGATGGATAGTATTAATTTCCTTCCAGTATTTCTTAGTCCTTTTTCCTTGTAGCAATAGAATCCCCTGAATTAAAGCTAAATTTATATCATTCCAGATTAAAGCATTTCTTAATAATCTAAAAAAATAGATATGCCCATTTCTGGGAGATTTGGTGGCACAGTAGTTCAAGCAATCAAAAGAGTACCTTATACCTGGAGAAAGGATGAAAGTCACACACGTGTTGAGGACTTTCATTCATCATTCATAGGGTTGCTATGAGTCGCCAACAACTCAACGGCGCTTAACAACAACTATATACGTGTGTGTGTAAAAATATATCTATATCTATGTCTATATCTATCTATCTCTATCTCTATTTATCTCTCTCCAGTTCTATGGGAAATGCTATTGTAACTGGCTTCCATAAAGATTATTGTTGCTAGGAGCCTTCAAGTTGACTACTACTTAGGCCAACAATATGAACAGCACATCAGAATATTGCCCTATCCTGTGCCATTGTCACAATTTCTATCTTAGTCAAGTTCATTTTTACAGCCCCTGTGCCAAGTCATCTCTTTGAAGGGCTTCCCAAGTTTTGTTGGCCTTATGTCTTTCCCAGTATGATGTCTGTTTCCAAGAACTGGCCTCTCGTTACAATATCCTTGCCTCTAAGGAACGTTTTGGTTGCATGTCGTCCAGCTTTGTCTGTTCAAAGAGCATCATTTTTTTGTCTGTCATCCTTATTAATTGTCCAGCTCTCTGATACATAAGAAGTGACTGAGATATAAAATACTTGATGACACTTTCTTTGCTTGAGTGTCATAAAAAAGCTATATTATTGTTGCTTCTCCTCTCTCCCCCTCCTTTTTTATGTTCCTAATGAGATGTCTAAGGTCAATCTCATTCCCTTCTAATTTATCTTGTAATTTCACATGTAGAATCCAACGTGGTTTTGGTTTGGGGTGTTTTTTTTAAAAAAAAACATTCTTTTACTATAAAGGTTCATGAAAGAAAGATGGCAAACTCTTCTGCAATTTACAGTCTCCAACAACCCACTGAAAAAAAATGAGCTATGAGTTGATTCTGAATCAATGGTACATAACAACAGAAAAAATATAAAGGTTCATTATAATGATGTTGTTGTTCTTTGGTGCTGTTATCTTATGATTTCTAGAATGCTTTGTTTCATTAAAATTTTAAATAGTTCTGTCCCTTTGTCTTGTATGTTTTGAGTTATATTATTTAAATATATCCATCTTTGTTGTTGTGCACTGTCAAGTCAGAACTGACCCGTAGCTGAGCCTCCAGTAGATTTTCAGAGGTAGTTAACTGCACAAAAAGGAGATGGCCCATCCTTTTCCTGCAGAGCACCTGGTGAATTTGAACCACATTTCTTTGGCATCACAGCATATCTAACCCCTAGGCTATCAGCGTTCCCTTAAATATCACATAATCTATTTCCTGAAATGCTCCGGTGTTCTTTTTTCTATTTATTTCTAAAGATTAAACAATTATCATTTTCTTTCTTGCTACTTATTCTAAATTCTTTTAATAGTTTTAAAATTTTCTGATCCAAGACTTGTTTTGCTGAGTGTTTTAGATTTGTTTTCTTTGAGTGTTTTATTTTCATATTCTTATAAGCTTGTTTGAGGAAACATATATATATATATAATTGAATTTATTTTTCTTCCACAACATTTTCATGCCATTTTCTTTTTTTTCTTTTGTGACAGGAAAGGTTGTTATTTTTACCAACTGAAATATTTTTATTTTCATTTTCTCTGTTCTTACAAAACTGTTTTATAGCTAGCTAAACTCTTTATGTCTAATGTTTATAGTATAAAATTTATCTCAAATTGGGTTTTTAATAAGATTCCACTTTCAAATATTCTGTCTTTAGTAGTACAATATCTTTCATCGTAGGTTCTTTTCTTTTTTATCATGGAGAAAGGCAATTTTTTTTTTTTAACTTTTTGTTTTCAATGTTTCTAAAACTCTTCTTCTAGCTTTCTTTCTTCCTACTAAACAGTCAACAAAATATCCTGCCCCTGCACTTAAACTTCTTCCTTAAATTAGATACCTACTTATCATAACTGTTTTTTTCTGGATTTTCACACTTCCTTTTGACAGTTAATTTTAGCTCAGTCACTTCTCATTTCTACTAAGTATATCTGCTGAGATACTTCTTATCAAAGTACCTTAACTCTCTGTTAAGATTTGCAACAAGAGTTCAGAACTTAACTGTGCAGTGACTCCGCCTCCCCCCAGCTAGTGATTGTGCTAAATCAATTGGACTTTTCCCCCCCCCTTTTGTTCCTCATAGTTTATTTGTAAAATACTCAAAGAAATCTGGATTCTGGCTACTGTGAACCTTTGTCTACCTACTCATTTGTTGTTGTTATTGTTATGTGCTGTCCAGTCACTTGCGACTCATAGCGACCCTATGTACAACAGCCCTAAACTCCGCTCTGTCCTGTGCCAATCCCACTGTCACTGACACTCCCATCCTAATTATCCCAGTCACTAAATCAATCCACCTCATAGAGGGCCTTCCTCTCCTGGGCTGTCCCTCCACACTCCCAAGCATTATGTCCCTCTCCAGGGACGGGTCCCTCCTCACAACATGTCCAAAGTATTTTAGACGGAGCCTCAGAATCCTTGCCTCCAAGAGCCACCCGGTTTAACCCATTCCAGGACAAATCTGTTTGTTTTCCTAGCAGTCCATGGTATTCTCAATACTCTTCTCCAGCACCACAGCTGAAAGGCATCAATTCTCCTTCTATCCTCCTTGGTCATTGTCCAACTCTCTGATGCATAACAAGTGATCACGAAGACCATGGTCTGTATCAAACGCACCTTAGGCTCCAGGGAGACACCGTTGCTCTTCAGTACTTTGGAGAGGTCCCTAACGGCAGACTTTCCCGTGGCAATGCGTCTTTTAATTTCCTGGCTGCTGGTGCCAAGACTGTTGACTGTGGAGCCAAGCAAACTAAAGCTATGTACAATCTCAATCTCTTCACCATCCATCCTGATGCTGCCAATTGGTCCAGTGGTGAGAATCTTTGTCTTCTTGACATTGAGCCTCAATTCATATTGTAGGCTGCAGTCCTTGACACTCTGCAGCAGGCGCTTCAGGTCCTCCTCAGTTTCAGCAAGCAGGGTTGTGTCATCCGCATAACGCAGGCTGTTGATCAATCGTCCACCAATCTTGACCCCACATTTCTCCTCATAGAACCCAGCCTCCCGGATAATCTGTTCTGCATATAGGTTGAAAAGCTATGGAGATAGGATGCATCCCTGGCGAACGCCCTTCCCAATTTTGAACCATGCAGTGTTTGCTTGCTCCGTTCTGACAACTGCCTCCTGGTCCAAGTATAAGTTTCGCATTAGAATGATCAAGTGTTCTGGGATTCCCATTCTTCTTAGAGTCAGCCATAGTTTGTTATGATCTACACAGTCAAATGCCTTTGCATAGTCAATGAAACACAGATAGACATTCCTCTGGTATTCCCTGCTTTCAGCCAAGATCCATCTAACCTCAGCTACAATATCTCTAGTACCACGACCCCTTCTAAACCCAGCCTGGACTTCTGGTAGTTCTCTGTTGATGTGCTGTTCCAGTCATTTTTGAATAATCTTCAGTAAAATCTTGCTTGCATGTGAAATCAGTTAGACTGTTCTGTAGTTTCCACATTCTGTTGGGTCACCTTTCTTTGGGATAGGAACAAATATCAATCTCTTCCAGTCGGTTGGCCAAGTGGTCGTTCTCCAGATTTCTTGGTACCTACTCATAGCATAATTATTTTTTCAATTGTGCCGTTAGACATGACTAACTCACAATCCTTGAAAAAGAACTTACAAGTCTCTCTCAGAATGAAAGAATTCAAACCATTTCAATTTCTCTCTTCAGACAAATTTAGAATCTTCTTTCCATCAGCTAATAATGTGTAATAAACATATTGTGGATTTTTTTTTTTTCAAGGAAAGCAGTTCTCATAAACCAACATATGGTGTCTAATTTGGGTTTAAATGAATGAACTTCACGTTCCCCAAGTAAATATTTATTTCTGTCTTCAAAATCAGTTGTTTTAATTTTTTTTCTCTGTGGAGTATTAGTGGTTCTTTGGAAGAGAGGGAATAGTGAACATAAAGGCAGGCCCCAAATAACTTCAGGTAAATAGTTCAACCTTTAAGGTAAGTTGATATAGGACTTGTTGTCAGTAATAATAATATGGTGCCCAACTTTTAAAAATAATATAAAAAAGAAAAGCATATATAACTCTCAATTAATTTTCTTTCTTGGTCTCTGTCTTCCTAAATATGTTGTAGAGTATGCTGTGTAGTTCATATGAAGTTGTGCTGCTAAATCAAAGGTACAACCTCTCTGGTGTTTTGAAACCACCAGTAGTTTCACTGAAGCAAGATGGGCAGTCTCCTTTTGTACAAAGCATCACCCATGAGTAGATTCCAACCAGAGGCCAATGAGTGAGAAATATATTCTACTTTTTACTTACACATATTCTTCTTTTTTTTTTTTTTTAAGTCTGCCCAATTTCACTTGGAAGCAATTAAGTAGAAATAAAATATAAATAGATAAAGATTATATTAAATTATTATTATTGTTTGCAAGCTTATCTAAGTTTGTTCTAACTCATAATAATCCTATTCACAACAAAGCAAAGTGTTTTCTAGTCTTACACTGTTCTCATAATTGTTGGCATGTTTATAACCATTATTTCAATTTATCTCTTTGAGGATCTTTCTCTTTCTCCCTGATTTTCTTCCTTTCCAAATATGATTTCCTTTCCAAATTCTAGTCTGTTCTGACATTATGTAGAAAGTACATGAGACAAAGTCTGACTATCCTACCTTCTATTAAGCATTCTGGGTATACTTCAACGAAGGCAGACTTATTTGTTCTTTTAGCAATCTATGGTATATTCCTTTTTCTTAGCTAACAACACAATTTAATGGCTCAGTTGTGGTTTTTTTTTTTATGTTTTTCACTCATTGACCAACTTTCATATCCTTATCATTGACATTGTGTACTATAGAGTTGGAATTGACCCACAGCTGAACTTCCAGTGAGTTTCCAGAGGCTGTAAATATAAGAGAAGATTTACCACCTTTTCCAAATGGAGCAGTTGTTGGGTTTAAATTGTGTACCTTTGCATTGGCAGCACAAATTGTGCCCTGCGGGTTAAAAAAATGTCACAGCAATCCCAAAACACACTGACTCCTTCAGCTGCTCTGTAACAAAGGGATGGTTAAACTCCTCCTATGAGATTTACTGCCTCTGAAAACCTTGTGAAGGGTCAGCTATGAGGCAGTTCTGATTCAATGGCAAAAATCAAGAAGCCATGCAAAGTAATTGAAAATGCTGTTGCTGAGTCAGGTACATCATAGTCAAATGACCTTTTTGAAAAATGTTAATACCTTAAAGAAGGTGTTTTGGGGTTTTTTTGGTGGCAGATTATCTAATACAATGTATCATTTTAATTCTTGAATGCTGCTTCCATGGGTATTTTTTGTGGATCCAAATAAAATTAAATCTTGACCACTTCAAAGTTTTCTCCATCTATCATGATCCTACTAATTAGAACAGACGTGAGAATTTTCATTTTCTTTATATTGAGGAGCAATTCATTCAGAACGTTATGGTCTTTGATTTGCTTCTAATTATCTTCATTTGCAATAATCAAGATCTGTCAGTTGTATGTAACAGGTTGTTATTGGTTATTCATTCAAAATGATGATATATTCTTCTTCATATAGTCCAGCTTCTTGAATAATTTGCTCAGCATACAGGTTGACTAAGTATGATGAAATGATACAGGGGGGAAAAAACACAAAACATTGAAAGTGCAACTTTGCTGTATGCCTTCCTGATTTTAAACAATATAGAAAACTATTGCTCTGTTCAAACAACTTTGTTTTGATCTTTGTACACTGGTTCCCTATGGGAACAAATAATTGTTCTGGAATTCCTATTATCTTAAAGTGATCCACAATAGCTTATGATTCACAAAGCAGAATGCCTTTGAACAGCTTTCAGCCAAATCCAACAGATATAAGCAATGATATCTTTTGTTTCATATCCATGTCTGAATCCAATTTGAATTTATAGGAGTTCCACGTGAATGAATTGTAATAGATGTTTTTATTATATTAAGGAAAACACTGCTCACATACAGTATCACGGACATAATTTAATAAGTTCTGTGTTTTTTTATAGTATTACCCTTCTTTGGGATGAGCACAAATATGGATATCTTCCAGTTGCTTTGCCAGGTTTCCAAATTTTTTATGTAGACAATGAGCACTTTCAGGATTTCAACTAATTTTGAAACAACTAGATTGATATTCCATCAATTCCTGGAACTTTTATTTATGCTAATGCATTCAGGGTATCATAGATTTCTTTTTTCAATATTATTTGTTCTCGGTTATATGCTGTTTCCTGAAATGTTTGAATATTGAGGAATTCTTTTGGGGGCACTGATTCTCTGTATTCCTACCATATACTGTTGATGCATCTTCCATTATCCCACTTGATGTTGTTATTTATCATTGAGTCACAACAAGTAGTGACCTCTATGACATCAGAGGAGAGGACTTAAGAAAAATACAAGCTATTGAATATGCTAAAGATACAGTATCTTCAGGACTTGAAAGCTAATTAGATGTTAGAAGTAATAAGCTATGTAAATTGAGACTCATTTTCAATGTGGGGTATTTAGTGAAAAATGGAGGTATTTGTTATATTCTGGTTAAAAGGAAGTGTATTGTACAACTTCTTTCAGATGAATCATTTTTTGTATCACTCTAGTAATATGTAAATATGTGTAATGAGTGCTCAATAATTGTTACTGTTGGGGTATTTTTAGTTTAAAAAGTAATTAAAGTCTTTACTTTTTCCCCCTTCTGATTATGTTAAAGGAAATTCTATGATTTTACTTAACCCTCAGTTGTCTATTACCATTTATTTGTGAAATATATGGAAGGATTTGAATTCTGGTTACTGATAGACCTAGTCAAATCATAACACGGTCTGATTGAATTATTGGGTTCGATAATCTTGTCATGGTAAGGAACTGCACTGCTCATCCAAAGGCATGCCATTTGAAAAATGTACAATCTCCTTCCATGCAAGTTTCTGCCTCTGAAAACCTGCTGGGTTGGTTCCAATATAATGATGCTTAACAACAATATAAATATTCTCATTTATGGCCTATATGGAGGATCCTGGTGGAGATAAGGAAATTGATATATAGATACACTCTAGAAATAAAGATTTGCAAATAAATGGCATAAAATGTATATCTGAAGCAATGCAATTAAACAAATGTTCTTAGATCATGCAAAAAATGTAAGAGTCATTTGACTTAAATAGAATAAAGCAGTTTCATTGAATTAGAAAAGATGGAAATAAATTATTCATAGGTTGAAGACTGGTAAAAATTAGAAAATATATAAACAGTGGATATTAGACAGTTGATAGATGGACATGACAAGGGTCAGTGTCATTTTGTCATGCTTTCTTATTTGTGGATTTGGTCATGATTCTTGCTTTTTTGGTCATTTGAGGATCTTTTTAATGTTAAAAGAACTGATTAAAGAGGAAGAGGTTGAGAACTGGAGAGAAGATCGTTATATGATCCAGATTGGATTGGATCCAGATTGGATTTTTGAAAATTGAGTAAAAATGCAACTAGAGGTAAATAGGAAAATAAAAATTCCTTCATTTCAGGCTAGAAGAGAACAAAGAAATAGTTTTTGCAGATTGGAAGATATAGAGACAGTAAATTGAAATAGTTTAAACCAAAGCTCTTCTTTCTATCTAACAGGGTATAACTATATTCAGTATAAGTAACAAGAGTGAAGGAGGCCATAGCCTAGTGGCATAAGTGCTCTGTCAAAAGAATGAGCGGCCTGCAGCAATGTGTAAGTTCCCATTAAAGAAAGATTAGAAAGAGACCTCTTGGACTCACAGGTATTCCATATCCCCTATTACCTGACAAATAGTTTTAATTCTATTGTGCAGGAGACCTGGGATATGTGACAACAGAAACTGGAAACTTTTAGATCACTGAATTGAGTATTGAAAAATCTCTATGTAGAGAAAATGGATTACCTTTTCTTATTTGTTATGTTCTTTACATTTGAACTCTAGCTAAGAAAATTAAGAATATAACATAATGACAAACAGATTTCTCAATCTACACACACCTAACACAAATTTATCTATTCATAAAGAGCATTTTTAAAATATATTCTAATAACTCCATGTCTAAGTTGATTTTTAAAAATAAATATGTATCCCCCAGATTATGAAATTAGTAAAAATCATGTTGATAATTAGGGGAAAAAATAAAAACAGTGTCTGAGTTACTAACATATAATGATCAATATCTATGACACACTCAATTTAATTTCCTCTGAAACCAATTCTGAATTTTAGGTAAAAGTTTCTTTATTTTGTAACCAATGCAGCTAATCAATGCAGTTTAACTACCTTGAGTTGATTCCACTGAGTTGATTCTAAATGACAGCAACACTCCAATGGACTTCCAAGTCTGTATATTGCAACTAGAGGAGACTGCCTCTTTTCATCTCAAAACAGCTAAAGAATTCACAACTTTCTTGATAAAGGACCTTTGAGTTATCAACATAACTCACTAGCCTTCAATTTTTGGATACTTAGGTATGAGATACCCATTTCTGGTAAGGTGGACTCATGCTTGTGTAGGAATAGATTTGATAAATTATATTCTAAAAAACTAGGTATTAAATGGAAATTTCCAGTTCTTTTCTGATTTTTACTATAGCAGCAAATGTTTTTATTTGTACTGATATATGAGAGCTGTGAGCTGTATGTCCTCAATATATAGCTGAATTCTCTTTAGTTGTGTTTTTATGTAATTTGTTAGCTAGTTTGAGGTAAACAATAAATTTGAGTAACATTTTCTATAATTTAGAGTTGTTTTATTTATGTAAGTTATTATTTTGACATTATTGTTGTCATGAACTATTGAGTCATAATTGACCATCCAGCAGCAAGGAGATTGCCTATCTTTATTCCAAGGTGCACTTTGGCATTGGACGTAAGCAAAATTTCCTTAGAGAATCTAAGATAATATATTATGTCATAGCACTTCAAGTGTCAAGCCAAATTTTATTTGACTAATTCAGATCTAGTGACAAAAGTTGTCATTAGGTGCTATTGCACTGAGTACCACCTATTGCTACCCTACAAACAGTAGATCTGAGCACTGTCTTATCCTGTGCCATTCTCACACTTCCTGGCACATTTGAGCTCATTATAGCAGTCACTGTGTCAATACAGCTAGTTAAGGGTCTTCCTTTCTTTTGGCAGCCCTTCACTCTTCAAAGCATGTGACTGTCTACAAGGAGTAAATAGCTCTCGTTGCAACATGGCTGAAGTATGTGAGTAGAAGCTTTATAATCTTTGCTTCCGTGGAGCACTTTGCTTTGCTATTTCTAAGACATATTTGTTTGTTCTTCTGGCAGTACGTGGTATATTTAGTATTCTTCATCTAACACTAGAGGTCATCTTATGATTCTATGAAGACGGTGTGTGACATAAAGATCATAGAAAGACTCATAAATAACCTGCTTTGGCACAACCTAGCTTGCTAAAAGTGAAGATGACTTGAAGCATTTGCTGCAGTACGGATTGCATCTCAATGTAAATAAAACAAAAATTCTTACCACTGGCAATATCGTGATAAATGAAGAAAAGATTGAAACTGTGAAAACGTCATCCTGCTTGAATCCACAATCAACACTCTTGCTCCCAGCAGTCAGGAAATAAGGAGATGAAAGGCCTAATTCAGTCCATGATCTTCACAATTACTTGCTATGCATAAAAGAGCTGGACAATGACTAAAGTTGACAGAAGAAGAACTGATGCCTTTGAATTGTGGTGCTGGAGAAGAGTCTTGAACATATCATAGACTGTTAAAAAACCCAAATATGTCTATCTTGGTGAGGGTGAAAACACGTTTTTCCTTGGAGTCTAGTATTTTGAAGTTCCATCTCACAATCTTTGGGCGCATGGTCAGGAGAGACTGGTCCTTGGAGATGGACATGCTTGGAAATGTGGAAGGACAGCATGGGAGAGGAAGACCCCAGCTGAGATGGCTTTGCATAGTGGTTGGGGAAATGGAGGTTGGTGTGTAAGAATTGGTGAGACTGGTTCAGGACAGGGCAGGGTCCAGAGCTTCTGTATTTAAGGTCACTATGGGTCACAGATGACTAGAAGGTACATAATAACAATAAAGTGGCACTGAGAAAGTTTGCAGTCAGGACCTTTCCAAATTATTGAGAAGCAATGAGGTCAGTTTGAGAACTAAGGTGTATCTGGTTCTGGCCATGGTCTTTCCAATCAGTGGCCGCAAATCTGAGAGCTGGACAATGAAAAACAGAATGACAGAAGAAGAATTGATGCCTCTGAAATGTCATGTCGGAGAAACCTACTGAACATCCAACTCACAGTCTGCCACAAAAATAAATTTGTCCTGGAGAAAGTGCAGTCAGAGTGCTCCTCAGAGGCAAAGATGATAAAGCATCGCCTCACACACTTCTAGCATGTTGCGAGGAGAGGCTATTCCTTGGAGAGGGATATCATGCTTGCAAAGGTAGAGAGTCAGCAAAAGAAAGGAAGACCCTCAACTGGGTGGGTTGACACAGTGACTGTCACAATTGGCATTAGCGTATCAGGAAGTATGAGGATTTCACAGTACAGGACAGGGTTCAGATCTGTTTTTCATAGCGTTTCTGTGGGTTGTACTGCACCTGATAGCACCTAACAACTATTACTTTTCAGAAGCCTGCAGTCAGAGACCTCTCCAAATTTTTGAGGAAAGACGGTGTCATTTTGGTGATTGAGGTGCACCTGATTCAGGCCATGGTCTTCCTATGCATCTGAGATCTGGACAATATAAAAGGATGACAGAAGTGACAAAAGCAAGCATTACTGAATACTCCTAAAATTCAACATTGATAACATAAAATCCCCTTATCCCTTACATATAAAATAATCAGAGACATTTTATCTAAACAAATACGCTCACATGTACATTGTTGTTGTTATGTGTTGTTGAGATGACTGCAACCCATGGTGACCCTATGTACAGCAGCTTTGAACCCTACCCTGTCCTGAGCCTGTCTCACTAACTCCGACACAACAACCCCCATTGCCTCAGTCGCTGAGTCAATCCATCCTATCTGGTCTTCCTCTCCTGTGCTGTCCTTCCACCCTTCCAAGTGTAAGGTCATTCTTCAAGGGCCAGTCTCTCCTTCTCATGTTCTCAAAATGTGAGGTGGAACTTCAAAATCCTAGCCTCCAAGGACAAACCTGGTTTCACCTTCTCCAAGACAGGCCTACTTGTTTTCTTGGCAGTCCATGGTATGTTTAAGACTCTTCTCATACTGTCATTATAAAAATTATTTTGTAATAATCTTTCCAAGTAAATGAGGAAACCGCAAGAGGTGAAAGGAGTAAGAAAGTTTTTGTTCTTATTTTCTGGTTGTTGAGAGAGTACACAAAAGATAACATGCTTTAAAAGGATCATAATAAATTGGCTTTATGATTCTTCAAAGTACATTTAGGAATACTAAATGACTAGTTCTTGGTCACTAATGGTTTACACTCTAAATAAAATTACTTTTATTATTTGGTTAGTAACAATAATCTTTTTTATAGTTTATCACTGAAGGTATGTATAGCAATAGGTGGTGTGTATTCTTTGCTCTCATTTGTAACTAATTTTGTTATATTCTTTTAAATGTTAAGAATTTTATAATTATCCATTTTTAGTAGGGGAGGTTCAATCTCCTTAAAAGAAGATAAGCTGAGAGGAAAAGAGAACATAGCAGTAGGCATCTTGTATTCATTATTAAAGATCACTTTAAAGGAAATAATTTTCTTATCAGTTCAACTTCACAGCACCTAAATCATATCAGCAAATAGCTTCCATGATAACCATTTGCTTACATGTCCACTTGAAGAAAAATGCAGAACATTTGTCGGTTACTTAAAGGAAAACTCCAGAGTATAGAACAGACCTTGTTCTGTTATCAGAATAGTCTGACTCCTATCTCTCCCCTTATAAAACGCCTTTTAGTAAGTCTATTTTTGTCCATAATCAAATGCTCAAGAAGTGACCCTTCAGTAATGTGTGCATACTTCCTTCCTTTGTTAAAATTTGCTAGTGTCCTCTGTTGAATTATACTCAACATTCTCTGTCAAAGACAGCTCTAATTCTGCTACTTTGGATTGATAGTAATCTCTCTGCACATGTATTCTGATAATAGGTGACATGGTCGCCAATGTTTAAAATGCCAGCGGAAATGCAATCCATTCCTGGAAGGAAGCACATATGAACTGGCAAAGAATGCATGGCTGCCACTGGGAATAAGTATTTGTCATATCAAAGCTTTGGCAAACATGTATGCTTAGAAGACTTAGTTTAATGAATTTCATCCACACCTACCAGATGTGAAATCTAGAAATATGCCAGGTATTTGCCCAACTTCATATTGGTTAGAAAAAATTAGGCATAAATGACATTAATTTTGAAATGAATGGTATTTTCTCTTCTTTGACATTATCAATGTAGGGGGAAAAATAAACCAAAAAATAAAAACATATTTATCTTTGTTCAACAGTGTACATTTTTGCAAAGTCTTCAATGGTATTTTAATCAAAGAAAATTTATTTGGAGGATACTGTATACTGGGAGATGCCAAGAAGTCAACATCATAATAGCATTAATAAAATATACAAAAGTTACATGAAACTAACTGTACCTAAAAGCTATTTCCCAACAAGATTTAATATTTTATATTTATACAAGTTTTGGATTCTCTTTTGATTTTTTTAAACTTTTTTTTTTTAAAAAAGAAATTCAGAAATTGTTTAACCAAATATTTTCCTCAATTCAAATGCTAATGTGTTTCCTTGGATGCAGACCAACAGTATATCCCATAATTAGAAGAGGAAAGAGAAAGTAGACAGTGTTTTTAGGTGTTAACACCAGAGAAACTTCATTATCCAACAATGAACTAACCCTGTCTAGAAAAGAATTAAGTTGAATTACTCTTTGCCAACAGTTCAAAGAAATCAAAGCAGTATTAGTACTAATGACAAAACAAACATGCCCCATTGTCTTAACCATAAATGAGGTATAGAATATCTGTACTCACAGAAGATAAAAGCATAATTTCCAATAAATGTACCTCATGCTTTCTTAAAAATATGTGAAACTTAAAAGAAGTTAATTCATTTTTTCCTAATGAGTTTCTTTAACAAAGACTCATCAAAACCTTTTTGAATGTGTCATATTTAGGTGTTGAAATGTGTAATCTTTTTATTACAGACTTTGCAACACCAAAGTATCCATTTTAGTGTTTGTTCTGACTTGCTAGTATTTGAATAGAAACATTGTTGGAAGTAATATTTAAAGTACCAGACAGGCTCTGTAGAGAAATAATTAAAGGCCTTCTGATACTGTTGTAGTTTGGATTTTACCTATTCTCAAAACAAGGTAGCTGGAGGCAAGGGTTTTTATCAGAACACTCTTATTCTAAGAAACAAGACACATATTCTTAAGGAGAGAAATATGGTCAGAAATATGAGAAGAACATTCAAATAAGAAATGATACATGACCTTAGAGTTCTGATCTTTGGAATCTTATTTTCACCCATAATCTGACCACATTTTTGTAGAAATACTTTCATTCATTCTCTCTCTCTCTCTCTCTCTCTCTGTCTCTCTCTCAAATTGTGGTTCTGTCTTCATTTCTAGATTGTAGATTGTGGCTACCCTTGAGAAGAATGGGAATTAAGGAACACTTAGACCAGGAAGCAGTCTTAGAACAGAACAAGGAAACGCTGCATGGTTCAAAATAAGGAAGGGAGTGTGTCAGGGATATGTCCTGTCTCCATACCTTTTCAAACAACATGAAGAAGAGATCATTCAGGAGGCTAGACTTTATGAGGAGGAATGTGGCATCGAGATTGGAGAAAGACTCATCAACTTATTTTATGCAGATGATACAACCTTGCTAGCAGAAACTGAGGAGGACCTGAAGCACTTTCTGCAGGTCAAAGACTATAATTTTCAGTATGGATTGAAAAGCTCAACCCCAAAAAAACAAAGATTCTCAACACAAGGCCAATTGGCAGCAATATGATAGATGGAGAAGAGAATGAGGTTGTTAAAAATGTGAGCTTGCTCAAATCCACAGTCAACACTCTGGGTACAAGAAAACAAGAAACATGAAGACAAATTGCTCTAGGGAAGACGCTTTCAGGGAGCTCTCAAAGTGCTGAAGGAAACGTTATTCTGGAGATTAAGGTACGCCTGGTTCATGCCCTGGTCTTCTCACTTGCTATGTATCACAGATTTGGACAACGACCAAAGATCATAGTAGAAGAATGACTGATGCCTTTGAGTTGTGGTGTGGGGAAGAGTAATAGACTGTCAAGAAAACAAACAGGTTTATCCTGGAGAGGGTCAAATTTGGCTAGTCTTTTGAGGCAAAGATTTTGAAAGTCCATCTAATATATTTGGGTATGTGGTCAGAAAGGACCAGTCCTTAGAGAAGGGCATCATGCTTGGAAGGGAGCAACAGCACAGGAGGAAACGACACCAGCTGAGATGGATTGACACAGTAACTGGGGTAATGGGGGTAGATGTGTCAGAAACACTGAGACTGGCTCAGGATAGAGTTCAGAGCTATTGTACATTGAGTCTCTATGAATTGTGGGTGATTTCTATGGTTTTTTAAAATGTTGTACATAACAACAACAACAACAATCTTTCTTCAAAACAAGGACTATGTCTTATATATCTTTATATACATATCAATAGAAGTTTCAAGAGTCAAAGCACAGAGGAAGAAAGAAGTTGGGTTCAATTTAGGAGCAAAGATAAATTTTGTGTGGCTAAAGCACAGTTAAGGGAAAGCATAGGACGAGGTCTGAGTGAAAAGCATCATGAGACTAAATTAGGGTCTAAAAGTCCAGAGAAATGGACCATCTACCTAGCAGATCAAAAAGTATAATTGGGGAAAGTGAACACAGAATCTGAAACCAAATAGACTCAAGTTAACAAATCTCATTAGGTTAAGATGACTAATTTGTTAAAATCTCTCCAAAGTTCAGATTTCTTACCCATAAAATAGATGTAATGAAATTGTGGTGAGAAACATGTGAGATAAAATATATTAAGCACCTACCTGAGGGGCTGACATGTCAGAGATATCTGTTGTTGTTGTTATGTGCCATTGAGTCGTTTGCGACTTATAGCGACCCTATGCAAAACAGCCCTAAACCCTGCTCTATCCTGTGCCAATCACATTGCCTCTGACACACCCATCCCGATTATCCCAGTCACAGAATCAATCCACCTCATAGGTCTTCCCCTTCTGCGCTGCCCTTCCACCCTACCAAGCATGATGCCCCTCTCCAAGGACCTGTCTCTCATTACAACATGTCCCAAGTATGTCAGATGAAGCCCCAGAATCCTTGCCTCCAAGGAATAGCCTGGTTTAACCCTCTTCAGGATGAATCTGTTTGTTTTCTTGGCAATCCGGGGTACATTCAATACTCTTATCCAGCACCACAGCTCAAAGGCATGAATTCTCCCTCTATCCTCCCTAGTCATTGTCCAACTCTCCGATGCATAACAAGTGATTGCAAAGACCATGGCCTCTATCCATCGCACCTTAGTCTCTAGAGAGACACCGTTGCTCTTGAGTACTTTAGAGAGGTCCCTAACAGCACACTTTCCCATGGCAATATAATTTCTAATTTCCTGGCTGCTGGTACAAAGAGGGTTGACTGTGGAGCCGAGCAAACTGAAGCTGTGAACA
>NW_006399763.1:27051826-27052675 GCF_000299155.1 Elephantulus edwardii | reverse complement strand
GTGTGTCAGAGGCAGTGCGGTTGGCGCAGGATAGAGCAGGGTTTAGGGCTGTTGTGCATAGGGTCGCTATGAGTTGCAAACAACTCGATGGCACATAACAACAACAACACAACAGGGGATGAAAAAGGAAAAAACTATAATATTATGATTCTGAAAAATACAGCATGAAGTAGAAGTTTTAACATAAAATAAGTATATGACTTCCATTTAATAGAATACTTACTATTTCTGAAAATTAGTAGAGTTTTAATAACTAGTACATGATATTCAGCATTTGTTCCCACATATTTTTTAGTCTACCCATAATATTGGTCTCACTTTAAGTTGATTAGTAATAGACAAGGAAGGTTTTTATTCTGTCATTGTTGCTGTAAGTTGCTGTTGACTCAGTTCTGATTCATATCTACTCCACGTGTGAAGAACCGTTCCATGGGCTTTCAAGGTCACAACGAGCTCTGGTGGCTTAGTGTTTTTGGTTGTGTGTGTTGTTTTGTTAGGGGGTTTTTGTTTTGAGTTGTTGGGGGGGGGCGGAGGGGAGTGCGTGCGCGCTCCCGCACGCAAGCGTATGTAATTTAAAGGAATTGTGCTTCTAATACATAGGTATGTGGTTTGAATCTGCCAGCTGCTCCACAGGAGAAAGATGGGCAATCTGCCTTGTAACTACTGCCTCTGAAAATCTGCTGAACAGTCAGCTATGGCTCAGTTCCAACTTGATGGTACAGAACAACAGTAACCACCTTTAAAAAGCAGACAGCCCCATCCCGATGTCAGCCTCATTCTACAACAGTGGCACCATATAGCATTTGTCCCTTTGTGACTGAGATACCTCATTCAGCATAATGTCCTCCA
>NW_006399763.1:27051130-27051726 GCF_000299155.1 Elephantulus edwardii | reverse complement strand
AAAATCTCTGTAGATGTTCATTGAAATGAAAAATAAAGAAATTAAAAAAAATAAAGCAGACAGCCAAGTCTGTTATTTGAAGTTCCTCTGGAAGAGTTCAAACCTCCAACTTTTTGGTTATTATTGGAGCACTTAATAATTTGCACCATTAGCTATATTACATTGTTAAAGACGCCACTAACTATGTGAAAAAAGTTTTTCCTGTTAGTTTTCACCTTCCGTAAATTACTACTAAGGCGTAGAGTTTCTAGATGGGCAAGGGTGGGCAAAAACTTCTGTAATAACAAAATTTATTGTGAGATATTGTAAAGAGACATGAAATAAAACATTAGGGCATGAAGAGACTAGGTCATCAAGGATTTTGTAGAATATGGCAAGGAATTATTTTCCCCAAAAATATAATAGGAAATTATAGGATGACTCTAAAGACAGAAGGGGAATAATTTTATTTTCATCTTAAAATGGCAGACAAAATACTACATAACCACCTTACCTCTGTAGCTTGATTTGTGCCACTATTAGAACCTCTACTCAGAATATTATTGCTTTTCAATCTTTGACTCATGCACTTTTAACTTGTTAGTTAAATTTGTATC
>NW_006399763.1:27045827-27051030 GCF_000299155.1 Elephantulus edwardii | reverse complement strand
CACAAATTGATGAGCACATCCAGGGCAGCATCTGTTAGCTGAAATATGTCAATTGGTATACCATCTGTTCCTGGGGCCTTATTTTTTCCTATTTCCTTCAAACCAGCTTGAAATTCTTCCTTCATCACCATAGGCTCTTGCTCAAATATTATTTCATTAAATTCTTCTGTATCTGCCAATTCCTTTCAATTCAGTGAGAGATAATATGATTTTACCACAGAAATAAGAGACCCAGGAGTTCTGGGTAGGGTGCTAGTGTCCTATGGGTTTGGAGACCTTCTCGTGTTCTGACAATGGTTGAAAGATGACAGCTTTCTATCCTCTCACTCTAAGAGAGTATCTCTCAATATAGATTTTACCATTTGGAAATCACTGTTCTTTCTTCTCTTTCTTTTTTCTCACAGGTTGTAATTACTTAATATTTCATTTTAAAAAGCCTATTAGACTTCATGATATCTCACTTAGATTAAGTTAGATATTTCACTATTTTATATCCTATTTAGAGCCAATAGCAACATCAGATTATGCATTGACTTACCACTTACATACACAGTAAGATTATGAGTCCTTCAGGAGCCGTGCTTGCAATTTTTGCTATTCTCAAATTATTTTAGTATTATAACAAGTGATACATTCTTGCTCCTTGTACTGACTGAGGTAACATTTTCTATAGAATTTTCAATTCTGGCCCCAAGTGGAGTCATTTCATCTTGATCATTCCAGGTTAACCATGTCATTTGGAATGTCTGTGAAATAGACACTCAAAGTCCGAAAACTACAATCAATATCTATTAAAATGGTAACAGATACTGTGAGAACAATTATGCATATATATGACTTCAATTTCACATAGAATTGTTACACTATGATGACTCCCAACATTTTAATGCATTTGCTATAAGGATGGTGTGAGGTTAGCTGAAACGTTGGCTGTTATTTACCATTAGTTAGCCTCCTCTTGTCTCCAGCTACCTTAACTTCATATAGATGGCCTTGAAAATCAGTATTAGCTGTGGAAGTACACTAAGAGAATGCTTCCCAGTCTTGGAGCAGCAAGACTTGAGGAGAGATAGACTTGTGGTGGAAGACACTGGTGAGAGCAAGACCCTATTGGTGGAGAGACTGGCATTGCTGTGGACAAATGGTGGCAAGATGTGACCTGAGGCTTCTTACATTTGTGCTGGCCACAGTTGAATATTACTGTTCTTGCCTTTGATGATGGAAGGAAAAACTGATTACTGAATTGAAACCAGGGCCTGAACTAACTGAGGTTTTGTGCCTTGGAACTGTTGAGCTAAAAAACCTGGACTTATTTTGGATTATATTATTTGCTTTCCTCACTCTCCAATCTCCTCCTCTAAGTAAACCCCATTGTTGGTACCATAACTGTGAGTCTAGGAGCCAGCCACAAATAGAGGAACCCCTGGCTGTTGGTGGGGCTCTACAGATACCATAAGGCTGGACTATGGACTTTGCATCTGCTTTCTGCTTCTGAAGCGGTGACAGGCCATGTTATTCTTACTCTCTCTGCTTCTTTCAGAGTGACACTCATGGTCCTGTACTCCCAAACCCTATTTTCCCCACTTTAGACAGATGGATGCTAAGGAAATGTCAGAGTCAAGCTTCCCTTCCACACTGTCTCTTATGAGAAAAAAAATGTGAATAATTCTATGTTACTTCATATATTCTTCAATCAGTACTCTATTGTAGTGAAAGCAAATGAAAAGAAAGGGAGTTTTACAGAACAAATTAGAGAAGACAATACATTGCTGCTGTTGTAAGGTGTCATCAAGTCAACTACAACTTCCGTACAACTACTAATAACAGACCCAAGTTTTGTCCTTTCCTACCCCATTCTTAAGACCTTTGTCAAGTTCAATCCCACTATGGCAGTCATTGTGCGTACCATCTCATAGAGGGTCTCCTTTTCTTTCAAGGACTTTCTTAACGTTCTCAGCACAGTGTCTTTTTTTACTTAGACCCTCCTGAAAATTTACCTAAAATAAGAAAGAAAAAATGTCACCACCATTTCTGTCTCTAAGGAGGGCCCTGGATGCAGGTCCTCCAAGACAGATTTGCTTGATCTTTTAGCAGGTCATGGGCTATGTGCCAACACCACAATTCAAAGCCATCAATTCTTCTTTAGACTTCCTTATCCATTGTCCATGGTGCAAAGCAAGCAATTAGAAATATAAGAGTTGATCATATATACATACAAACATTTTTTAATTTATTATTTTTAATAAAATTTTTATTTTATACTGGTTTACTTACAAATTTGGTATACATTGTTTTTCACACCAGATCTTTCCCATTTTCTTTTCCTCTCCCCATCAAATTGTGTGATCCTATAATTAACCACCCCATTCCCTGCCCATCCTCATCCCTTTGCTTTACCCCCCCTCCCCTTGTATCCTCATACATGTTCAGTTATGGTCTTATTTAGTATTTGTCTTTATGGGACTGAGTTAGTTCACTTACTAGAATGCTTTCTATTCCTTCCATAGTTAGGTAGTGATTTACAAAATCATTGTTCCTGCCTGCTGCATAGTATTCCTTCATGTGAATGTGCCATATTTTCTCAATCCATTTCACTGTGTTTGGACATCAGGGCTGTTTCCATGTTCTTGCAATGGTGAATAACACTGCCATGAACATTGGTGTACAAGTCTCAGTTTGTGTCTAAGTTCTCATTTCTCCAGGGTATATTCCAAGCAGTGGAATAGGTGGGCCATAAAGAATTTCTATGTTCAGATTTTTGAAGAAATGGCAAACTGCTTTCCAGAGTGATTGAACCATTTTACAATCCCACCAACAATAAATAAGAATTTCTATCTCACCACAACCTCTCTAGCATTTATTACTTGCTGTCCTGTTAAACTTTGCCACTGCTACTGGAATGAGATACAGGGCCTCTACAAGAAAAAAAAAAACACAACAAAGAGACATGGAAAGAATTTCCACAGAGGAAGTTATTTGAATGGCCTACAGACACATGAAGAACTGCTCAAAGTCACTGGCAATAAGAGATGTAAATTAAAACCACGATGAAACACTTTAGTTTTTAAATTAGCATTGTTGCTCTTAAGTACTTTAAAGAAGTCCTTAACAGATTTTCCCAAGTCTTTGATTACTTCACTGCTGCCACCACGGGTGTTGACTATGGATCTAAGTAACATGAAATAATGTACAAGTTTTCTCCATCTGTTTTGATACTGCCCATTGATCCATGTGTGTGGATTTTTGTTTTCTTGATGCTGAGGTATACCTCATAGTAATGGCTGTAGTCTTCGGTTTTCTGCAGTAAGTGATTCAAGTATTTACTTTATGCCAGCAAGGTTGTATAATACAAGTTGTTGATGAGTCTCTCTCTAATCTTAATGTCACATTCTTCTTTAGTGCAGTTTTAAAATTATTTGCTTAGCATACAGAATAAACAAATATAAAGAAAGTTTACAATCCTGACACATATCTTTCTTTGTTTTAAACCATACCCTGTTCAAACACTTGCTTCCTGGGATATATATAGGTTTCATGTGAGTAGAATAAAGTGCTAGGATTTCTATTTTTCTCAGTATTATCCATAATATCCATAATTTGCTATTATCTACATAGTCAAATACCCATGTAATTAATAAACGACAAGTGTATGTATTTCTGGTATTACTTGTTTTCAAACAAGTTCCACCTGATATCAGAAATGCTATCTATTGTTCCATAGCCTAATCTGAATTCAACTTGAGAAAACAAGGCAAAATACTATAACAAAAATGTATAAGAGCTGGAATTAGACATATCATTTTTTAAGCTCAAATAACTGAAGAACAAATTCAAGCCTTATGTTGCAATATTGAAGGATTCTAAGGGCAAATTACTGAATGCGGCACAAAACATAAAAAAATAAGGAAAGAGTATACAAAGTTACAGTGCCAAAAAGAATTAGTCTACCAAAAAGAACATGCCAGGCAGTAGTCTATTATCAAGGACCAATTATGTTGAAGGAAGAAATCCAAGTTGCTCCTAAGGCATTTAGAAAAAAAAAGTCCCTGGGAATTAATGAAATACTAATTAATGATTTGTTCAGACATTCCTTTAGGTCATATAGCCCTGGTGTACAAGTGTACAGCGGTCACTTGTGGTTGCTGTGAGGCTGAACACTGTGACACTGATATGTCAAATGTGTTAATGGCTGGTTACTCAATGCAGTCAGAGAGTGGGGTGGAGCTCCTCGATTAAAACAAGCTAGGAAGGAGAAGTGGCATCCACTACCGTAATAGTTTGCCTCCAGAAACCCTATGAACCTGGAGAGAGGATAAGAGACACCCAAGCGTTGAGGACTCTCCTTCATAGGGTCACTGTGAGTCACCTGCAACTCGTCAGCACTTAACAACAACAAAAATTGAGATGCTTCAGGAAGCACATCCAGGCCCTAGTGTACCCACTAATCTACACAAAAAAATCTGGAAACAGCTACCTGGCCAACTGATTGGAAAATATCTGTATTTATTCCCTTTCCAAAACAAAGATGATCCAGTAGAGTGAGGAAACTATTGAACAATGTATCAACAGAACTACTAGAAATTATCTAAATTAATCCTATACTTTAAAACAAATGACTATTCAGCAAATATTGGTGACAATCTTGCCCTAATTATTCATTGCAAAAGTTTCATACTGCTGTCATAACATTATATTTCATTTCAGAGGTATTGGTTATTTGTATCCACAAATAACTAACCTGAGAAATAGTTACTTCACAATACTATAAATTTATCTAGTGTGCTTAAATTATGAAGCTAGTGTCACTAAAATAAAAACTTTAGCTATTTTAGGGGCCAACTGACTGGAAGAGATCTATATATGTTCCCATTCCAAAGAAAGGTGACACAACTGAGTGTGGAAACTATAGAACAGTGTCATTGATTTCACATGCAAGCAAGATTCTACTGAAGATTATCCAAAAACGGTTAGAACAGCACATTAGCACCGAATTGCCAGAAGTCCAGGGTGGGTTTAGAAGGGGTCGTGGTACTAGGGATACTGTTGCTGATGTTAGATAGATCTTAGCTGAAAGCAGACAATACCAGAAGAATGTCTATCTGTGTTTCATTGATTATGCAAAGGCATTTGACTGTGCGGATCATAACAAACTGTGGCTGACTCTGAGAAGAATGGGAATCCCAGAACATTTAATTGTGCTAAT
>NW_006399763.1:27033690-27042836 GCF_000299155.1 Elephantulus edwardii | reverse complement strand
TAATAAAAAAATACTATATAAACCACTAGCAGAAGAGGGAGGGAGAGTCTAAAATCTATTGCAACACAGGAGAGAAATAATTATGGTTTGGATGAGTGAAATGGAAGCCAAATGGACTGGAATATGGTCTATGATTTATTATCTTTTTTCTGGTTATTAATGATAGAACTTTCTGATTAATTAGATACAGGGGATTAGGAAAAGACAAGAATAAAAATTTCTGGTTTGAATAATTAATAAATGCTGATGGTCTTTTCTAATAAAGGACTAAAAGGAGAAACACATTTGGGAGAGAAAATGAAGAATTAATTTTGGACTTGTTATATTTTAAATACTTATGAGAAATACAAATTAAGACAAAGGTAGTCTATGACTTGTCAGATGTGTATTGGAGATACATTTTAGGAGTCATCAGCTAATGAATACATGACCACGAGAGTGGAATACTGTTAACAAGAAATAGAAATGAAAAGAGGAGTTTAAATGCTAAAATTCTTCAAACTACATCATAAATTCAATTATTTCTTTACATCTCATTTTTGCAATAAATATTGTCTTTCATCTGGATTTCTACAAGCTAATACCACCTCCCACTTATGTCCATGCTTACAATATGCAATCAGTTTTCTGAAATAGAAACATGAATGATTTTATAAAAATCTCACTTCCTACCATCCTTCAGGTCTTTAATCAAATATCACTTCCAAGATTCTTGCATTGACAGTCAGCTAGGACTATTTTCATGAATATATGATTCACACAGTTAGTGGGAGTGTTATTGATTTCTTAAAATTCTTAGCAATTTTAAAACAAGTAATTGTACATTTTTTATTTTACACTAATCTCTGAAAATTATGTACCTGTTTCTGCAACTACTAGCCCTAGTTCTCCCGGTTCTCCTGACTCTAATTTTCTCTTGTTGCTCATGGTGATGGTACATGCAGGGGCATATATATTCTGATTAGCGGGAACCTTATATAAAATTGTTGAGGTTCCCCATAGAGTTTCTTGGACGGTAATCTATACAATCCTTTGGAGTGGATTTGAACTGTTAACCTTCTAACTAGTAGCTGAACACTTAATTATTATTACAACACATTTTTTAACATATTGTACTTCATTTATTTTGAATGAAAATATATGTAAATAAAATGAGACAAGAATAAAACATATATTTCTAGCAGGTATGGTGATTTATCTGTTATTATTGTAGGGTGGCTTTGAGTCTACTACCACTCAACAACTCTATAAACAATGAATCTGTTCCCTGCCTTATCCCATGTCATCATCTCTCACATATTTGAATCCATTGTTACAGTCATTGTGCCAAATTATCTCATTGAGAGTCTTCCTCTCTTTAGCTGAAACTCCACCTTTCCAAGCACGATATCTTTTCCCAAATCCCCTTGCCTCAATGGAACATCCTGGTTCAAATTTCTCCAAGACATATTTGTTGTTTGAGCAGTCAATGCAATATTCAGAACTCTTCTCCAATACCGAAGACACCAATTCTTCTGTCATCCTTCTTCACTGTCCAAATTTCAGTTAAAGAACAATTGAAAAGACTCTGGCTTTGATCAGTTGTACTTTAATATTCAAACTTCATCGCTGTTCTTCATCACTTTGGGAAAGTCCTTGACATCATATTTTTTCCCAATGCAACACATTTTAAAAAACATTTCTTTTTTAAAAATGGTTTTTATTGTTTTATTTTCTGTTGGTTTGCTCACCTATTTCTATAGATGCTGTTTCACATTATTCTTCATTCCTGTTGTGTTTCATACAATTGTTCCCATATACTATGTTTTATAAAATCAATCACCATTGGACCTTACCCATCATAAACCGATTTCTTCAGGTGCCTGCTGGTTTCTACCCATTTCCTTTACTCCCTCCATTTATTTCACTTCCACCCACCAAATTGTGTAACACTGTGGTTTTGCCCCCTACCCATCCTCACCCTTCTGCTACCACCCCTTTCCTCTTTGTGTCTTCATTTATATTTTACCACTTCTATTTCTACGGTCTTATATTAAAACGGTCTTATGCAGTATTTGCCCTAACGAGACTGAGTTCACACTGCATAATGCTCTTCAATCTCTCCCAAGTTTGTAGTATTTTTCAAAATTGGTACTCCTGAGTGTTACTTAGTATTCCCTTGCATTAATATCCCACAATTTCTCAATCCATTCAGCTGTGGTTGGCATTTGGGCTGTTTCCATGATCTTGTGATGAGAAATAATGTTTCTATGACCAGTGATACACAGCTCTCCATTTGTGTCTGTTATAGTTTCTTTGGGGTATATTCCTAGTAGTAGAATAGCTGGGTCATATGGAGTTTCTACGTTCTACTTTTTGAGGAAATTACAAACTGTCTCCAGAGGGGTTGTACCCACAACAGTGTATGAGAATTCCCCCCTTTCCACATCCATTCTGACATTTATTGTTTTCAGTCCTGCTAATCTTTGCCAAAGCTACTGGGGTGGGATGGTATCTTATTGTGCTTTTGATTTGCATCTCTCTTATTGTCAGTAATTCTGAGTATTTCTTCATGTGTCTGTTGGTCATCTGAATGTTCTAGGTCTATCATGAAATACAATGTAGTGAATAATAGGATAATATCCCTGTGCATACAAGGAAGTCCAGTGAATACCACTATCATTCAAACATATGCACTGACTATTAGAGCCAACGAGGAGGAAATAGAAGATTTCTACAAACTTCTGCAGTCAGTAATTGATTGGACATGCAATCAAGATGCATTGATAACAATGGGTTATTGGAATGCAAAAGTTGGGAACAAGGAAGAAGGATCATTAGCTGGAAAACATGTAGTTGGTGACAGAAATGAGGCTGGAGATAGAATGATAGAATTCTACACGTTCAATGATTTATTCATTGCAAATACCTTTTATAAGAAACACCGATACAGGCTATCCACATAGATTTCACCTGATGGTATTCATGGGAATAAAACTGATTAAATTTGTGGAAAGTATCACTGAACCAGGCCAGGTGCTGATTGTGAAGCATATCACCAATTACTCATAGGCAAGTTGAAACTGAAGTTGAAGAAAATAAAATCAAATCCAGAGGAACCAAAATTTAACTTTAAGTCTATCCCACTCGAATTTCAAAACCATACCAGGCTTTGAACACCAATGAATGAAAACCAAAATGAGCTGTGGGAGTATAACAAGAATATCATCCATGAAGAATGCAAAAGATTATTACAAAGACAGAAGAGGAAGAAAAGACCAAGATGGATGTCAGATATGTTATTTGAGATTCTGAATATTGTATTAGAGCATTGAGAAGCCAAAGCTAAAGGGAAAAAAAACCAAGAAATTGAATAAACAGAAAATTTCAAAGAGCAGCTCAGGTAACAAAGCAAGGTATTATAATGAAAAGTAAAAAGAGCTGGAGTCAGAATGTCAAAAGAGCTAAACTCGCTAAGCATTTCTTGAGCTAAAGGAACTGAAAAACAAATTCAAGCCACAAGCGGCAATACTTAAGTATATAAAAGATCCAAGAAGCATTAAAAGAAGATGGAAGGAGTATAGAACTTCACTACCAGAAGGAATTGACTGACACAGAAGAATTACATGAAACAATGTATGAGTAAGAGCCTGTGGTGATAAAGAAGGTAGCTCAACCTGCTCAGAAAGAATTGGAAAAAAAAAACCTTAAAAAAACCAAGTTTCCAGGAGTTGCTCACATATCAATTGACTTATTTCAACAAATAGACACTGCCCTGGATGTGCTAAGTTATGCCAAGAAATCTGGAGGACACCCACCTAGTATCTACCTGGAAAAGATCAACATTTGTTCCCATTCTAAAGAAAGACAACCTGACAGAGTGCAGAAATCATTGAAAAATATTAATATCACATGAAAATAAGATTCTGCTCAAAAATATCCAAAAATGACTGTCAGCAAAGAACTGCCAGATGTGCAGACTGGGTTTAGAAGAGGCCGTGGTACTAGGTCTATTATAGTTAATGTTAAATGGATCTTGGAAGAAAGCATAGAGTACCAGAGGAATGTCTATCTGTGTTCAAATGACTATGCAAAGTCTATTGACTGTATGGATCACAAAATACTGTGGCCGACTCTGAAAAGAATGGGGACCCCAGAACATTATCATTTATTTCGAAGAACTTTCAAATGTCATTCTTTATTTCTTCTAGAACCCACTCATGTTCTAGTAGGGTATTATTTACCTTCCACTTTAGTGGCTTTATAAGTTTTATCTTCTTGTGATTGTTGCTATTGTTGTTAAGTGCCATTGAGTCAGAGACAACTCAACATCCCTATGAATGAAAGACCTGAACACTTGTACAACTTTCATCGTTTCTCCAAGTTCATAGAGTTTCTGGAGGCAAGCTGTTTCAGAAGTGGATGCCACTCCTGCTTTCAAGCCTGTTTTAATCTGGAAGCTCCATCAAACACTGTCCTCTATGGGTAACCATTATCATGTTTGTCACATCAGTGTCACAGTGTTTAACATCACAGCAACCACGAATTACTTCTATACAGCCAATTGACAGACCAGTGCTATGCCACTCAGAAGAATGTTTAACCAAAAGTAACTAAAGCCAGACCTGAGGGCCGCAGATTAAAATCACCCACCTTTGGCTATTCTCTAGTTTTATGGCATTATGGTATGAGGAAATACTTTGTATTATTTCAATGTTTTTTTTTATTTTTTAGACTATCTTTGTGTCATATATGATCAATTCTGAACAATATACCATGTGCACTTGAGAAGAAAGTAAATTGGTTAGTAGTTTAGTGCAGTGCCCTGAATACATCCACAAGGTTGGGTTGGCTGATTATATAGTTTAGATCTTACGTATCTTTGTTAAGTTTCTTTTGAGTTGACCTATCCTTTAGTGAGAGTAATTTATTAAAGAATCCTACCACTATTGTGGTGTTGTCTATTTTTTTGTCAATTCTGTTAAAAATTGTTTAATATATTTACCAGGTTTATCATTTGATGGCACATGACAACAACAACTTCTTCTTCCACATTTTTTTCAATAATTTCCTGTCACTCACGTATTCTAGTATTCCATTCACACATCTGTTATTACAGCACATCCTTAACAGACTATCTTAATTATTTGTATTTGGTATTGTTGCCCTCCACCAATCTTCCAAGAGTTTAGATATTTTGAAAATGTTAAATACTGTGCCTCAAGGGATTGGCTGGTACATTTTAGTTTCCTCATAACTAATTTTCAATAAATTACAAATAATTGAATTAATGACCACATCATGAATTAAAATATCAGATGAATAAGAAGGGATTCAATGTATTAGTAAAGTGGGAGAAGAATCAAGAGTGCTTTACTATGGAAATACACAAAACAAGGTTTGAGAAGAAAAGTTGACAAATGTAAAAATTACACAGAGGTCATACAGATAAGGTTTGCAAGAGTTTACCCTCTATTATGAGAAGAGTAGTCATCATCAAGTAGCTATGATGATTAGAACCATGTAAAGGGAACCGAAAATTAAATAGGAAAAATGTAGTCTCTGGATGATAGTTATGACTGATGCTCTTGACTGTTAACTACAAAATTAGAAGTTAAAGATTGTTAAGACCTCAAAGATGTTGGTCAAACTGCTTCTCCAAAATTAGTCATTAAAACCTCATGAATTGGAATCAGCAAGTGCTAATAGTAACAAAGAAAATATATTTTTATAAAATGGGGGGTTTTATTCATTTTAATTAAAGTTTACAGAGACTTAAGGTTTCTATTCATTCATTGTTGCACTTTCCCCCCTGCCAACCCTCTAAATTCACTCTTCTCTTTGAGAAGTAAAAAAAAAATATTTCATTACTATATAAGCTCTCCCTCCAAGTCCACTCCACTGTCTAGCCTTCATTCTGGACACCTGTCATGACAATAATACCTAATAATATATCCCTTTAAACAGTTCTCTCCCTTATATGCTTTAATGCACTATACATTATTTATCCCATCTTTTTCAGTCTTCCCTCAACCCTGATGTCAGTCCAGTTTTACAACAGTGACACTATGCAGTATTTGTTATTTGGTGACTGAGATATTTCACTCAATATAATGTCCTCCAGGTCACCCATTTTGTATAATATTTCATGAGTTCCTTGTTTTTTAATGCTGCATAGTATTACCATTGTGTGAATATACCAGAGCTTCTCTATCCATTTGTTTGTTGATGGGTACTTGGGTTGTTTCAAACTCTTTGCTATTGTGAACAAAGCAGCAATAAACATGGGTGTGCACATATCTGCTTGGGTGGTGGTTATGGTTTCTTTAGAATATATTCTCAGTAGTGGAATTGCTTGGTCAAATGGTATTTGTATTTGCCACTTTTGGAGAAAGTGCCATACTGCCTTCCATAATGATTGCACCATTTTACAACTCCAACCAACAGTGAATAAGGGTTCCAGTTTCTCCACAGCCTCACCAGCATTTGATGTTTGCTGTTCTGTTAAATTTTGCCATTCTTATTGCGGTGAGATGATATCTCATAGTTGTTTTGATTTGCATCCCTTAGAGCTAGGGATTTTGAACATTTCTTCAGATGCTTGTTGGCCATCTGAATGTCTTCTTTGGTGAAGTGTCTATTCATATGCTGTTCCCATTTTTCAATTGGGTTATTTACCTTTTTCTTGTTTTGGTGCTCGTGTATTTTATATATTCTAGATATAAGTGCTTTGTCTGACATGGCATTACCTAGTATTATTTCCCAATCTGTGGCTTTTCTTTTTGCCCTGTTGGAGAAGTTTTGGGGTGTGCATAGGGATTTATTTCTTAGAAGGTTCCATTCATCTATTTTATCCTCTCCCGGTTGTCGATTTTTCAGGATGCTTGGAAGACTGTTTATGTTGTGGATTATGACTTCTAGAGATCTTCCAAGCTTTTCTTTAATGAAGTTCATAGTCCATGGTTTTAGTCCTAGGTCCATGATCCACCTTGAGTTGGTTTTTGTGTATGGAGTGAGGTGTGGGTCTTGCTTGAGTCTTTTGCAGATATTTTTCCAATTTTGCCAACACCATTTGTTAAAAAGGCTGTCGTTTCCCAAATGGACTCATTTAATCTCCTTGTCAAAAATAATTTGACCATAGGTAGATGGGCTGATTTCTGGATTCTTAATTCCATTCCATTGGTCTATAGTTTTCTCTTTGTACCAGTACCACACCGTCTTGATCATCACAGCAGTGTAGTAGGATTTGAAATCAGAGAGTGATGTGTTTTCTACCTTGTTTATCTTTTTAAGAAGTGTTTTGCTTATTCTGGGCCTCTTTCCATTTCAAATAAAATTGGAGACAGCCTTTTCCATCTCATTGAAGAATGGAATTGGTATTTGTACTGGGGTTGCATTGAATATGTAAATTGCCCTTGGTAGTTGATCTACTTATCATCTGCAAGTTCATTTATCTACTTGCAGATAGGATATAATTGTATGTAAAACCAATCATACAAGGTGTTTCTCCATCTTTTCAGGCATTTAAAACTTTATTTGATTTAGTACTTTATTGTTTTATATTGTACTTCATTCACCATTATTTTTAACATGTTTGCGAGAAGAGTTAAGATATAAAATATAAACACTTTCAGTATACTCAGGAGCTTTCAACATTATTATGAGAACGAGAAAATCCATGAAGACAAAAATAACTGAATCTAGTAAGTCAGGGTAACAATAAAAGAAGTATCGCAATGCTATGCATAATGAATGATGTGTAAACAGTAATAATTATGTTGGATTTAAGAGAAGAAGTTGATTATTTAAACTAGTGTGTAAGCAAAGCTTTAGAA
Source organism: Elephantulus edwardii (assembly GCF_000299155.1). NCBI lineage: Eukaryota > Metazoa > Chordata > Mammalia > Macroscelidea > Macroscelididae > Elephantulus > Elephantulus edwardii. The sequence continues at coordinate 27,035,022 of NW_006399763.1, read as the reverse complement.
TAAAGGCAGACTTTAAATTGATCTGTAATAATGAATAACATTTATGGAGACAATAAAAAAAGAAAATAACAAAATTTCTCACCCTTGAAATCAATAAAAAGAAAGTGTAATAGATAAGAAAACAGAAGACTGTTTTTTGGAGGCAACATTTTAACTTAATATGTTAGGAATAAAGTACTTAGGAAACTGATAGATTAGGAACTTATATGTGACTGTAGGGATAGACATAAAAATAGTTTGAGTGTTAGAGACAGAGATACCTCTATTTTATCTTACTACTGTTGTTGTTGTTGTGTATCTTAGAGTCAGAACTAACCCCTATCTGACCCTATGATGGGTTTTCAGAGGCAGTAAATCCCATGGGAGAGGATTGTCCATCTTTCTCCCATGGAGCACCTGGTGCCTCAAAACACGTGCCTTAGACATTACAGCACAGATTCTTGCCACTAGGCCACCAGAGCTCTCTTATCTTACTACTACTCCCTATTAATTTTCTTCAGACCATGTAGAAAGTATCTTCAACATAATACCTAAGGAGCTTTGGTGGACTAGTACATTGCCTGTGGAACTGCGCAGGTTTGTATACATTGTATGGCCAGTGGTGGAAATCTACCAAATGCTTGATAATAGAAAGATAAGCAGTTTTCTCCCATTAATATTTATCCTCAGAATTCTGATGAAAGGTCACCATGTGTCAAAACTGACTAGAAAGCAGTATTTGGAGGGTAGCCTCATGGTAAGAAGCTTCACTGCAATCCCAAACACACATGTTTTGAATCCATAAACTTCTCTGCTCAAGAGCATAGGCAGTCTCCTCCTATGACATTTAATGCTTTTGAAAACCCACTGGAGGGTCAGCAATATGTAGGTTCCAGCTTAACAGCACACATAAACAACAACAGATGTTGTTGTTGTTGTTATGTGCCGTTGAGTCATTTGCGACTCATAGCGACCCTATGTACAACAGCCCTAAACCGTGCTCTATCCTGTGCCAATTTCATTGCCTCTGACAAACCCATCCCAAGTACCCCAGTCACTGAATCAATCCACCTCATAGAGGGTATCCCCTCCTGCGCTGTCCCTCCACTCTACCCAGCATCATGTCCCTCTCTAAAGACCTGTCTCTCCTTACAACATGTCCAAAGTATGTCAGAGGAAGCCCCAGAATACTTGCCTCCAAGGAGCAGCCTGGTTTAATCCTCTCTACGATTAATCTGTTTGTTTTCTTGGCGGTCCAGGTTACATTCAATACTCTTCTCCAGCACCACAGCTCAAAGGCGTCAATTCTCCTTCTATCCTCCCTAGTCATTGTCCAACTCTCTGATGCATAAC
>NW_006399763.1:26984491-27031831 GCF_000299155.1 Elephantulus edwardii | reverse complement strand
AAGAAGAAGAAAAAAAAAGACATCATTCTGGAAAAGATAGAGGATCAGAGAAAATGAGGAAAATGCTCAATAAGGTGGATTTACACTGGGCTCAAGCTTGTCAAAGATTATGACCAGAGCATAGGATAGAAAGAGTTTCAGATCTATTGTTTATAGGGCCAAGTTATTGTTCAAGCTATAATCAACTCAATGGCAACTAACAACAATAATTTATAAATTTAATGTAAAAATTAAGTTTACTGGTTCCATATGCTCAATATAAAATTGGCCTCAAATACATACTTGTTGCTTTTAATACCACCTCTAGCTGTGTACTTTTACAGTCAGTGGGCCAGCTGGCTGTTTTTCAGATTTCTTGGCACAACTTACTGAGCACATCCAGGGCAGTGTCTGTCTGTTGCAATATATCAATTGGTATGCTGTCAACTCCTGGAGCCTTGTTTTTTGCCAATTCTTTTAGAGCAACTTGAACTTCTTCCTTCATCACCATAGGCTCTTGCTCGTATGTCATTTCAGGAAATTCTTCTGTGTCAGCCAATTCCTTCTACTATAGTGACTCTGTGTATTCCTTCCATCTTCTCTTGATACTTCCTGGATCATTTAACATTCTACACAAATTATCCTTAAGTATTGCACCCCATGGCTTGGATTTGTTTTTCAGCTCCTTCAGCTTAAGAAAGGCTGAGCGAGTTCAGCCCTTTTGATTTTCTGACTCCAACTCTCTGCACATTTCATTATAGTATCTTGCTTTGTTGTCCCGGGCTGCCTTTAGAAATTTTCTGTTCAGCTCTTTGAATTCTTGGTTTCTTCCTTTAGCTTTGGCTTTTTGGGTTCTAATGCAATGTTCAGAGTCTCATCTAACATCCATCTTGGTCGTTTCTTCTTTTTCAGCCTTTGTAATGATCTTTTGCATTTTTCATGGACGATTTTCTTGATGTCCTCCCAGAGCTCATTTGGCCTACGCTCATTGGTGCTCAAGTCCTCAAACCTGTTCCTGAGATGGTTTTGAAATCCAAGTGGGATAGATTTAAGATCAAATTTTGGTTCCCATGGACTTGATTTAATTTCCCTCAACTTCAGCTTGAACTTGCATATGAGTAGTTGGTGGTCTGTCCCACAATCAGCACCTGGCCTGGTTTTCACTCCTGATATTGAGCTTCTCCACTGAGTCTTTCCACAAATGTAAACTGTTTGAAAAGATTGATATTTGTTCCCATTCCAAAGAAAGGTGACCCAACAGAGTGTGGAAATTATCAAACAATATCATTAATATCACATGCAAGCAAGATTCTGCTGAAAATAATTAAAAAATTATTGGAGCAATATTTCAACACAAAACTGTGATATGTGCAGGCTAGATTTAGAAGTCATGGTACTTAGGGATATTATAGCTACTGTTAGATGGATCATGGCAGAAAGCAAAGAATACCAGAAGAATGTCTATCTGTGCTTCATTGACTATGCAAAGGCTTTTGACTGTGTGGATCAAAACAAGCTATGGCTGACTCTGAAAAGAATGGGTTTCCCAGAACAATTGATTGTGCTAATGTGAAACCTATACTTGGAAAAAGAGGCAGTCGTCAGAAAAGAGCAAGGAGACTACATGGTTCAAAATCAAGACGGGGGTCCATCAGGGATGTATTCTGTCTCCATACTTTTTCAGTCTGTATGAAGAACAGATCATCCAAGACGCTGGGCTGTATGAAGAGGAATGTGGCATCAGGATTGGTGTAAGAGTCATCAAGAACCTATGTTATGCAAATAACACAACCCTGCTTACTGAAACGGAGGAGGACCTGACACGCTTTCTGCAGAAATTCAAGGACTGCAGCCTCCTAAATGGATTGATGCTCAACATCAATAAAACAAAGATTCTCAGCACTGGGACAATTGACAGCATCAGTATGGATGGTGAAGAGATGTAGATAGTTAACAGTTTAAGTTTGCTTGACTCCACAATCAACACTCCCAGTAACAGCAGCCAGGAAATCAAGGGACGAATTGCATTGGGAAAATCAGCTGTGAGGGACCTCTCAAGAGTACTGAAGAGCAACGATGTCAGGCTGTAGACTAAGGTGTGCCTGATCTGAGCTATAATTTTTTGCAATTACGTGCTATACATCAGAGAGTTGGACAGTGAATAGGGTTGATAGAGAATTGATGCCTTTGAGTTGTGGTGCTGGAGAAGAGTGTTGAATATACCATGGACTGCTAGGAGAACAAATAGGTTTGTCTTGGAGAAGATGAAGCCGGAAGGCTCCTTGGAGTCAAGGATTCTGAAGCTTCGTCTGACATTCTTTGGGCATGTTGCAAGGAGGGACTGGTCCTTGGAGAGGGACATCATGTTTGGCAGATAGGATGGGGGGCGAAGGAGAGGAAGATCTTCGATGACATGGATGTATTCTGTGACTGGAGCTGTGGGAATAAGTGTGTTTGAGATGGCTAAGTTGGCACAGAATAGAACAGCGTTTAGGGCTTTTGTACACAGGGTTGCTATGAGTCGCAAATGACTCGATGGCACATAACAACAACAACTACAACAGCTGTGTACTGCATTTTCTTAAATAATTAAATATCCTTTTTTTTTGTCTAACTGTAAGGAAATTACTGGTGAGCTCTGATGGCCTAATCCACTGACAATTGTTTTGCTAATCTACTCAGTCAGAGGTTGGTGCTTATCAGGTAATTTTAATTTACCAGAAGCATCCGAGGGGCAAAGATGGGTGATATCTTTCAGTGTGATTTTAAACTTTCAAAAGTCCAGTGGCTTATCCACTGTCCTAAATCAGTCAGGCCTTTTCTGAGAAATCTCCCAAACAGACATTCACTGATTGTTGTTGTTGTTGTTGTTGTTGTTGTTATGTGCCATTGAGTCGCTTATGACTCATAGCAACCCTATGTACAACAGCCCTAGACTCTGCTCTGTGCTGTGCCAATCCCACTGTCTCTGACACTCCCATCCCGATTACATCAGTCACTGAATCAATCCATAGAGGGCCTTCCCCTCCTGAGCTGTCTCTCCACTCTCCCAAGCATGATGTCCCTCTCCAAGGACTGGTCTCTCCTTACAACATGTCCAAAGTATGTTAGACATAACCTCAGAATCCTTACCTCCAAGGAGTTGCCCGGTTTATCCCTTTCCAGGATGAATCTGTTTCTTTTCCTAGCAGTCCGTGGTACCCTCAATACTCTTCTCCATACCACAGATCAAAGGTATCAATTCTCCTTCTATCCTCCTTAGTCATTGTCCACCTCTCTGATGCATAGCAAGTGATTGTAAAGACCATGGCCTGTATCAGACGCACCTTAGTCTCCAGAGAGACACCATTGCTCTTCAGTACTTTGGAGAGGTCCCTAACAGCAGACTTTCCCATGGCAATACGTCTTTTAATTTCCTGGCTGCTGGTGCCGAGTGTGTTGACTGTGGAGCCAAGCAAATTAAAGCTGTGAACAAACCTCAATCTCTTCACCATCCATCCTAATGCTGCCAGGTGGTCCAGTGGTGAGAATCTTCGTATGGCTCAATGTCAAGAAGACATTCACTGATTACCTAATCTTAAACAGGTCTCTCAGCTCTATCTCTTGTTTCATTTTAACACACACCCCCCTTTTTTTTACAGTGTTATATATCTTATGCATTCACAATTTGCCTCTCCCATAAACACAGGGAAATGAATTTGAATCTATCTCCTAGGTAGTGCTTACGATTGGCACTCAAGAAATATTAATTAAATGCAAAAAAATACCAAAAACCCACTGTGGGGCCAGCTATGTGTCAGTTCCAACTTGATTACAATGAGTTTTGAGTGACTGTATGGGTATGATTAGTAGTCACTGATACTATGAGGCATTTTCTAATAAATCAAACTATTTGGAGCATGACTTCTAGGAGATAACAAAGAAAAATATCTTTAATATATTGAACAGAGCAAAGATTTTCTTAATACTAACAACATAGAAAGAGTTTAAAATATTTTCATTTTTAAGACACCACTAAGAAAGTGACAAGGCAAAACACAATAGAGCACGCTTAGAGTTTCTCTCAGGATACATATCTAGAATATGTAGAAATACTCATCAACAAATCAGTACTAGAAAACCAGAGAATCCAATTTAAAAATAATTCCAAAAAATATTAATCATGTGCCTCACAGAGGGACATTAAAATAGTAGCAAATACTTAAATTATGTTTCACTTTTAATCTTCAGAAAATATAAATCTATCAATTACATAATACTACAAGCAAACAAAAATTCTAAAATAGAACATATTATCATATATTGGCAAAAATATGGAACAATAGTGACTCATATAGTTAATACAACCATTTTAATTCTTTTTTTAATGCTCTATGTCAAGAAAAACATATCTATAGGCTGAATCTGGCTAAAGCTGCTGATTTGCAACCTCTGACAGCTCTTTCATGTAACATATATGGACCTGAGGCATAAAGAAGTTAACTGGAGTTTAACTGAAGTTCAGAGAGCTAGAACTCATGTCTTTTTATTGCAGGACTGGTATTTTTTCTCTATCACACAGTATGGCTTTTTCTAAAGGACTAGACAGGAAATGTAGGGTAAAGTATAATGCTTTGAAATTTAACATATTTTACATAGTGCAAGTAAAATCCATTTAGTGAAATCTTAAGTGAATATAAGGTATTTAAATCAAATCTATTTCAGTTCTACTAAGGAAGTTTTAGGCTTAAAATAATAATAATGGTAAGCCTAGAACCATCTATTAGAGATTAGAATTTGGAAGACTCAAACATAAAAGCCTTTCATAAAAAGATATCGGGGTATTAGTCACCATTGTTTTTATACATTTGAAAGAACTTAATAACCCACATTAATATATTTTCTGGAGTACAAATGAACTGTTCCCAAAAGATCAATTAAATAATAGGACTAAGATGCATCTTTTTATCATAGGAGTTTCTTGTGAATTTACTGCATTAAATTTAATTCCCCTGCTATTATTGAGGAAATAGCATGGTCCTGTTAGAATTTTAGAATTTCTACTGGTGTCAGAATGGGTTTCTTGGCATATTAAACAATAGAATCTCAGAATACCAAAGTAGTCTTGAAAAAAAGATTGTCTCCCTTAAATTGGTACAATTTAATCAGAAAGAGGGGTTTTGTCTCACTATAAGAAAGCTTTTAATTTCACATCTAGCAAGATGAATTATTATTTTCTCTTAGATAGGAATTTTATGTATGTATAACAAAATGAATAATACAGTCACATTTTTAATGCACCGAAATAAAACTAAGTGAACTAAGAAACCACTATTCCTTCAGACTTTTTATAGCTAAAATGTTGCTCTGCTCATTGTGTTAAAATTCCACATGCTTTTAATGAACAAAAATTATCTAAAGCTTGAAAATCAGACAATATAAAAATATCTTTAACATTTCCATAAATCTTCTCTGCATTTCTCAGAGAATGCTTAAATATTTCATTAATATTGTAGACTTACAGCTTATGAATAAAATTCTAGGAGCCCTGATGGTGTAGTAGATTAAGTGTTGGGCCTGGAACCAAATGGTTGACAGAGAGAACAATAAGACACCTTCAGCCTAGGAAACCCAGTGAAGGGTTTACATGAGTAGGAATCAACTCAATAGCAGTGGGAAGTTGGTGGTTTTTTTGTTTGTAACAAAATTCTACCAAACAATAAATATAAATCTTTATGATTAATTTTTGTTGCTTGTCGTTATGAGTTGATTCATAATAACAATCCTACGAACAATGGTTCTGAACCTTGCCCTATCCTGAGCCAAACTCACCTTCTCTGATAAACCTGACTCCATTGTTTGCCCCAGTCACTGTGTAAATCCATATCATTCATGGTCTTCCTCTCCTGCACTGACAATCCACTCTTGCAAGCATGATGTCCTTCTTGAAGGACTATCGTCTCATGAAAACCTACCCAAAGTATATGAGACAAAACTCTTGCCTCAAAAGGGCAACCAACTTTCACCCTCTTCTATTCATTCTCTTGGTAGTCCATAGTATGTTTAACAGTCTTCTCCAGCACCACTGCTCAAAGGCATTGGTTCCTCTTCTGTTATCCTTATTCATTGTCTAGCTCTCAGATGCATAGCAAGAAATTGAGAAGACTATAGCCTGGATCAACTCCCCCTAATATCTTGACTGACATTGTTGCTCTGTAGCACTCTGGAGAGGCCCTTGACAACAGATTTTCCCAAGGCAACTTATCTTTTGATTTCCTGACTACTGGTGCCATTAGTGTTACTTACAGATCTAAGAAAGATGAAATTGTTAACAACCTAAATTTTGTCTGTGTCTACCATTATCCTGCCTATTGACCTGATGGTAAGGATTTTGCTTTCTTGATCTTGAGATACAATCCAATAGAAGGCTACAGTCCTTGATCTTCTGCAGCAAGTGTTTCAAGTCCTTCTCAGTTTCAGCAAGCAAGGCTGTGTCATCTACCTAACATTGAATGTTAATGAGTCCCTCAAATCCTAATATCATATTATTTTTCATAAAGGCAAGCTTCTGAAGTGATCTGTTAAGTACAAAGATTGAAAGGTATGGAGAAAGGATACATCCCTGACACATTCCTTTCTTGAATTTGAGCCATGGAGTGTTTCCTTGCTCTGTTCGAACAACAGCTTCTTGGTCTAGGTATAGGGTACGTGTTACCATGATTAAGTGTTCTGAGATTCCCACTCTTCCCACTGTTAGCCACGATTTGTTGTGATTCACACAGTCAAATGTCTTGGCATAATTTATAAAACACAAATAGATATTCTTCTGGAATTACCTGCTTTCAGTCAAGATCCATCTGACATTGGCAATGTTATTACCAGTGCCATTGCTTCTTCTAAACCTTGCTTATATTTCTGACAGTTCTCTGTTGGTGTACTGTTCTAGCCATTTTTGGATAATATTCAGTAAGATTTAGTTTAAGTGTGATATTAGTGATGATGTTGTTGTATGCCATTGAGTTGGAGCCAACCCATAGCTGACCCTCCAGCAGGTTTTCAGAGGCAGTAATCACACAGGAGTAGATTGCCCATCCTTCTCCTGCAGAGCAGTTGGTGGATTCAAATTGTGTGCCTTTGGGAATACAATAAAGATTCTTACAACTAGGCCATCAGAGCTCTATTTAATAATAGTGACATTTTCGATACTGTCCATAATCTGTAGGATCACCTTCTTTGAGAAAGGGGGAAATAAGTTGAATCTCTTCTGGTCAGATGGCCAGAATCTGTCCTTCAGATTTCTTGGCACAACTTGGTGAGCATATGCAAAGCTGCATCTGTTTTGAGAAATATGTCAGTTTGTATCCCATTAATTCCTTGAGCCTTATTTTTTTGCCAATTCCTTCAGAGCAGCTTGAACATCTTCCTTTATCACCATATGCTACTTCCTAAAACGGTTCTGTGCCAGCCACTTTATTTTGTTACAGTGACTCTGTGTACTGCTTCCATATTCTTTTGATGCTTCCTGGATCATATATATTCTGCCCATAGGATCCTTAAGTATTGCAAATTGAGGCTAAAATTTGTTCTTCAGTTCCTTCAGCTTGATAAATTCCAAGTGTATTCTGCACTTTTGATTTTTTTAACACTAGCTCTTTGCATATTTCATTATAATACTTTGCTTTGCTTTCATGATTTGAAATTTTCTGTTTAAACCCTTTAACATCATAATGTCTTCCTGTTGTTTTGACTACATGGAGTTTTAGTGTAATATTCAAAGTCTTATCTGACATAATTTTGGTCTTCATCCTCTGTATTTAAAATGACCTTTTGCTTTTTTCAAGGATGATGTTACCACACAAATCATTTGAGTTTTGTTCATTAGTGTTCAATTTCTCACACTTGTTCTTGAGATGGTTTTCAAAGTCAGGAGGGATAGGTTCAAGGTCTTATTTTTGTTTTTGTGGATTTGCTATAATTTTCTTTTGCTTCAGTTTGAACTTACACATGAGTAGTTGATAGTCTATTCCACAGTCAGCATGTGACCTGTTTTTCAGCCCATCTGGTGAGGTCCATGTGCAGAGTCACCATCTGTGTTTTTTATGAAGGGTGTTTGAAATGAATAAATCATGTTGTTATTGTTGTTATGTTCCATCGAGTCGCTTGTGACTCATAGCGACCCTATGTACAACAGTCCTAAACTCTGCTCTATCCTGTGCCAATCGCACGGTCTCTGACACTCCCATCCTGATTATCCCAGTCACTGAATCAATCCACCTCATAGAGGGCCTTCCCCTCCTGCGTCGTCCCTCCACCCTCCCAAGCATGATGTCCTTCTCCAAGGACCAGTCTCTCCTCACAACATGTCCAAAGTATGTTAGACAGAGCCTCAGAATACTTGCCTCCAAGGAGCCACCCGATTTAACCCTCTCCAGGATGAATCTGTTTGTTTTCCTAGCAGTCCATGGTATTCTCAATACTCTTCTCCAGTACCACAGCTCAAAGGTATCAATTCTCCTTCTATCCTGCCTGGTTATTGTCCAACTCTCTGATGCACAACAAGTGATTATGAAGACCATGGCCTGTACCAAACGCACCTTACTCTCCAGAGAGGCACCATTGCTCCTCAGTACTTTGGAGAGGTTACAAACAGCAGATTTTTCCCATGGCAATGCGCCTTTTAGTTCCCTGGCTACTGGTCCCAAGAGTGTTGACTGTGGAGCCAAGCAAACTAAAGCTGTGTACAATCTCAGTCTCTTCACCACCCTTCCTGACGCTGCCAATTGGTCCAGTGGTGAGAATCTTTGTCTTCTTGACATTGAGCCTCAATCCATATTGTAGGCTGCAGTCCTTGACACTCTGCAGCAGGCGCTTCAGGTCCTCTTCAGTTTCAGCAAGCAGGGTTGTATCATCTGCATAATGCAGATTGTTAATAAATTGTCCACCAATCTTGACCCCACATTTCTCCTCATAGAACCCAGCCTCCCGGATAATCTGTTCTGCATGTAGGTTGAAAAGGTATGGAGATAGGACGCATCCCTGTGTTCCCTTGCTCTGTTCTGACGACTACCTCCTGGTCCTAGCATAGGTTTCGTATTAGCACGATCAAGTGTTCTAGGATTCCCATTCTTCTCATCGTCAGCCACAGTTTGTTATGATCCATACAGTCAAATGCCTTTGCATACTCATCATGGACTGTAAAAAATTCTATCATTCTATCTCTAGCCTCATTTCTGTCACCAAATGAGTATTTTCTGACTAGTTGCCCTTCTTTCTTGTTCTCAACTTTTGCATTGCAGTTACCAATTATTAAGGAATCGATTTCATGTTTGATTGATTTCTAATGAAAAAGTTGTCAGAAATCTTCTCTCTTTTTTTGCCTTAGTTGTCAGTGTGTTTATTTGAATGAAAATGGTATGCCACTCAGAACATTGTATTTCGGGATAGATCTAGAAATAGTCTTTTGACTATGAATTTAACCCGATTTTTCTTCATTTTTTCATTTCTGGCATAGTAAATCATCCGACTGTCTGATTTAAAAAGATCCATGCAAATCCATCTAGTGTACCATTACCTAGTATGTCAATATTTAGAATTCTGTTACTTTTTTTAACAAAGTCTAATATTCCTGCGTTCAACTTCGCACATGCCACCTTCTAATTATTAGTGGATGTTTGAAATTATTCCTCTATTTGTCTGTTGAGCCCAATATGAGCGCTCAGCCTGAAGTACTCTAACATTCCAAGTGTACTCTATAAGGTTTTACAAGGTGTATTATTTCAGAAGTGGATGGCCAATTCTTCTTCCTAGTCTGTCTTAGATCACTCTTTTAAGACAATAAGAGAGCATATACTTTCCCAGAAATACTAACTCACATACAGTATGATCTTTTGCACTTCCTACAATTTGACAGAACTAAATGTTTTAGGTAAAGGGCCAGGAGCCAAAACATCTGAGAAAGTAAAAAGTGAAGGAAATGAACTTTCATAAAACACTGTAGAAAAAAGTTTGTAGAAGAATTTTATTCACTGCTATTAATCCTTCACTTTGATGAGAAATGTATTCAATCATTATTCCTTTTTAAGAAAATGTTCTCTGCTTCTCGACACAGTAATTGAAAGATTGTTTTTCAGACTTAAAACTCTCTGCTTTAAAGTGATGAAATAACAAGCTATATTTATTTGAATCCCTCTATTGTCAAGGAGTTGAAGGTTAAAAAAAGTAGCCTGATAGGACTGGATTAATAATTTATTTCTTCCGACTATTTCATTAATAAGCATGCATAACTGACACACAAGCAGGCAAGACTTTAAGTTTCTGGTCAGTATTTTTAAGAATGTCTAGAATATCTTGTACATGGTTTCACATTAAGTCTATAATTAACCTACACATTCAAAAGAGCATGACAATCTCATCAGGATTCTTTGCTTTTTCTCTTATTCCATCCCTTTTACACTCTCAAAAATTGCCATATACAGAGCCAGAAATTGATACAGTAATATACTCCAAACAGGTTCCAGCATGTTACCAACTTGTTTAAATGCAATGTCATATATATTCTTTTGCAGTTTCTTCCTCCTAAATGAACAGATATGTGCCTTTTCGTCAACAGTACTGATGAGCTCACTGGTTTCTAAAGAAAATCTGATGAGTAAACTAGACAAAAGTTATGTTGTTAATCTTTTTGCTTGTTTTGTTATTAAATTATAATAATGCATCTAAGCTAAGTCATAATTCTATTCCTAGCAATAGAAATGTGATATTTTAACTGGAAATGGCTTATTTAAAAGTTTCATAGGGATGAGAATAAGAAAATACAATTCACACATGAAATTTTTGCTGATATTTGGAGTTAATCCCAAGAGTTGTAATCCAGGTCAAGCCAAATTATCATTAATTTTATATGCAAATTTGTAAGTGAATTTACAGACTATGAAACTTAAAAGAGCGATCAGGAGAATAAAGATTCAGATTTAAATTAATTATCTCAACCTATTCTAAAATTTGAAAAACTGAAGAATACGTCATTCTAAACCTCTAACTTCATCCTCAAGAAATTCTGATGTAAACTTGATCTAACTCAGAAATATGGTTTGTGGCCTTCTAAATACCTACCAAGGTTCTGAAATATGAGGTAGCTTCCAAGTAACACTTTGATAGCTACTATCATTCTGAATTTTTAAAAATTTCCTTTGTTCTTAAATATGTTTGTTCCCCTCTGGATAATAGGTAACATTCTTTCATTTTTGTACTCCTCAGATTCTGTACCAAGCTTTTCCCACTTGAGAAAGAGGATATATGGAAACTTACTGGATATTTTGGTAGATAGATACTTTTAATGTTATGCTTCTCATTTAAGGTAATGTTACTCTTAATATGTCTTGTGAGAATATTTCTATTGAACAAATTTTAATCCTTTTTATTTTCATTAAGAAGTAGATGTAATTTCCTAATCCAGGTCGTGGTCTTTGCAGTTATTTGCTATGAGTCAGAGAGCTGGATAATGACCAAAGAGCAAAACTGATGCATTTGAGTTGTGATGCTAAAGAAGAGTATTGAACCTATTGTGGACTAATAAGAGAACTAACAGTTCTGTCCTAAAGAGGATGCAAACAAGCTTCTACTTGAAGGCAAGAATTTTTACAGCTCTGTCTCACATACTTTAGACATGTTACTGAGAGACTCGTCCTTAGAGCAAGATATCATACTTGAAAGGATGGAGGGACAGCACAAGAGAGGAAGACCCTGAATGAGATAAATGGCTACAATAACTGGGCTAATGAGTGTAGATGTGTCAGAGCCAGTGGAACTGGTTCAAGATAGAACAGGATTCAGAGGTATTGCACATAGGGTCACTATGAGTCGTTTTCAACTTGATGATACATAACAACAGCAACAATAAATATAATAATGCTTTGTGACTTCTGTGGCAACAAAAGCATTTGATTATGTCAATCTTATATTAACTATAGTAATCTGACCCTTTTAACATTTCTCGCTACACTTTGCTAAGTTTGAAGTATGATATGAAACATAACAGAATAAAAAGCTGGAGCTACTCTAGATTCTGTTCTGTCAAAACCCAGCTCAGGAAACTTGAGCTTATCCACTGACATCTTAAAAACTGTTTGCTCATAAAGGACAGCTAATATCTTATGGGATAGTTCTGGATCTTGTAAAAAAAAAGCAGCTGAAAAATGAGTGACAAAATTCCACAATAAGTGTTAGATTTGAAAGGTTTGTAAAAAATAAAAATCACTAAATCTCTCTCTATCCCCATAATTTGTAATGCATAAAAGTAAATTGTCTGAAAGAAAGCTTCAATATTACATTTAAATTTGCATGCAGCTACGTTTCTCGTAAATATACCCACTTGTAGCCTTATAAACCTAATTGTGTAGTCTCTGTAAGTTGACATCTACTCATTACTGGGTACTCCATAGGAAGCTCTGTTGTCAACAAAATGTCTGCATCTCTCTGGTTATTCAAATCCATCAGCAGCTTTGTGGGAGAAATCCAGCCAGTCTCTTTCTGTGCCAGTTAACGCCTCAGAAACCCAATGGATGGTCAGCTATAAGTCAGTTCTCACTAAACAGCAATATGTTATGCTATCAATATTTTTATCAATTATCAAGTAAATAAAAGGGCATACAATAGGCTCATGGTTGGTCACTGCCAATGTTGACATACCTCAAATCACTTCAAAGTGGAAATGTGGGCAGACAGGAAAAATAAGATCAATCAATGAGTATCTGCCCAGATATCAATCTAAGCTTCTATTTTCTGTGCATACTATGAGATCTAGCCATCCAGTCTTACTACCCTTTCATAACCAGTCTTTTAGTAAAATGTATAGGCCTATTTAGAATTATCTTTTTACAATTTAAAAACAAGACTCTCCAAACTGGCTGAAAAATTATGATATAAAAGATAATTAATGTACATCAGATTAACTTTTACATAGACTAGAAATTGTGAAAAATCTCCTCTATCTCGCCTGGCCAGTTGTTGTTGTTGTGTGCCATCAAGTTGAGGTGGATTCATAGATGTTCCACTAGCACTGCCAGAGGTGCAGGCTGGGTTTAGAAGAGGTTGTGGTCCTATGGATATTATAGTTAATGTTAGATGGATCTTGGAAGAAAGCAAATAGTACCAGAAGAATGTCTATCTGTGCTTCATTGACTATGCATTGACTATGCAAAGGCATTTGACTGTGTGGATCACAACAAGCTGTGGCTGACTCTGAGAAGAATGGGAATCCCAGAATACTTGACTGTGCTTGTGTAAAACCTATACTTGGACCAAGAGGCAGTCGTCAGAACAGAGCAAGGAGACACTTCATGGTTCAAAATTATAAAGGCAGTCCGCCAGGGATGTATTCTGTCTTCATACCTTTTCATTCTGTTTGCAGAACAGATCATCTAGGATGCTGGACTTTATGAGGAGGAATGTGGCATGAGGATTGGTGGAAGATTCATCAACAACCTGAGTTATGCAGATGACACAACCCTCCTTGCTGAAACTGAGGAGGACCTGAAGCACATGCTGCAGGAGGTCAAGGACTGCAACCTTCAATACGATTGAAGTTCAATGTCAAGTAAACAAAGAGTCTCACCACTGGGGCAATTGTCAACATCAGTACGGATGAATAGATTGAGATGTTTAAGAGTTTTAGTTTGCTTGGCTCCACAGTCAACAGTCTTGGTATCAACAGCCAGGAAATCAAGAGACAAATTGCATTGGGAAAGTCAGCTGTCAGGGACCCCTCCAGAGTACTGACTGAAGTGCAATGACGTTGAGCTGTAGACTAAGATGTGTCTGATCCGGGGAATATGATTTGCAATTGTGTGCTATTCATCGGACAGCTGGACAGTGACTAGGGATGATAGAAAGAGAATTGATGCCTTTGAGCTGTGGTGCTGGATAAGAGTGTTGAATATACCATGGACTGCTAGGAGAGCAAACAGGTTTGTCCTGGAGAGGGTGAAGCTAGGTTGCTCCTTGGAGTCAAGGATTCTAAAGTTTCGTCTGACATACTTTGGGCAGGGTGCAAGGAGGTACCAGTCCTTGGAGAGGGACATCATGTTTGGGAGAGTGGAGGTACAGCGCAGGAGAGGAAGACCCTTGATGAGATGTACAGATTCAGTGATTGGGGTAGTGGGAGTAGGTGTGTCAAAGACAATGAGGTTGGCAAAGGATATAACAGAATTTAGAGCTCTTGTAAATAGATTCATTATGAGGCACAAGTGACTCGATGACATACAACAATAACAATATAAATCACATAGAAGAAGACTGTAGATACTTCTCCTGTGGGACAAGCAGTGGTTTTGAACCACGTGCCTTTGAAATTGAAGCATTAACTTCTTACCACTAGGCCACTAGGGCTCCCTATTAGAGGAGCTATTATAGAGGAACCTACTGATAGAGTTCCTATTAGAAGACAGCAGAAAATCTGCCATCAGGGACCTTCCCAGAGTCCTGAGAAGTAACAATGTCAGTCTAGAGACTAAGGTCTGATTCAGGGCATGATCTTCGCAATTACTTGCTATGGGGCAGAGAGCAATACAATGGCTAAGGATGAAAGAAAAGAAATGATGCCTTTGAATTGTGGTGCTAGAATCTTGAACATACCATGCAATACCAAGGGGGGAAAATATAGGTCTGTCTTCAAGAAGGTGAAAACAATGTTCTCTTTGGAGCCTAGCATTTTGAAGCCCAGTATCACATACTTTTGGCATGTGACCTGGAGGTACCGGTCCTTGGAAAAGAATATTATGCTCAGAAGGGTGGAGGGGCAGTGAAGGAAAGGAAAACTCTGAATGAGATGGATTGATACAGTAACTGAGGCCACGCAGGCAGGACAGGATAGGCTTCTGAGCTATTGTAGTTAGGGTTGCTATGTGTCATAAGTGACTCAACAGCACATAACAACAACAAAAATAGTATAGGACAACTTGCCAGTGTAGTTTATTATTATGTATGGGTTTTTTTAATGATTTTCCATTTCTGCACAATCCATTAACTAAATATTAATAGTAAATTTTTTGATGAATCTTTTCTTAAATCCTTCCAAAAAGTTAGTGTATGCTAAAGGAGAACTAGCAATTCTGCACTTAAAGGTATATTATTAAAAAATGTACAAAAAAAATGTGTCATATATTTATAGATGAGGTGGGGAACAAAAGGCACACACACAAAAAAAGAAAAAAAATGCATAAGTCATGCCAAAGCAGACAACCAATATAAAAATCACATACCATAAGAAAGAGGACAAAGTTGTTATTGTTGTAGGTGCTGTTGAGTCGACTATGACTTATAGCAACCCTATGAACAAAAGGTCTGAATACTGCTCAATCCTGCACCATCCTCACACTTCCTGACACACAAGAGTCCATTATAGCAGTCACTGTGTCAGTCCACTTGGTTGAGGGTCTTCCTATCCTTCTCCGATATTCAACACTTCCCAGCATCATATCACTTTCCAAGGAAAATCCCTCCTAGCAACTTAGCCAAAGTACATGAGGTGAAGCCTCATTATTCTTGCCTCCAAAGAGCATTTGGTCCCTACTGTTCCAAGACATATCCATTTGTTCTCCCGCCCGGATCCTCTGCAACAAGTGTTTAAAGTCTTCTTTAGTTTCACCAAGCAATATTGCATCATCTGCATAGTGCAGGTTTTGGTGAGTCTCTCTCTAATACTGATGCCATATCCTTTGCCATAGATAGAGTTTAGCTTCTGGTATGATTCTTTCAGCATAGAGATAGAAGAGGTATGGAGAAAGAATATAACCCTAACACACTCCCTTCTTAATTTTAAACTAGTATGTCCCCCTCCTCTGTTCACACAATAACCTTCTGGTTCAAGAATAGGTTCTGTATGAGCACAATTAATTGTTCTGGGATTCCCATTTTTCTCAAAGTCAGCTACAACTTGTTATGATCCACATTTTCATACTCAATAAAGCACAAAAAGACATTCTTCTGGTATTCTTTGCTTTCAGCCAGTATCCATCAGAAATCAGCAATGATATCCTTGGTGCCATGGCCTCTTCGAAATCCAGCTTGAACTTCTGGCAGGAAAAAGTAGCATAGGAAAAAAAGAATATAAAATAATCTTTAAAATTAATTCCAGTTAAATAAATGTGTTATTGTTGTCAAAGTGTTTGTGACTAGAATAATAAAAATATAATCACTGATCCCTTGAATAATAATTTGGTGATTCTACAAAGTATCTTTGCACTAAAGGAGGAAAAGTATATGAAGTACACAAATTTACAAAAGAGAAAGGTAGAAAACTGACTTACCATTGAAACTATACATGCAATTGTATTTTCCACTAATAACTTAAGAGTTGTTTATTAAAAGAAGAATGTTGTTGCTGCTGTGGTTATGTGCTGTCAAGTCACCTGCGACTCATAGCAACCCTATATACAACATCTTATCGTGTGCCAATCTTACTGTCTCTGACTCACCTAGCCTCATTACCCCAGTCACTGACTCAATCTATCTCATCAAAAGAATTCCTCTCCGGCATTATCCCTCTACCCTCCTAAGCATGACATCCCTCTCCAAAGACTGGTCCTTCCTTGCAACATATCCAAAGATTGTCAGACAAAGCTTCAGAATCCTTGCTTCCAAGCCTAGTCTTACCCTCTCTAAGAGAAACCTGTTTGTTCTCCTGGCAGTTGTGCCAAAAGATCTGGGGGACTGTCGCCTGGCCAACTGACTTGAAGAGATCTATATTTATTCCCATTCCAAAGAAAAGTGACACAAAAGAATGAGGAAATTATTGAACAGTCTCATTGATAACTTGGAAGGAGGAGTGGCATCCACTTCCATAAGAGCTTGCTTCCAGAAACCCTATGAACCTGGACAGAGGATGAAAGGCACCCAAGCATCGAGGACTCTCCTTCATAAGGTCGCTATGAGTCGCCTGCCACTCGATGGCACTTAACAAAAACAACAACATCATTGATACCACATGCGAGCAAAAGTCTGCTGAAGATTATCCAAAAATGACTGGAACAGGATCTCAATAATGAACTGCCTGAAGTGCAGGCTGGGTTTAGAGAGGTCATGGTACTAGGGATATTATAGCTTATTGGCTGAAAGCAGGTAGTACCAGAAGAATGTCTATCTGTGTTTCATTGACTATGCAAAGACATTTGACTGTGTGGATCACAACAAACTGTGGCTAACTCTAAGAAGAGTGGTAATTCCAGAACATTTGATAGTGCTTATGTGAAACTTGGATCAGAAGGCAGTCATCCGAACAGAGTAAGGAAAAACTGCATGGTTCAAAATTCAGAAGGGTGTGTGCCAGGGATGTGTCCTATCTCCGTACCTTTTCAATCTATATGCAGGACAGATTATCCAGGAGATTGAGCTCTATGAGGGGAAATGTGATATCAGGATTGGAGTAAGGCTCATCAACAATCTCAGTCATGCTGATGACACAACCCCACTTGCTGAAATGGAAGAGAATCTGAAGCACTTGTTGCAGAAGGTGAAGGACTGAGCCTTCAATATGGATTGAAGCTCAACAGCAAGACAACAAACATTCTCACCACTGGACCAATTGGCAACATTATGATGGATGGTGAAGAGACTAATATTGTTCACAGCTTCAGTTTGTTTGGCTTCACAATCACCACTCTTGGTACCAGCAGCCAGAAAATCAAGAGACTAATTGCATTGGGAAAGTTTGCTGTTAGGGACCTCTCTCGATTGTGAAGAGCAAAGATGTCAGTCTGGAGACTAAGGTGCACCTACTCCAGGTCATAATCTTAGCAATTATTTGCTATGCATCAGAGAGCTGGAAAATGACTAGAGAGGATAGAAGGAGAACTGACGCTTTTGAGCTGTGGTGCTGAAGAAGAGTATTGAAAAGAAGAATAAAAATATTTCTGTGATAAATTCTTGTACAATCAGTTATTTAATAGTATTTTCCTGTTGTATATTGCACTAATAAAAACACTTTGGAAAAATAAGGAGCATCATTAATCAGTTTTCCCTTAAAAAATTAAAAATCTAAATTCAAACTTATTGAGTAGGCTCTGGCTCACAATGACCCTCCATTGAGGATCTGAGCCTATAAATTACATCAGGGTGGATCCTAGAGTTTTATTTCTCTGGTGGTCAAACCAGCCAACACTGGAGAGTAAGAGAGAAAATCAGGAAGGCAGGTGCTTCTCAAAGATGATTGTCTTGGAACTAGGCAAAGGTGTGGACTGAATAATAGTGCAGATATACTAAATGGCACTGAGTTTACTTTAAAATGGTTACTTTTAAGAAAAGATTATTTTATATTGGCTTGCATGTAAAAGAAATCTATATTGTGTTTCCAAAAAAAAGAAGTGTTTGATCAATCTAATTGTGAGAGATTATGACATAGCTTTCATACATATTTCCTTATATACATGTATTTTGAGGGGAAAGGAGACACAATTCAATCCATGGCAATGAAATGCTTTTGCAGATAATATTTCACATTTAAGGCCATTTTCCTATTGGTTAAGCCTGTTAAAACATTTTTGTCATGACAGAATATTGAATTTAAATGGTTTGACACCTTTTGAGTCTTTATATTGTGTAACTTAGTTAAAGTTATTATCATTTTTTTCCCCCTGATTTATATTCTGTAGAATTTTGGAATAAATTCTAGTCAGAATACTTCTATTCTCCTCTCATTCATTTTTTTGCTCATTTTTTATGGTAACATGAAGCTCACTTTACGTGTACAGATATGTCAATTTTATACATTAAATATATGCTTTTTTCATTTTTTAATTGTTATTTCAATAAAACATTACAGAAAAAAAATAATGCTCAGATTTAATTACTTTACCTGATCAAACCAAATATAATACCAAATCCATCACTCTCCAGTCAACACCAGTTCAGAGTAACCCTATAAGATAGGACAGAACATCTCAATAAGGTTTCTAATGCTATTAATCTTTGTGGAAGTAGACTGCTACATCTTTAATCCATATGGTGACTGGTAGAGTCAAACTATAGTTATTTTTGGGTTGTAGCTGAGAACTTAGCCATATACCAAGAGTACTCTTTATGTTACTATGTCATTGTTATGTGCTATTGAGTCAGAATCAACTCATCATTGACCCTTCAGCAGGTTTTCAGGACAGTAAATTGCATGGGTTCAGACCATCATCTTTCTTCTGCGGAGAAGCAGGTGGATTCAAGCCATTAGTCTTTTGGTTTGCATTACAACTACTTACTCACTAAGCAACCAGAACATCCTAATATCAAGATTGTTGTTGTTCATTTCTGTGGAGTCAGAAACAACTTATAGCTGACCCTCCAGCAGGTTTTCAGAAGCATTAAATTGCAAATGAGAAGACTGCCCGTCATTTTCCTTTGAAGCAGCTGGTAAATTAGAATCATGTGCCTTTGGGTTGGTACCGTAACTCCTTAAGACTAGGCCAATTCACTTTTCAAAAGAAAATAAAGTGAGGATTCAAATAATTAAATAATTTTCTCTCTCTCTCTCTCTCTCTCTGTGTGTGTGACTAATCATTGAACATTGTTCACAATGGCTGAGAAGTGGGAACAGCTCAAACTTTCCTCACAGATGAATCATAAAACTTTAACTCATTGCAATGGAGTCAAAACAACTCTTCTTGCAGAAGATCATCAGAGGCTGCAAACTGCACAAGAGGAGACTGATCATCTTTCTCTTTTGAAACCACTGGTGTACTAGAATCATCTGTATTTTCTTGGCAGCCCAACTTTTTAACCAGTAGAGCCACAAGAGCTTCCTTCACAGATAAATGGTGGCTGTGTTGTTGTCAAGTGACATTGAATTGAGTGCAATTCTTAGTGAGCCTGTAAATAACAGATCTGAACCCTGCCCTATTTGTGCCATCCTCACAATCTCCAACACACACAAGCATATTGCTGCAGTTATTGTATAAACCCCCCTGATTGAGGGTCCTCCTCTCCTTTGCAATCTCTTCACCTTTCCAAACAAAATTAGCAACATGCTCAAAGTATGTAAAATGAAACCTCATCATCCTTGCTCCAAGGAGCACACTGGCTGCACCCTCTCCAAGACATATTTATTTATTCTTTTGGAAGTCCATGGGATATTCAGCAGTTTTCTCCAATGCCACAGTTAATAGATTAATAAATAAATACAATATACTACGCACAACATTAAAGTATTATTATCCGATAAAGTGAAGTGAAATTCTGATACATATCACCATATAGATAAATATTGCTTTATGTATACTCCTGTTAGGTACTGTTAAGTCAACTCCAATTCATAAAAAACTTATGTACAATTTATGTAAGATTAAAATCTTACCCCATTCCATTTTCCCAATCACTACTGTACTTTCTGTCTTCTAGTTTGAGAGCTTCCTCTTTCAGCACTGTAGAAGACAATGTTCCACATTATTCTTAGGTTTTTCAAAGGTCTATTATTCAGAAGTGGATGGCACTTCTGCATCCTGATCTTTTTTAGTCTGGAAACTGCACTAAAACATGATCACTATGGCTGGTCCTATCGGCACCTGAAATATATGAGGCCTAGCTTCCAACATCACAGCAACATACAAACAGTATACAGCAAACTGAAACATGCTTAGGGAAGCAATCAGAGCCTAATACTCTATTATCCTACTCATGAGAACTATGTAAAATGAGGAAATTCATCTAGTCAAAATACTAGTTATTTGGCAGAGTAGAGGAGATAGAAATAGGGAGGGGGGAATCTCATACTTTAAACCATGCCTGAAGAATTAATCAATAAAGTCATTCTAAGAACTTTAACTACTCTGTGGTTTTTTACATGAAACAACTGTATTGATATTGCCTATGTTGCCATACTGAATTTTTGTTAGGAGGTTAGGTGAACAGATTTGTTATTGTTGTTACATGCTGTTGAGTCACCTGTGAGTCATAGAAACCCTATGTAAAACACCCCTGTACCCTGCTCTATTCTGTGCCAATTTTATTGTCTCTGGCAAACATATGTCCATTACCCCAGTCACTGAATCAATCTAGCTTATCCATGGTCTTCCACTCTTGAGCTGTCTCTCCACCATCCCAAACATGATGTCCTTGGAAAGCCAAGGACTGGTGTCTCTTTGCAACATGTACAAAGTATGTCAGATGAAGCTTCAGAATCCTTGCCTCCAAGGAGCATCCTGGTTTCATACTCTCTAAAACAAACCTGTTTTTTCTCCTCATCATCCATACTATATTCAATACTCTTTTCCAACACCAAAGCTCAAAGGCATCAATTCTCCTTCAATCATCCCTAGTCATTGTACTGCTTTCTGATGCATAGCGAGTCATTGCAAAGGCCATGGTCTAAATCAGGGTTACCTTAGTCTCCAGACTGACATCGTTGTTCTCAGTACTTTGGAGAGGTCCCTGATAGCAGACTTTACCAGTGCAATTTGCTTTTAATTTCCTGGCTGCTGGTACCAAGAGTGTTGATTATGGAGCCAAGCAAACTGAAGCTGTTAACAGTCTCCATCACTTTATTGTCTATTACTGCCAATCAGCTGAATGGTGAGAACCTTTGTTTTCTTGATGTTGAACTTCAATCTATATTTAAGACAGTCCTTGACCTTATGCAGCAAGCAATTCAGGTCCTCCTCAGTTTCAGCAAGCAAGGTTGTGTCATCTGCATAACACAGATTATTCATGAGTCTTCCTCCAATCCTGATGTCACATTTCTCCTCATAGAGCCCAGCCTCCTGGATGATCTGTTCTGTAAACAGATTGAAAAGGAATGGAGATAGGACACATCCCTGCCATACACTTTTCCCGATTTTGAACCATGCAGTGTTTCCTTGCTCTGTTCTGACAACTGCCTCCTTGTCCAAGTATAGGATTCACATAAGCATGATCAAGTGTTCTGGGATCCCCTTTCTTCTCAGAATTAGAGACAGTTTTTTGTGATCCACATGACAAATGTCTTTGCATAGTCAATGAAACATGGACATTCCTCTGGTACTCTATGCTCTCAGGCAAGATCCACCTAATAGCTATAAATTTAAGAGGTTTCAGGCATGAAGTAGCTAATCCAGGTCAATTTTCTCTTCCCTACAGTCAGTCAGATGGTCCTTGGGCACATTTCCAATGACTCAATTATCAGAATTTTCAGAAGGTATACTGGAGAATTTAAATCTTTCCACATCCATCATGGCTTATTCTACATGGAGTGTTGCAGAGGTTTAATTTGAGATTGTCTAGCATTATGTCTATTAAGTGAATCATCGATTTTTATTATTCATTAGGTACCACAAATACATGAAACAAGGCATCCATTTTTAATGAAAGATAATGTTTTGGAAGGTAATAGTATGGCTAGAAAATGTACACAGTTCTTTTAATTCTTCTTTAAATGTCAAGTTTTCCACTTTTCCTCCTTTTGAAATATCTCCAACTTTCTCCAAAAATAGCGGTCTGCTACTCAGGTAGGATGAAAGATCATAGAGGTGATGACAGAAACTAAATGTTTCTAGACAGTTGAAAAAGTCTCTTTAAGCACTATTTACCTGGGGAAAACCTCTCCACTTCTGCATTCATGTTTACTTTATACATATGCAATATGCAATATGAAATGGAAGTATCCATATTTATTATCTACCTACTTCAATGATGTGATATCATTCATTCTAACTATGCATTTAAGTGATATGTAGATATTTCTTTTTAAAAATATGACTTGCACATTGAACATCCTATTAAGAATCAAGAGTTTACACTATCTGGTCCCCAAATATTTTTCTGAATGTTGTTTCACCTTCCCTGTTCTTCAGTGAGGAAAATGCCAGATTGTCCTTTAATGGTAATAGTTATTAACAGGGAATGTTTCTTTGTTATAAGACTCATCCTCTCCACAATGTCCCATGTATTACTGACTTAATTCTATGCTATATATTTGTTCTTCTGATGGACACAGTCCTAGAAATAGTCAATAGATAGTAAATAAACAGTATTTGCTTTGTTTGAACTGAATGAATTAAAATGATTCTTTTATCTTGCCATTATGATGTTCTAGGAAAAGGGTAACAAAATGAATCTTAAAAAAAGTATGATCAAAGTAATTGAGAAATACATTGTTGGTATTAGGTGCCTCCTAGTTAATTATGACTCATTAGTGAAACTTTGAAAAACAGTTCCTGATAGATCATGCTGTAGTTCAATTTAGTTACTGTATCAGTCCATTTTGCTGAAGGTCTTCCTGTCTTTTTCTGACCGTCTACCCTTCCTAACATGATGTCTTTTTCAAAAACCTGACCCATTCTTATAACATGTCCAAGTAATATGAAATGAATTTTCCCTTTCGTTAAACCACCCTGGGTGTATTTTCTCTAAGACATATTGTGTGTTCTTTTGGTTATCTATGGTATACACAATACTCTGACAAAGCCACAATTCAAAGGCATCAATTTTTCTTAAGTATTCCTTACTCATTGTCCAAATAACATGGCTTGGATCAGACACATTTTACTATTATTTATGCTCTTGATATCTTTTGGTTTTGGATGCTTTAAAGAGGTCCTTTACAACAGAATTCTCTAATTAAACACATCTTATGATTTCTTGACTTTAGAAAACCAAAAGAGAAGAACACACTTGGCATTTCTGAAGCCAAAAGAACTGAAGAAAAGAATTCAAGACTTAAGTTGAAATGTTGAAGGATTCCATTGGCAAAACAACGTGAAAGGCACAGAGAGCACCAAAAGAGACAGATGTAATACACAGGGTCATGGTACCGAAAAGAATTGGTTAATACTTAGGAAAGTATGAACAAGTATGAATTGTTTTAAGTGTGGTTAACAGCATTCTTATTTGCATTAAAAATGCAAGAATTTATATAATTGTAACATTATGACCTGGTCAATCTGGATCCTTATTTTTTCCCTAAAAAAAAAATAACTTGACAGAATGTGGGAATTATCAAACAATATCATTAATATCACATGTGAGCAATATCCTGCTGAAAAGTATCCCAAAATGACTGGAAAAGAACATCAAGAGTGAACTGCCAAATGTTCTGACTGTGTTTAAAAGAGGCCATGGCACTAAGAATATTATAGCCAAAGTTAGATGGATCTTAGCTGAAAGCAGAGAATGCCAGAAGAATGTCTATCTGTGTTTCATTGACTAGGTAAAGGCATTTGACTGTGTGGATCACAACAAATTGTGGGTGACTCTGAGAAGAATGAGAATCCAAGAACACTTGAATGTGTTTATGTGAAATCTATACTTTGATGAGGAGGCAGTCGTCAGAAAAGAGCAAGGAAGCACTGCATGATTCAAAATCAGGAAAGGTGTACAACAGGGATGCCTCCTACAGCCACAGCTTTTCAATCTATATGTGGAACAGATCATCCAGGAGGCTGGGCTCTATGAGGAGGAATGTGGCATGAGGTTTGGAGGAAGACTCATCAACAAACTGCATTATGTTCATGACACAACCTTGCTTGCCAAAACTGAGGAGAATCTGAGCATTTGCTGTAAGAAGTCAAGGACTTCAGCCTTCACCACTGGGCCAATGGACAACATCATGATGGACAGAGAAGATATTGAAATTGTTAACAGCTTCCATTTGCTTGGTGCCAGAATCAACACTCTTGGTTAAAGCAACCAGGAAATCAAAAGACAAATTTCATTGGGAAAGTCTCCAAAGTACTGAAGAATAATGATGTCAGTATAGAGACTAATCCAGGTCATGTGGTCTTCACAATTACTTGCTAGGTAGCAGAAAGCTAGACAGTGACTAAGGACGATAGAAGAAGAATCTATGTCTTTGAGTTGTAATATTGGGGAAGAGTGTTGAATATACCATGGACTGCTAAGAGAACAAACAAGTTTGTCCTCGAGCGGGTGAAACCAGGCTACTTCTTGGAGGCAAGGATTTGTCTCACATATTTTTGGCATGTTGCTGGGAGAGACCAGTCCTTAGAGAAAGAAACCATTCTTGAAATGGTAAAAGGACAGCACAGGAGAGGAAGACCTCAAATGAGATAGATTGATGCAATAACTGTGCTAATAGGTGTAGGTGTGCCAGAGATAGTGAGATTGGCTCAAGACAGAACAGGGTCCAGAACTGTAGTACCTAGGATCTTGTAAGTCACAGTGATGTGATCGCACAAGACAATAACAACCACCTTAGGATAAAACAAATAATTTATCACTGAATTCAACTTCTAAATATAGATAATACTAATTAGATATTTCGGTGGACATGTAAATTCACTCAAATTCTACATAATTTATGTCCCATCAAGTTACCTTGATTTCTTAGTGACCCTACGTACAATATCTCAGAACTCTGTCCTATCCTGAACCAGGCTCACAGTCCACAAATATGTCTCTATTGCTTCAGTCACTGTGTCAATCTGTCTCATCCCAGGTCTTTCTGTCCTGCAATGTTCCTCTGCCCTTCTAAGCATGATGTCCTTCTGCAAGGCTGGTCCCTCCTGGCAAAGTACCCAAAGTATATGAGACTGAGCTTCAAAATCCTTAGCTCCAGAGAACAAGTTGATTTCACCCTCCCCAGGATAAACCCGTTTGTGCTTCTGACAGGTTCACTGTATGCTCAGTACTCTTCTCCAGCACTAAAACTCAAAGCCATCCATTCTTCTTCTATTTTCCTTATTCCTTGTCCAGCTCTCTGATGCATAGTAAGTAATTGCAAAGACCATGTCTTGGGTCAGGCACATCTTAGTCTCTAGAATGACATCTTTGCACTTCAGCACTTGGAGAGGTCCCTAACAACATACTTTCCTAATCCAATTTGTCTTTTGATTTATTAACTGCAGGTTCCAAGAGTGTTGATTGTGGACCTGAGCAAAATATTTTTTCTTTAAGTTACATTTTTCTATTTATAAGTCTCTATCTTCTAAAATCTAACATACTTGCACAGTAGTAAATATTATGATGGATAATAGAAATATATTGTTGCAAAATAATTTAAGATGTCTAATGATTACTGACCAGGAGGCAGTCATCAGAACAAAGTAAGGGAATATTGCATGGTTCAAAATTGGGAAAGATGTATGCCAGGGATGTGCCCTATCTCCATAACTTTTCAGCCTATAAGCAGAACAGATTATCTAGGAGGCTGAGCTCTATGAGGAGAAATGTGGCAACAGGATTGGAGGAAGACTTATAAACAGTCTATGTTATGCAGATGACACAACTCCACAACTCTGCTTGCTGAAACTAAGGAGGACCTGAAGCACTTGCTGCAAAAGGTCAAAGATGGCAGCCTTCAATATGGATTGAAGCTCAACATAAAAAAACAAAACAAAACAAAAAACCCCAAAGATTCTCACCACTGGGCTGATTGGCAGAATCATGAAAGATGGTGAAGAGATTAAAATTGTTGACAGCTTCAGTTTGCTTGGCTCCATAATCACCACTCTTGGTGCCAGCAGCCAAAAAATTAAAAGACTTACTGTTTTGGGAAAGTCTGTTGTTAAAATCCTCTCCAAAGTACTGAAAAGGAAAGATGTCAGTCTAGACACTAAGGTGCCTCTGACACAGGCCATGATCTTTGCAATCACTTGCTATGCATCAGAGAGCTGGACAATGACTAGAAATGATAGAAGGAGAATTAATGCCTTTGAGCTGTGGTTTTGGAGAAGAGCATTGAATATACTATGAATGGTGAGATGAACAAAAAGGTTTGTCCTAGATATGTGAAATCATGCTGCTCCTTGGAAGCAAGGATTCTGAAATTTTGTCTGACATACTTTGGACATGTTGCAAGGAGGGACCAGTCCTTGGAGAGGGATGTCGTGTTTGGCAGGGTGGAGGGAGAGTGCAGGAGAGGAAGACCCTCAATGAGGTGGATTGATTCAGTGACTGTACTCTGAGTCAGAGGAGACGTGATGACATGTAACAATGATTACTGACTGACCTCATCCTCACGATAGCCACTAGGATGAGTAAACCACAGGATAAACAGTAACACTGCTTTTTTACTCCTATTTATTTTCTCCTAATTAAACATTTTTGGAAATAAAAACCAATATACAAGTCTTATAAAAATTGATTATATTTACAAATGGACAGATGCAGAAACAAAGTTCCCTGGTAGAACAGTAGATGAAATAATTACAAATTAAAAACCCACAGTGGTAGAAAATAATATAAGTAGGAAAGTCTTTCACAAGTTCATTTGTAACATTTCCTAGGTGGGCCAATTCTCAGGAAGGGCACCATGCTTGTAAAATAGGAAGACAATAAGGTGTATTAACATTGAACTGTAAAAATTAACTTAATAACAGCAGAGATTATGTGAAAGGTACAAGATCAGTTAGAATTTCATTCTCGGTGTCACCATAAGTTCAAATCAACTGAACAGCACAGCAATAGCAACACATTATTTGCTAGCCTAATTATAAATACTCCATAATCCTTTTAGAGAATTATGTGTTCTATAAATTGTTTCAATGAGTCTAACAGTGTGTTCTAATAGAAGAGACCACACTCTAAACTTATCTGACACTATTATAAGCACTTGGTTTGAATGTTCTTTGAAAGTGTAAAAGAATTTCCATCTGAAAACTAAAAACAAAACTTGAATTTTGTATACCCATAACTTTATATAGAAGCAAAAAGAATATTTTCTAATTTTAAAAATATTAAAATGTGCATTTTGCTGTGGTTATATAAAATTTTCCATTTATGAAAAAAATTTTAGTTATAAATTGTACCACCAATATTTTCAAAGGTCTCCAAATATTACACTAATAAATTACATTTTTAAAACAAGTTATATCTTAATAAAAATATTTATCATAATTTTATAACTCTCAAGTAAATTTCAAATTTCGCATATATTCCTTTATTACCCAACTATGTATTTTAGTGTTTTCAGACATTCAGGCTGAATGAAAACAAACTACAAATAAGCAGCCCTTCAGCACAACTGACATACTCAGAGGGATCTCTGGAAATCATATTGTTTGAAATATTTATATCAGTCAGCTGTTCACAAACTTTCAGTTGTAATTTCCTTCTTATTAAATATTTCATTTCGCAATATTATAGTTTGCTTAGAGGAATTTAAGCTACAACTAATTTAGAGCATTCTTTTTTACTTTCTCTTTGCAATGTTAATTCTGCATTTACTGTCTTTTCTATTGGTTCAGAATAAGTTTGAAAGTCACTGCCTTTGTCATCTTTTGTATTTGTAAACAGCCCAAGGCTATTTTAAACAGAATACCTTCATAAGTAAGGGAGAGGGGAGTTGATAATAGTAATCAGATTTCTTGACATAAATAGACATTAAAATTACTCATATAATTAAAACTGGAGATTTCCTAATGGGTGATTGAAATAAAATCAATGGGTAATCCAAAGGATGATAATGTTTACTCCTGAAGATGACCACGTATTGTACAAGTTCTTGACTTTTTAATAATTACTGGTGAATTAAAAATATCCATTTGCAATCTTAAAACTTTAATCAGTAATTTTTTGAGAAGTTTTAAGGTCTAGGGAACCAAGCTTACCAAAATCATCCCTAAATTATAAAGTAAAATATGATGGTTTTGAATACTGAAGAAATACTATGGGGTATGTGTGTGTGTGTGTGTGTGTGTGTGTGTGTGTGTGTGTGTGTATGCATGCATGTTACACATCAGAGAGCTGGACAATGACTAGGGATGATGGAAGGAGAATTGATGCCTTTGAGTCATTGTGTTGGAGAAGTGTTGACTAATTCATAGACTGCTAAGAGAACAAACAGGTCCAGCCTGGAGAAATTTAAACCAGGCTGCTCCTTGTAGGCAAGGATTCTGAAGTTTTGTCTGACATACTTTGGACATGTTGCAAGGAGGGACCAGTCCTTGGAGAGGGATGTCATGCTTGAGAGTGTGGAAGAACAGCACAGGAGAGGAAGACCCTCGATGAGATGAATTGATTCAGTCACTGGGGTAATGAGAGTAGATGTGTCAGAGACAGTAAGATTGGCACAAGGTAAAGCAGAATTTATAGAGCAAGGTAGAGCTGTTGTACATAGGGTCACTATGAGTTGCAAGCAACTGGATATCACATAACAACAACGTGTGTGTGTGTATGTCTATGTGTGTATTCATGTGTTTAGATATATATTTATTTAATGAATGAATGCCATCTAGATTATTAGAAACATGCTATTCACATACAAATGCTAAAGCTTAAAAGCAAATCCTTAGTTATATATCAGTGAATTTCCCAAGAACGCAATGTGTGCAATTAGACAAGAAAAAATTTTCTTCTCCTCATTATGACCTTATAATAGCTACATATAAACATGGTAAAAA
Source organism: Elephantulus edwardii (assembly GCF_000299155.1). Lineage (NCBI taxonomy): Eukaryota > Metazoa > Chordata > Mammalia > Macroscelidea > Macroscelididae > Elephantulus > Elephantulus edwardii. The sequence goes on along the minus strand of NW_006399763.1, from coordinate 27,002,564 downwards.
AGACAGAAGAAATTATATTGACTGCTTAGGAAAATAATAGAATATGATTTATAAAGTTGTACTTCTCCGCTTAATAATATCTATTGATCTATGTAAACTTTTTATTAGCCAGACTCAGTATATTTGCTTTTGCTTTTATGCAGAAGAAAATCTGCATTTACACACTCAAATCCTTCATTGTCCTTACTTTCTTTTTAGGGATGATGGTGGTCTAAGAGATTAGAAGTATTCATAACAATGGCAGACAGACACTCAAACAGAAAATAAGTTGTGTAAGTATGATTGGTGGTGTCTTTACATTTCTATTGTCAAAGACTAATTGTATTAGGAAAGTCTGCTGTCAGGGACCTTTCCAGAGTGCTGAAGAGTAATGATGTCAGACATAGAGTAAGTGTGCCTGATCCAGGCCATTGTCTTCACAATTACTTATTATGTGTCAGAAAGTTGGACAATAACTAGGAATGATAGGAGAATTGATGCCTTTATGGTGCTGGAGAAGAGTATTGAATATACCATGGACTGCTAGAAAAACAAACGAGTTCGTCTTAGAGAGGGTTAAACATGGCTGCTTCTTTGAGGTGAGGATTTTGAAGCTTTATCTGATATACTTTGTACATTTTACAGTGAGTGATCAGTCCTTGGAGAGGACATCATGCTTGGGAAGGTGGAAGGACAGTGCAAGAAAGGAAGACCCTCGATGAGATGCATTGATTCAATGATGGGGTAATGAGGGTAGGTGAGTCAGAGACAATAAGGTTGGCACAGAATAGAACAGGGTATAGGGCTGTTGTACATAGGGTCACTATGGTTGCAAGCAACTTGAAGGCACATAACAACAATCTTAAAAATAAAACTTGAATGCTAAATTACAGGCACTAAAACATAAATAAGGCTTCTACTCAATGCCATCAAGTTGAAACTGACTTCTGGCTGATCATCAATTAGGTTTCCGAGTCTGTTGCATAGGAAATATCTGTCCATTTTTATTCTACAGAGTGATTTGTGGATTCAAACTGCCAGAGATGTGTGACCCTCAAGTTACAACACAACTTCCTATGGACAATGCCATTAGAGTTCCAAATATTCAAAAGACTTTGTCATTTGTAATGCTTCAAATACTATTTACTTAAAAGAAGATACTTTAGAGAGTTCCACACCTTATTTTCTTAGTCAATCCTCAGTCAATGTTTTCAAAAATTAAGATAGCATTAAATAGCCATTAAAGGTCCCTTTGTGCCAGAAACAATTTGCACTTCACTACTAGCTGAAAAGGCAAAAGATTTATACAATCTGAAGAGAAACAGAGCAAGGGAGTACTGCATGGTTTAAAATTAAGAAAGATGTGCATCAGGGTTTTAGCCTCTCTAATAGTAAGATAGCTATTCAATCTGTATGCTGACCAAATAATTCCAGAAGCTGGGTTCCATGAAGAATAATGTGGCATCAGAATCTAAGACTCATAAACAATCTCTGTTTTTCAGATGACAATTTTACTTGCTGAAAGTGAGGAGGGCTTGAAGCACTTAATGAGGAAGATCAAAGACTACAGCCTTTAATATAGATTACATCTCAACCTCAAGAAAACAAAATTTCTCATCACTGGGCATATCGACAATATCCTGATAGGTAGAAAAAAGATTGAAGCTGTCACAAATTTCATCTTATTTGGATCCACAGTCAACATCCTTGGTACAACCTGTTAAGAAATTAGGAGACATTGCATTAGGAAAATCTGTAGCCAGGGATCTCTCCAAGTTACTGAGGAGTAACGATGTCGGTTTGAAGACTACAGTGTACTTGATTCAGGCCATGTTGGGTTTTTTTTGTTTATTTGTTTGTTTTCTAACATCTGCTATGCATCTGAAAGCTGAACAATGAATAAAGATGACAGAAAAAAGAATTTATGTCTTTGAGCTGCTGTGTTGAATAAGAGTACTAACTATCCTGTGGACTGCCAATTGATCAAACAGGTATGTCCTGTAGAAAGAGTGGTCAGAATCTCCTTGGAGGTAAGGATGGTGACGTATCAGCTCATATTCTTTGGGCATGTTGTTAGGAGAAGCTACTCCTTAAAAAGAGACATCATGCTTGTAGGCAAGAGAAAAGAAGACCCTTAACAAGGGTGATTGACACAGTGACTGGAGCAATGGGCACAATTATGATAGATATAATAAGGCTGGTGCAAAATGGGACAAGGTTGAGATATGTTGTTGAGAGAGTTGCTATGAGGTGTACTCACCTCGATAGGATCTAACAAAAGCTAACTGAATTATTAGTAGCTAAATTCCACCCAAAAATGCAGTAGAAAAAAGGCCTGGTGATCTGTTTCCACACTAACTCATTAACTCCACAAAACCGAATTAAAAGTGTCAAACCTGTTGCTGTCAAGTCATTTTTACTCATGCTGACTATAAGACAAAGTGGATCTTCCCTATAGGGTCACCAAGGCTAAATAATATAAAAGCATGTTTCCATTTGTTTCCTCACTGAATAGTTGGTAGGTTCTCAATGCTTTAACTATTACAGCCAATGAGAATTCTGGTGCATACACACTTCCTTCTAGCAGTTCCAGCTTATACTGATCCTTCATCATGTTTCTGAGGTGAGGAATCTTTCTGGGAAGAAAACAACCCATTTTCTTATTGTTTAGTGCCTGATAGATTCAAACTGTCAACTTAGTTAGAAGTTCCATATCTTACATACTATGTTGCTAAAACAAATGCGGTCACCATAAATCCATAAATAAGAGTTTACTTGAGGGTTGTGAGTAATTTACAGAGATTAGTTTTCTACTGTTTTGTAAAGTAGGACCTTAAAAACAAATCCTTACGTTACTTTATTGAATGACATCAATCTACATGCATTTACACATGTACACACATCCAAAGTCTGACTTTATTCGCTCCATCCACAACGTTTTTCTGTAAGTATCAAAAAAACTGCAAAAGACTATTTACTCTGTGAGGATAAACAACTTACCTTCAACTTGAAATTTATGCCACTGAGATCTCTAGTGTGATATTTTCACACAGATTAATATCCCTGTCTTCTCTTGCAATTATACACCAGGAACTTTAGTGAGGGATTTATTAGCAGGATTATTAAAATACCACCAAAAGAGACATTTTAAAATGAAGAAAATCAACTTCCAATACTATCATTCATTTGACTCATGTCAATAATACTCATATTACTGTAGTTATCTGGGAACTCTGGTGGTCTAGTGAGTAAATAGTTGCACTGTCAACTCAAAGACAGGCATTTCAAATTCACTACCTGCCGCTGGAGAAAGATGGGCTATCTTCTCTCTTCCAATTTACAGACCCTGAAAATCTGTTTGAGATTTTACTGAGTTGATCTGAACTTGTTGGCAATGAATTGAGTTTGAGTTAGTCTGCTGAATAGCCAAAACACGAAGTTGAAAGTAAGTTGACATTCCATAGATTATTTGCTTATAATTAAAGTACACATGTGCATTTGGGGCTATATTAGTATTCAAGAAAATAATTTGTATTTTTACTAAACATGTTTTCCAAGTTAGAATATTTCATAATGCCCATAACCACACTGCTGATTTTATTTCTATTAGAAACGCACACTCATCATGTTTTCAATAAGTTAGCATTTGGGGTTTGCTGGGCACATAGCATTGTACTTACCATACTACCTCTGCAGCCAACTTAGTATTTGAAATATTAATCTCTCATAAGAGCAGCTTATTTCTGCTGTTGAGGTCTTCATTTTTTATTTATTCCTTTTAATAACCTCATGAATAGTTCCACTTGGCCTCTACTTAATATCTCCCTAACCTGGTTTTGGAATTTCTTCTTGTAAGCACTAATGGAACAATAGTCTAACTTTTTTTTTTTCCATTCTCATACTCCAAACAATAAAATCATAGAAAAATGTGAAAGTTCAAAGGTAAAAAATGTTGAGGGATGTAAAAGGAAAAATAAATTTGCAAACATGCACATTATACACTTGAAAACATTCAAAACTGTTCAGTGTGCATAAGTTTGAACAATTTATTCAAACACAAATTTTACTTTAAGCATTAAGAAATTAATGAAAATATAGAACTAATTATACAGATTTCTTTTCTAGGTATTTTCCATATGCATCCTGCCAACCCTGTCATTATTTTGTACACATATACATGTAATATCCTCATTGTCTTCTCTAATATTTGTTGAAGTTATAAATGGATTCCATCCAAGATTAATAGCTACATCTGTTCAACAATGAAATAAGTTGTGATCAATAGACTCACATATGTATCAGAAATGATCATTAAGTCTGAAGGAAGCTATCTTCATAATTAAAGTAAGTACATCTTTTTTATAAGTCATCTGTGTCTCTATGTTTTCAACAATATTGATTACCATAATTCTGAGATTGTTTGCAAATGAGTACAATGGGGAAAACAAAATGCCCTGTTTATTCAGATGATCTTCTTTAACATTTGAATTGTCACAGAGGGAACTATATTCTCATTTAAAAAAAAAACAAAAAAACACAACAAACTGTCTTGTAAATAAACCAGTCTACCAAAGGACTATATTTTTAGGGAAATTTTTGAAGTACTTCAGTCTCCAAATAATACTTTCAGATAATCTGAGAAAAAGTTAAAGTTTACAAAGCAACAATCATGGGCTTTTGAAATGAGAATATCAATGAGATCATTTGAATACATTTAAGTTCAATTGATTTTAAAAAATGTTATTAACTGAACCTCACCAACTCTAGTTTAAATCATATCCACCCAAAATGACAACTGTATTTTTGTTGTTGTTTCTACATTTCTTTGTATTTGTTCTATTATGAGTTGAATAAATTAACCTAAAAGGGCCTTCCTATTAAGTACAATTTATTAAGTAAAGATACTGACTCAATCAACATTCCATCCAAGATGTCTCTGATATTATTTGGTTGGAGAATCTCTCTTCATCTTTCAGTGTGTGTATATGTGCACTTTGGCAACTTCACAAAGGGGGGAAATATCCACTGCTCTCTTTTAATAAATTGATAAGTTTTGATGAACAAAATAATATAAAATAATTATTAGTTAATAATACATATTTTTAAAATAATTATTTATCACTTTCTAACTAAGGTTATATTGTAAAACATGCTCAAAACAAGCATAGTTTAATACTATGTATCTCATGTATTATAGGTATTCTCAGAAAATCTATTTGCCCTTTAGTGACTGAGATATTTCAATCAGCATCATGTGCTCCAGGGTTGTGCAATGTTTTATTATTTTTTTTCAATGTTATGTAGTATTCTGTTTTATCATAGTTTTTGTATCTATCCATTTGTTTACATAGTACCATTGTTATAAAGCAACTCTGACAAGGGGGTTTTAGAGGAAAAAAGGATAAGAGTGGATATATAATGACCATTGCATTGGAACAGACAAAAGAAAGAATTGCTTAAAAGGAATATATTATTAAGCATTATACGTATGACAACAGCTCAGAATAAGAGGTATATTATTGCAAAGAGGACTGGGAAGGAGAAGGGAAGAGGTAAGTAATTGTGCGACAATTTATGAATATTAAAATAAAAAAGCAAACTGGCAGAAGTGGAAGGGAGGGAGAGGGGATAAAGTGTGCAACAATGAATAAATGAATGAAAATCCAACTTCTCTGTGAACATTCATTAAAATCATAATTAAAATTTTATTTAAAAAAAAACTTCAATGACGTTTATTCCTATGTGTAAGGTAATATTATCAGTATATTGGGTTGGTTTTGTTGTTATGTGCCGTTGAGTTGCCTGTGATCCCTACTGACTCTATTTACAGAAGCTCTGAACTCTGCCCTGTCCCAAGCCAGTCTCACTAATTCTGTCACACCAACCCCCATTGCTCTAGTTACTGTATCAATACATCTCATCGGGGGTCTTCCTCTACTCCACTACCCCTCCACCCTTCTGAGCATGATGTCCTTCTTCAAGGACCAGTCTTTCCTGGCCACCTGCCCAAAGTATGTGAGTCTAAGCTTCAGACTCTTAGCCTCCAAGGAGAAACTGAGATTTGCCCTCTCCAAATCAGACCTATTTGTTTTCTTAGCTGTCCATGGTCTGTTTAAGACTCTTCTCTAGCACTACAACTCAAAAGCATCAATTCTTCTACTGGGTTATGGACTCATATATACTCAACTGTTTTGTATATGTTTCATTTGATCTAACATATAACACACTTTCTGAAAGCTAAATCCATTCCTGACCCAATTATACTCACTCACTCATCACTGTCATGTTGGAATCAACTCATAACTGAATGGCCCTCCACTGGGTTTTCAGAGGCTGTAAATCACATAGGAGGACATGGCCCATCTTTCTCCTGCTGGTGGATTTGAATCACCAGAGAGTCACAGCCTTTGTGTTAGCAGTACAGCACACTATGGACTATATCACCAGAGCTTTGCAATAGCCCTAGAATTTACAAACTAGATATTTGAAATTCAATCACAAAGATACTATTGCTGTTATGTGTCATTGAGTCAATTGCCACTCATAGTGACCCTATGTACAATTATTCTGAATCTTTTCCTATCCTTAGCCAACCTCAGTCTTTGCTGTACTATTGCTATAGGCGATGTGTCAATCCATTTTACACAGGGTCTTCCTCTCCTGCATTGACTTTCCACCCTTCCAAGCATCATATCCTTTTCCAAGTCCTGGTCTTTCCTGGTAACATGCCAAAAGTCTGTGAGACAGACCTTCAGAATCCTTGCCTCCAAGGAGCAATCTCGTTTTACCATCTCCAGCACAGAGCTATTTGTCCTCTTGGTAGTCCATGAATGTTCAATACTCTAATCCAGAATTACATCTCAAAGGTATCTGTTCATCTTCAGTCATCCTTTGCCATTGTCCATTTTTCAGATGCACAGCAAACAAGTGAGAAGACCACAGCTAGCATCTGGTGAACTTTATTCTTTAAACTAACAGCACTGCCCTTTATCAGGCTAGAGAGTTTCTTGACAGCAAAATTTTTCCAGTGCAACTCATCTTGTGATTTCTTAACCGTTGGTGCCAAGGGTATTAACTGTGGGGTCTGAGTAAGATGAAACCTTTAACAACTTCAATTTTTCCCCCATCTATCAGGATGTTTCCCATTGCTCAAGTGGTGAGGATTATTGTTTTGTTGATATTAAGTTTCAGTCCACTTAAAAGTTACAGTCTTTGATCTTCTGTATCAAGAGTTTCAATTCTTGCTCACTTTCTGCAATGTTGTGTCATTTGCATAACTCAGGTTGTTGATTAGTTTCTCTCTGAACCTGATGTCACACTAAACTTCATAAAATCCAGTGTCTTGAATGATCTGCTCAACATGTAGACTGAAAGAGTATGGAGAAAGGATACATCTCCAACACAGTCCTTTCTTAATTTTGAACCATCCAAGAATTCCCTTTCTGTTTTCAGACAACAGCTTCTTAGTAAGTATAGGTTTTGCATGAGCACAACCAAGCATTTTGGGATTCCTATCCTTCTCAATATTATACATAATCCTTTCTTATAGGAAGTTAATTCCCGTGATATTTTGACATCATTAAACTTACCATTATTTGTATTTACAATAATTGCCATTGCTATTTTATTCTGAATAGTTCCCTTCACTCAAAGCTAATTTCAGCATTTTTGTTACTAATGCTACTTTCCCTATTTGAAATGTTATTCCCAATTTTAAATGATTGTTAAGGGACATGTGTATGAAGTAAAAACTGATGCAATTTTGACAGTGATATAATTAATGTAAAATTTTGTTTCTTGTTTCAGCCTAATAGCCAGATCTAATTCAGTAGGATATTTTTTAAGTTAGAATGCTAGATAAATATGTAAGAAGACCTATATTTCCTAAAGTTCATGAGAATCCAATTATATATGATATATAGTGGTATGGAAATAATCTACATATAAGAGTTTATTATTTTTAATAATATTATTGGCACATATTAAGTATTATCTTTACCATGCATCCCTTACATGAACCCTATCAGTTACAACTCTTCTCAGCTCTTGAACTGATTTGTACCTAACTTTCACTTAACCTACTACATGATGTATAGTTTTCTGTTCACATGTCATTGTACCAGAAATTCTTCAAAATCAGAATTTCAATGTTCCTTGCCTATTCAAGCATTTAGCATAAGTCCTTGTACAATATGGTCATTCAATAAATATTCACTGATCAGGAATGCACTACCAATACAATCTTACTAATATATGAAAATATGAACTAATGAATGGACAAAGGAGAGAATGAACTTATTTGTTTTCTTGGCAATCCATGGTCTGTACAAGACCCATCTCCAGCACCACAATTTGAAGGCATTGATTGTTTTTCTATCATCATTAGTCATTGTCTAGTTTTCTGATGCATAGCAAGGAATTGCAAATATCATGGCCTGGATTAGGCACAACTTATTCTTTAGACTAACATTGTTGCTTTTCAGTACCCTGGAGAGGGTCTTGATAGCAGATTTTACCAGGGCAAAGTCATCTTTTGATTTCCTGACAGCTGGTGTCAAGAGTGTTGCTTCTGGAGCCAAGCAAGCTGTAACTATTAACAACCTCCATCTCTTTTCCATCCATCATGATGATGTCAATTGGTTCAGTGGTAATAAACTCTTTAGCTACATAATGTTGAACTTCAATCCATATTGAAGGCTATAGTCCTTGACCTTTGGCAGCAAGTGCTTCAGGTCCTCCTCAGTTTCAGCAAGCATGATTGTGTCATCACAAAACATAGGTTGTTGATGAGTCTTCCTCCAATCCTGATGCCACATTCTTCCTCATAAAACCCAGCTTCCCGAATGATCTGTTCTACAAATCAATTGAAAGGGTATGGAGACAGGTTGCACTCCTGACACCCTCTTTTCCTGGTTTTGTGATATGCAATGGTTCCTTGCTCTGTTCCGAGGACTGTTTGCCAGTCCAAGGATAGGTTTCACCTAAACACAATCAAGTGTTCTGGGATTCCCATTTTCCTCAGGGTTAGAGACAAATTATTCTGGTCCCACACAGTAAATTGCCTTGGCATAATCAATGAAACAAAGATAGGCATTCCTCTGGTACATTTTGTTTTCTGCCAATATCCATCAGATACTGGTGATAATGTCTCTAGTTTCACAACCTCTTCTAACCCCAGCTTGTATTTCTGGTAGTTCTCTGTCAATGTATTAATCTTCAGCAGGATTTTGCTAGTGTGTGATATTAGTGATAATTGTTTGATAATTTACAAACTCTGTTTGCTCACTCTTTTTTTTTTGAATGAAAATAAATATGGATCTCTTCCAGTCAGTTGGTCAGGTAGTTGTCCTCCAGATTTATTGGCACAACCTGGTGAACACATCCACGGCAGCATCTCTTTGTTGAAGTATGTCAATTGATATTCCATCAATTCCTGGGGCTTGACGTTTTTACCAAGTCCTTCAGAGTAGCCTAAACTTCTTCCTTCATCACCATTGCCTCTTCATCATATGATGTTTCTTGAAATTTTCAGTGTAATAATAAGAAGTTGTCAACACATTGGAGGTGTAGATAGGTACAATTGAAGAGATGAAACAAAGAATCACAAAATATAAGATAGAAAATCCAGCACTAATCTGCTAGGGGAAAATAAAATATAAATGAGAAGGAAGAAAAATTTAAAAATCTACAAATGATATAGGGCAACCCCAAGAGGAATAGAATACAAGTAATTGGTTTCAGAAAAGGAGGAATAAAAATTGACACTGAAAAAAATTGTGAATTATTAGAAGAAAATTTTCCAGATAACATGAAAAATGAGAGAATATATAGCCAAGAAATTAAGCTAATCTCAAATTGAATAGACTCCAAAGGGTGAGAGGGGGAACCATCTCAGGCCATATCATAGTCAAGTGTACCAAAACCAAAGCAAAGGAGATAATTCTGAAAGCAGTTATAGAAAAATGAGAAGTGATTTATAAAGGAAAGTAAACAATATTAAACTCTGATTTCTATGTAAAGACTATGCAAGCAAGAAGGCAGTGGAATGGCCTATATTAAAAAACCACAACTGTCAACTGAGAATACTGTATCAAGCAAAACTGTCCATTAAATATTATTGAGAGATCACAACATTCTCAGAAAAGCAGAAACTAAAGGAGCTCTGTAAAACAAGACCAATGTTTCAAGAACACTAAAACAAATCCTTCCCACAGATATGCCACAAATAAGTAGATGTATAAAAGTAACCAACAATAATACAAAAAGGAATCCAATAGAATGACAACAATAAAATTTTACCTCTCAGTAATTACACTGAATTTGAATGGTTTAAAAGTGCTAGTAAAAAGAAAGAGAGTAGTAAACTGGATAAAAAAACCTGAAGCCTATCAATATGATATCTATAAGAGACACACTTAAGGAACAAAGATAAAGACAAACTAAATAGCAAAGAGTAGGGAAAACATACCAGTCAAATGGCAGCCCAAAAAGAACAGAAGTATAAATATTAATCTCTGATAAAATTGACTTTAGGATAAAAACTTACCATACATGACAATGAAGGATATTATATAATACTTAAAGGGTCAATAGAAAAGAAGATATAACAAATACTTATGCACCAAATAATAGAGCTGTAACTACACAAAATAAATGTTAAGCAAGTTTAAAAACAGAGATAAAACTATAATAGTAGTAACTGTTGTTAGGTGCATCAAGTCAAGTATGACTCAAAGTGACCCTATGAAGAACATAAAAGAGCCCTGTCCTATCCTATGCCACCTTCATCATTTCTGACACACTTGTTTCCACTGCTGCAGCCATGTTGTAAATCTACCTCATTGGGTATCTTCCTTTCTTTCACTAACCCTACACCTTTCCAGGCATGATGCCCAAGGAATAACCTTTCCATGCAACATACCCAAAGTATGTGAGATGAACCTTTGTCATCTTTGCCTTGGAGGAATAGTCTGACAGCACCTTTTCCAAGACAGTAGTTCTTTTGGCAGTTCATGAGTTATTCAGCACTCTTCTGCAACACCAAAGGTCAAATACAGCAATTCTTCCACTGTCATCCTTATTCAGAGTCCAGTTCTCAGATGCATAACAAGTAAATGAAAAGACAATGGCCTAAATCACACTTTTTTATTTGAACTGATATTATTGCTCTTTAGTCATTTGGACAGATTGTAGACTTTCCCAGTGGAATCCATCTCCTGATTTTCTAACTGCTTGTACTCAGGCTACTGATTGTGCATCCAAATTGTTGTTGTTGTGGTGGTGGCGGTTGTTGTTAAGTGAAGTCAAGTCGTAGATGACTCACAATGACTCAGTGAGTGAAAGTCAGGAACATTCATTACTTTCATCCTTTAAGTTCATAGAGTTTCTGGATGCAAGTTTTGGAAGTGGATGCCACTTGATTGTGGATCCAAGTAAGATAAAATGATTGACAGATGAAGCCTTTCTCCATCTATCATGATATTTTTTATGTCAACACTCTCAGCACCAGTAGCCAGGAAATTAAAAGACATATTGCCATGGGAAAGTCTGCTGTTAGACACCTCTCCAAAGTACTGAAGAGCCATGGTGTCTCTCTGGAGACTAAGGTGTGTCTGATGAAGGCCATGGTCTTTGCTATCACTTGTTATGCATCAGAGAGAGTTGGACAATGACTAAAGAGGATAGAAGGAGAATTGATGCCTTTGAGTTGTGGTGCTGGAGAAGAGTATTGAGGGTACCATGGACTGCTAGGAAAACAAACAAATTCATCCTGGAAAGGGTTAAACTTGGTGGCTTCTTGGAGGCAAGGATTCTGAGGCTTCGTCTAACATACTTTGGACATGTTGTAAGGAGGGACCGGTCCTTGGAGAGGGACATCATGCTTGGTAGGGTGGAGGAACAGTGCAGGAGGGGAAAGCCCTCTATGAGGTGGATTGATTCAGTGACTTGGGTCATTGGGATGGGTGTATCGGAGGCAGTGTGATTGGCACAGGATAGAGCACAGTTTAGGGCTGTTGTACATAGGGTCACTATGAGTTGCAAGCAACTCGATGGCACATAACAACAACAACTTCGTAATGGTCAAATCTACCAAGGCAGAAGCTACCTGGGTTAAGATGAAATACTCTGCCTTGTTGCTGTTATGTGCCATCGAGTCACTTGTGACTCATAGTGACCCTATCTACAAGAGCCCTAAATGCCGCTCTATCCTGTGCCAACCTCACCGTCTCAAACACACTCATTCCCACTATCCCAATCCATCTCATTGAGGGTATTCATCTCCTGAGCTGTCCCTCCACTTTCCCAAGCATGCTGTCCCTCTCTAAGAACCAGTCCCTTCTCACAACATGCCCAAAGTATGTCAGATGAAGCTTCAGAATCCTTGACTCCAAGAAGCATCCAGGCTTCACCTTCTCCAGGGCAGACCTGTTTGTTCTCCTAACAGTCCACGGTATATTCAACACTCTTCTCCGTCACCACGGCTCAAAGACATCAATTCTCTTTCTATCATCCCTATACACTGTCCATCTCTCCAATGAATAGCACGTAACTGTGAAGACTATAGCCTGGATCAGGCACACTTTAATAACCTTTCTGATATTGTTGCTCTTGAATACTCTTGAGAGGTCCCTGACAGTTGACTTTCCTAATGCAATTCATCTCTTGGTTTCCTGGCTGCTGTTCCCAAGAGTGTTGACTGTGGAACCAAGTAAACTAAAACTGTTAACTATCTCAATCTCTTCACCATCTAAAATGAGGCTGCCAATTGGCCCAATGATGAGGATCTTTGTTTTCTTGATATTGAGCTTCAATCCATATTGAAAGCTGCAGTCCCTGGTCGTGATTCTCCCACTACCACTGCCTTCTGATAAAGATGTGTTTAAGGAACCAAGAACAGTCAGCAAACAGGAAACAAACAAACAAAACCAAACAAAGAAACAACAAACCAAAAACAGCAGTAAAAAAAATCGTGATGCTCAGTTAACATATTCTACTGCTTATGTAATGAAAACTTGAGTCAAGAGGTAAGGGATCTCATGGTTGAGTATCCTCTCAATCTCAGAGCTTTTATTTGAGAAGTGTGATATTCTTCAATAATTTTTACACTCTGTTGTATCACGTTTTTGTTTTTTTTTTTTTTTAAATGGGAGCCAATATGAATCTCTTCTAGTCAATTTACCAAGTAGTAAGTTGTCCTCCAGATTTCTGGGCACAACCTGGTAAGCACATCCAAGGTTGCATCTATTTGTTGAAATATGTTAATTGGTATTCCATCAATTCCTAGGGCCTTGACAATTCCTTCAAAGCTGCTTCAATTTCTCCCTACATCATTCTTGCTTCTTAAGCATATGCTGTTTCTTGTAATTCTATGTCAACCAGTTCTTTTTGGAACAATGACTCTGTGTATATCTTCCATCTTCTTTTTAAAATTATTTTTATGCTTCCTGGATCATTTAACATTCTACAAGTGGCATGTTTAAGTATTGTTAACTCAAGATTAAGTCAGGTAAAGACAACATCAAAATAGAAAACTTTAGACCCAAATCTTTCTCAAATATGGACACAAAATTTGGGCCAATACAATCCAACAATATATAAAAAGACTAACCTATTATTACCAAGTGAAATTCATAACAGGTATGCAAGGATGGATTAGCCCAAGAAAAGCAGTAAATATAATCGATCGCATCAACAAAATAAGAATAAGAAACATATAATCATCTTGGGCAAAAAAAAGTCTTTTGAGAAAATCCAACACACATTCCTAATAATTACATTCAACAAAATAGGAACAGAGAGAACTTTTCTCAACATATTTAAGGACATATACCCAAAGCCAGAAGCCAATAATATCTTCAATAGAGAAAGGACAAAGACATTCTCTCTCAGAACAGGGATCAGGAAAGTATGTCCACTATGATTACTCTTATTCATTATAGGAGTGGAAGTCCTTGTGAAAGCAGTAAGAAAAGTGAAGGAAATAAGAGGCATCCGAAAGATGAGGTAAAATTGTCTCTATAGGCAGACCTTATTATAGAGTACTTGGGAAATCCTATATAGTCAGTAAGTAAACTATTGGATTCAATCAGCCATTTCAACAAAATTTCAGGATACAAAAGCAACATACAAAAAGTGGTCAGATTTCCTCTACAGTAGAAAAGAGAACACAGAAAAGGAAATAAGAAAAGCAATACCAATGATATATATATAACTAAAAGAATAAATACTTGGGATTGAAACTAAGTAGAGATATAAGCAAATTACTACAATAATGAAGTATCTGGATTGGAAGAGGATTCATCAAAAGCCTGCATTATGCAGATGATACAACCTTGCTTGCTAAAAGTATGTAGGATTTGGAGCACTTGCTGGAGAAGATAAAAAAATGTATAACTTGCATTATGAATTACATCTCAACTTCAAGAAAACAAGGATTCTCAACACTGGGCTAATAGTGTTAGATGGAGAAAGGATTGAACTTTCAATTATTTCATCTATCATGTAAGAAGTTAAATCAAAAGACATGTTGCATTGGGAAATTATGCTGTAAAGGACAAAATACTGAATAGCAATGATGTCAGTTTAAAGACTAAAGTTCATCTGATTTCATAGGCCATAGTCTTTTTAATCACTTACTGTGTATTGGAGAGCAGGAAAAGAAATAAGGATGACAGAAGAAGAATTGTTGTTTTTGGAGTTGTGGTGTTGAAGGAGACCACTGACTATTCCATGGACTTCCAAAAGAATAAACAGGTGCATCTTAGAAAAAGACACAATCCTGCTTAGCTTACTTTTTGTGGACAGGCTATGACAAGTGTGTGTCTTCAATGAGTTTTAGACTACTTTACACTCAGATTTTACATTTTAGGTGTTGGGGTTTTTTTTTCTGTTTAATGTATTTGCTATGTTACTAATTTCCTTTATATAACAAAAGTTCTGAGCTTTATTCTGGCAGGCTAATGACTTTTAACAGTGTGGAGTTTTTCAAAATTAATTTTAATGAACATTTACAGAGATTTTTTATTTCCATTCATTCACTGTCGCACTTTCCTCCCTGCCCATACCTCCCCCGAGTTCGCTTCTCTGTTTGAAAAGTAAAAGAAAAATTCCTTCATTGATATAAAATCCCCCGCCCCAAGTACATTCCATTATGCAACCTTAATTCTGGACTTTTGTGATAACCATAATACCCCATGATATATTGCTTTTAAACTGTTCTTTCCTTCATCTGTTTCAATATAGTATACATAATTCATCCAGTTTTTCTTAGTCTTACCCCAACCTTGATGTCAGTCCCTACAGTGTGTTTTCTTATAAGTGCTCTGTAAAATAACTCAGTAAAATAACTAGTGAACTTACAAATGTGTCTATAAATTTGCCATGAATCTCAAAAGAGATTAAAGAGTTCTTCTAATGATAAACTCTCCAGGTACATTTTATATTTAATGTTATTTTGGAAATCAGCATATAAGTCTAAAATTTGAATGAGAACCTAGGAAGTCATAGGTTTCAGTGCTGCACAATAGGAAATAGAAGACTGTTTGGTACATTTGCTTGAGAAATGGCTTCAAGGGATTTCAGTTTGGCTTTTGTTAGCTAATTTATGAGTGTCTGACCTTCTTTTTACTTTGATGTTTCCCTAGATCACTTTGAATATCTATAATTTGTTGTTCTTAGATTATAAATTCTTCGGATGTGAATAATGTCATATGAATGTAATTCTTAACACAATCTATATAATCATACTTATTTTATGCATTATATAGTTATGAAACAATTGCTATACCCAAGCTTTATAAAGACCTGTCCCTCCTTTCAACATGTCCAAAGTATGTCAGACGAAGCCCCAGAATCCTTGCCTCCAAGGAGCCACCTGGTTTAACCCTCTCTAGGATGAACATGTTTGTTTTCCTAGCAGTCCATGGTACATTCAATACTTTTCTCCAGCACCACAGCTCAAAGGCATCAATTCTCCTTTTATCCTCCCTAGTCATTGTGCAACTCTTTGATGTATAACAAGTGATTGCAAAGACCATGGCCTGTATCAGATGCATCTTAGTCTCCAGAGAGACACCATAGCTCTTCAGTACTTTGGAGAGGTCCCTAACAGGAGACTTTCCCATCTCAATATGTCTTTTAATTTCCTGGCTGCTAGTGCCAAGAGTGATTGGGATGGGAGTTGGTGGTGATAGGGAGAAGTTTTTTTATGACATGCTCTATTTCCTGTTTTGTGATTGATCTCTTCAAGTGTTCTACATCTATATATGTCAATCTGGGCATAGTGTGAGCTTCTAATGACTTGTCCATATTTGCCATGTTTTCAAATTTATCAGAGTATAGCTTTTCA
Source organism: Elephantulus edwardii (assembly GCF_000299155.1). NCBI lineage: Eukaryota > Metazoa > Chordata > Mammalia > Macroscelidea > Macroscelididae > Elephantulus > Elephantulus edwardii. The sequence continues at coordinate 26,986,237 of NW_006399763.1, read as the reverse complement.
TAACATTCCACTGTTATCAATTGAATTTCATAGGTTCTGTGGTGATGCCACCTCTTTCATTATTTATTTGAATTATTTGTATTGTTTTTTCCCTTTCATTAAGTTCACAAATTCTTTGTCTATTTTACTGTTTTGAAGAACAATCTCCTGATCATATTGATGAAAAACAGAAAAACAATTGAAATGATCTCATTGATTTCATCTCTTGTCCTTTAAATTTGCTTTCCTCTAGATACTGTGGGGTTAGTTGTTATTTTTCTATTTTATAGAGGTGTGGAGTTGTATCATTAATTTGCTTCTTTTTCTACTTTTTATGTATTGCTATGGCCTGCCCTCTAAAGACAGCTTTAGTTGTATCGCAGAGTTTTGGTTGTATTTTCATTTTCATTTGTTCCGAGGAAATTTTCATCATCTTTTATTTTTCCTATAGCCCTATAGTCTTCTAGCTGGGTATTATTTGAATTACATGTGGGTGGGTTTATAACCCATGTCCTCTTGTTTTTATTTCTAGTTTTATAGTGTAGTGGTCTGTGAAAGGAACAGGAAACAGGACATTGGTGCACAGAGTCATGAACATATCTCCTAAATGGCTAGAGGGAGTGAGAATAGCACAGCACTTCAAAGCCACAAACCTGAAAGTAGTAAAAGTGCCTGTAGCCCATCCTCATGGTGTTTTTGGAGTCACAGCAATAGTAAGAAGTTAATTTATTCATTATTGACTCACAGACTGTGGTACCAAGATTGGGATTCATTAGCGAAATAGATTGGGGAGTAAGAGGAAAATAATAACTTGCAATAAAGGTGAAAGTTTAATCCAGAAGTCCCTTGCCAGGTTAATAGCGAAACACAATTTCTTAATTAGTGTAAGTCCTGGTTTCTGTTCAGCAACCAAAAAAGTAAAGAAACTTCTGGTTTTCTAAATTATCTGGAAAGGTTTGCCTCAGAGAAATCAGCATCTCCTTCAAGCATCTGGAAAGCAAAATCTTTATTCTGTGGCTAGCACAAAAACAAGAAGCCTCAGGTTACACCTTGCCAGAATCTCTTCACAGGAATGCCACAGTATCTCCACTACCATCACTAAAGTCTCACCACCAGGTTTTGTTTTCATCAGAGTCTAGTGTGCAAAGCACACACACACACATCTCTCTTATCCTAGCCCACAGCTGTTGATGATTTGTGTCTGCAATTAAGGGAGCTGGAGACCAAAGGGAGCAAACACAATGGCTAAAAAAGCCAACTTTTAAGCAAACACCATATGACCTGAGAGTATTGTATTATTTAAATATATTTTAATGTGTTGAGGCTTGCTTTGTGTCCTAATATATAATAAATTCTGGAGACTGTATCATGTGCACTTAAAAGAAAAAAAAATGACTTTTAGTTGGGTACAGTACCCTGAATACATCCTCAAGGTTGAATTAGCTAATTATATAGTTTAGATCTTTTGTATCTTTACTGTTTCTTCTAAGCTGACCTATCCTTTGATGATAGTGGTGTGTTAAAGTCTTCTACAACTATTGTGGTGTTGTCTATCTCGTTTTTCAACTCTATTAATCTTTCTTCTATGCATATTTTAGATCTATCATTTGATGTATAGATTCTGACCAAGGTTATGTCTTCTTGATCTATTGCATCTTTAATTACTATATAATGTCCTTCCTTACCTTTTATGGTGGTTTTCATCTTGTTGTTATGTGCCATCAAGTCGCTTGCGACTCATAGCGACCCTATGTACAACAGCCCTAA
>NW_006399763.1:26973835-26982761 GCF_000299155.1 Elephantulus edwardii | reverse complement strand
GCTGAAAGCAGAGAATACCAGAAGAATGCCTATCTGTGTTTCATTGATTATGAAAAGGCATTTGACTGCGTGGATCATAACGAACTGTGGCTGACTCTGAGAAGAATGGGAATCCCAGAACATTTAATCGTGCTAGTGCGAAACCTATACTTGGACCAAGAGGCATTAGTCAGAACAAAGCAGGGTTTTCATCTTAAGTTGTATTTTATAAGAGATTAATATTACCACTCCTGCTTTTCCATGGATTTAATTTGGTTGGTATAATTTTTCCAGTATCTTAGTCCACCTTTTTCCTTATTTCTTAGATGTATATCTTGTAGGCAACATCCTAATGGGCTTTGAAGGCTGTGTATACTGTTGATGTTGTTAGGTGCCATCAATTTTATTTCAACTCATTGCAACCCTGTAAATACTCAACTCAACCCCTGCCCTATCCTGTGTTATCCTCATCATTTCTGACATACTAGAACTTACTGCTGAAATCATCCTATAAATCAGTCTTGTTAGGGATCTTCCTTTACTTTACTGAACTTCATCTCTCTAAGCATGATGTCTCTTTCCATAGAATATCCTCATCTAGCTACTTGTGCAAAGTATGAAAGAGGAAGCTTTGCCATCCTTGCCTCCATGGAGCATTCAGGCTGGGCCTTCTCCAAGACATATCTGTTTGTTCTTCTATTAATCCATAGACTATTCAATGTTGTTGTTGTTATTGTTGTTGTTGTTATGTGCCATCAAGTCGTTTGTGACTCATAGCGACCCTATGTACAATAGCCCTAAGCACCGTTCTATCCTGTGCCAACTTCACCTCACTGTCTCGAACACATTCATTCCCACCACTCCACTCACAGAATCCATCCATCTGATCGAGGGTCTTTCTCTCTTGCACCGCCCCTCCACTCTCCCAAACATGATGTCCCTCTCCAAGGACCAGTCCTTCCTTGCAACATGCCCAAAGTATGTCAAACAAAGCTTCAGAATCCTTACTCCAGGGAACATTCTGGCTTCACCTTCTCCAAGACAAACCCATTTGTTCTCCTAGCAGTCCATGGTATATTCAACACTCCAGCACCACAGTTAAAAGGCATCAATTCTCTTTCTATCATCCCTATACACTGTCCAACTCTCCAATGCATAGCACATAATTGCAAAGACTATAGTCTGGAATATTCAATACTCTAATACCACAACACAAAGCCAACAATAATTCTTCTGACATCCTTACTAATTGTCCAATTGTCTAATGTGTAGCAGGTGATTGAGAACACCATGCCCTGATCAGGTGTTTAAACAGATACCATTGCTCTCCAGCATTATTTGTTTTTGTAGTTATATGTCATTGAATCACTTCTGATTCATAGCGACCCTGTCTATAACAGCCCTGAAATCTGTTCTATCCTGTGCCAAGTTTACTGTATCTGACACATCTACCCTCATTAACCCAATAACTGTATCAATCCATCTCATCAATGGTCTCCTTCTCTTTCTCTGCCCCTCCATCCTTTCAAGCATGATGTTCCTCTCCAAGAACTGGTCCCTCCTTGCAACATGCCCAAAGTATGTAGACAAAGCTTCAGAATTCTTGCCTCTAAGGAGCAGGCTAGCTTTACCCTCTTTAGGATGAACCTGTTTGTTCTCCTGGCAGTCCATGATATCTTCAAAACCCTTTCCAGTACCACAGCTCAAAGGCATGAACTCTTTTTCTATCATCACAAGTCAGTGTCCAGCTCTCTGACACATATCACACAACTGTGAAAACTCTGGCCTGAATTAGGCACACTTTAGTCTCCAGACTGATATCATTGCTCTTCAGTACTCTGGAGAGGTCCCTGACACCCGACTTTACCAATCCAATTCATCTCCTGATTTCCTGGCTGCTGGTACCAACAGTGTTGATTGTGGAGCCAAACAAACTAAAGCTGTTAACAACCTCAATCTCTTCACCATCTATCATGTACTGTCAATTGGACCCGTGGTGAGAATCTTTATTTTCAACATTATGGAGAGGCTTTCTTTTTGCTTTCACTAACTTCATCCTTCATCATCATTGTTTCTTGCTTATACAATACCATTGAAATTTTTTTATGTCAACCAATTCTTTTTGGTACAGAGATTCTGTGGTATTCTTTCCATCTTATTTCTATTATTCCTGCATCATTCAAGATTGTACTTGATAACATCTCTATATTGTATATTCCAATTATTAATGGTTGTTAGTAGCTATTTCTGCACATTTTGAGTGACTTCCTATTTGGGTTTTATATCTGATATTATCATTACCCACCTTCCTCTGTTTATAGGGGTTTGGAAGGCTTGTTCCAGAAATGGATAGCCAATCTTTCTTCCTAGTAGTTTTTAATATATGAGGTTCTATTGCAACTGCTTCACCATGGGTAACCCTTTGATACTTGACACACTTGTGGCACAGATTTCAGCACGAAAGCACCCCATAACCTACATCAGTACAGCAGACTGAGACTTGTACTAATAGGAGTAAATAACATGCAAATTTATACACATCTAAGTATAAATTAATTGGCAAGATGATAAACTTCTCCAATAACTGAACTGACAGGCAACTTTTGTACACCTAAAAGCAAACTGTAAGGAAAAACACATATATAAATATCATGGAATAGGACAGCCTATTCAGACTATAGTCGAGCCCCATGATGGAGCAGCAGGTCCTGGCTAAAGGTACTGGCACAGACAGTGGTGCAGCTAGATTTTGTATACTGGTTCTTAGCAAAGGCTCAACAAAAGGGCTCTCTCCTCTGATGCACAGGAGCCTCAGTTGCCCCCTCTGCTGCCTCTAGGCCTCTGCCTGGGGCCACTGGATCCTGTGGAGCTAAGGTGAGCCTCTGCTCCAAGAGTCAAAAATAAAAATGCATATTGCTTTGGGGAAATCTGTGGTCAAGGACCACATCAAAGTGTGAACAGCAAGGTGGCCAAGTAGTGAAAAGTTGTGCTGCAATCCTGAAAGAAAGCAGTTCAAATCCCCTACCTATGCCATGAGAGATGCATGGGCAATCTTTGTCCATGGAATTATTTGCCTCTGAAAACCTGCTTATGGGTCAGTTATGGCTTGGTTCTAACTAAATAGTACACAACAATAAAACAACCAATAGTGTTTTAATTACCTTGTATGCATCTGAAAAGTGATTTTTAATTAAAAAGACCAAAGAAGAATTAATACCTTTGAATTTTTATGTTGGTTACAAGTATTGAATATACCATGAACTATCGAAAGAATAAACAGATCATGTGTAATCAGAATGTTTCCTGGAGGCAAGAATGGTGAAAATTTTCTCATACCTTTGGGACATATTTTCATGCAGTGTCAGTCCTTGAAAATTGGAATAATGCTGGGAAAAGTAAATGCTTAGTAAAAAGAATTGAATGGACAAATACTCAATGAGATGGACTGATAAATCACCTACAACAGTGGACTTGAGCATGGAAATCATAATGATGGCACCGGCTATGACAAGGCTGAACTACAAATAAGGAAGACCAAAGAATTGAAGCTTTTGAATTGTGATGTTGGTTAAGAGTACTGAATATGCCTGAAACTACCAAAAGAGTGACCCAAAATCTGGGGTTTTTTTTCTTTTCTTATTTTTTATTAATTTCAATGAACATCTACAGAGATTTTGGACTTCCATTCATTCACTGTTGCACTTTTCTCCCCGCCGACCCCACCCCAACCCCAGTTCACTTCTCTCCTTGAAAAGCAAAAGAAAAACTCTTTCAGATAAAATGCTCCTAGAAGCAAAACTTAGGCATGTTAAGAGGATAGACTAGACCTTTGAAAAGAATATTATCTATGGAAAAGAAAATATTCACTGAAAGAGAGGAACATCCTCAGCAAATTAGAATGTAACAGGGACTGCAACACTAATTATGTCCATGAAATGCGAGTAGAAGTTTCCCTTCTAAGTAAGGATAATATAAAGCTTCTGTGCAACTCTGTCCCCTGCCCTCCAGTGGATCCTGACTCATGGTAAGTCTCCATTGGGTTTCTGAGGATACAAATCTTTACAGAAGGAGATTGCTTATATTTCTACTATGGAGAGAGTGTTGCATTTGAATTCCTGACCTTTCATTTAGCAAATCTTCATGTAGTTCACTATGCAACCAGTGGATCTTTTCCTATTGAACCAGTGACCAATAGATTTCTTCACATAACTAAGCAGAAAGTTGAAGTACAGTCACTGATTACTCTGAAGATACCTGCTGAGATTTAAATGAACTTGAAAGAGTAAGTTATGGTACTTATTGTCTTAATTACTAAGGTTTAAGCATTGTTTACTACTATAGAATCACTTTTCCTGTCCTGACTAATGCACTTGTGGATATAACCTACACATACAAAGATATATATCATGGAATATAAACACCCATTTAAAACTTGCTTTTACAATTAACAATATCTTCTCTTTATTTGAATAATTTTAGAGTAAATAGCACCATTTCTGTTGAGTTGGACTTGACTCAAATTAATACCTTTAAGACTGCCAAAACACACAGTGAACAGAAGCTCACTCAGAACAAACATTTCCTTCAATAATGTACACACATTTATACACATCCATAAAATATAGTCAATAAAATTATTGTTTGTGATAATACTTATAATAAATCAGTTTTAAGTTTTATAATTCATTGTATTACTTTATATTACATTTTCATTTTCTTTGATAGATTTGTTTCCCCCATTTAAGTTCATTAATCTATCTAGCATATTAATTTTATGCAAAAAAAGAAGGTTCACAAAATAATTTTTTTCTATTCATTCCAGGTCCTAAGGAGCTCTGATAGTTAAAGTGTTTGGCTGGAAACCAAGAGAGCTCCAGTTCAACCCCAGCAGTTTCTCCATAAAAGAATGATGAGGCAGTATGCTTCTATAAACATTCATAACCTTGGAAGCCCTATGGGACGGTTCTGTCTTATAGCGATGCTACGAGTCAAAATTGACTGGATGATAGTAGCAGTGTGTATGTCAGGTGCTACATAATTTTATCCCAAGATAATATAATAAAAATGGACATCTGTCAATAACAAAAAGATAAATGAGGAGTTATCAGGACATAGAGACCAATATATGAGAGGAAAATTCTATTGGCATGGCATTTTAAAACATAATCACAGAATTAAGATTTTTTCTATTTTTAAAATAAATGTTTACACTTTTCAAATTTTTATTTTAATTTTTAAATTCCATTTTTAATTTAAATAAAATGAAAATCAACTTAAGGGTCAGCTAGGGTCAGTTCCAACTAGACAGCACACAAAAACAACCAACATTAGAATTAAGTTTACACAGCTTTATATTATTAGTACTACAACTCCTAAGTCTTAGATTCTTAAAATGGTAAGAATCAAAACATTGAGTTCAATTAAATTTTGATGGATAGAGTTCAGTTTAGTGAGAATCCCTGATAACTCTATCCCCAGGTAAGTGCTAGCTTTAAGGTTGATTGGACTAGGTTAATAACTCATTTATCTTTCCACACGAGTGATTCTTTTAAAGCAGAGGTAAAGTAGAAACATTTTCAAACAAAATTACTTGATCAACCAGTTGGTTAAGTGGCAGTATTTCTAACAGTCATTCAAGTGAATTCAACAAACACCATCAAAGTTGCTAGTAGGAACTTGACCTTGAAAAAGAGTTAGCTTGAGGATTATCTACTGTATTATTCAATAAACTATATTGTCAAGCCAACTAGGCTTTAAAAGGAGCAGGATGTTGCTGTGTTGTTTTCACATCCTGTTTTTAAGATAATCAGTCATTTCACAAAGATTCCTCTTTCTTCAGTGTATTATGTCCTGAGATGCAATACTTCGTCCCAAATGACTATAGGTTAAAGCTCTTTTCTGTTCCCTAAGTTTGGAAAGGGTTACAGTTCTGCCAACATGAAATGTTTTACTTTTCTTACACTCATACAAAAGAAAGTTTGGCTAGTTCTGCCAAATTTTTTGTACTATAAAAATTAACTACGGAAGACTTGTTCAAAGAAACAAAAGAAAAAAGACGCACAAAAACAAACTCTGCTTTATTGAGAGTGATAGGACCTAATTCATAAAAGATTCATTTGAAACAGACTGATTCTTTCATGAAGCTCACTTGAGGAAATACACACGTTCCAGCAGGAACCGTCAATTAACTCAGCCTACAACCGTTTCACCCTATTTCCCAATCATAACTGAGGCTCCTTTGTTGGAAAAGGGAGCACACTTTTTCCATTGCTTTATGAACACTTCAGGGTGACCAAGTTCTACCAAATTAAATTTACGAAGACAACTGCAAAAAAAAGCTGTATTGTGTGGAACTTTACATACTTTAATATCTCAGCATAGTGTATATTTATCATTTTTTAAAAACTTTAAGTTTCTAGAATTCTCTAGCCTGAAGTATGTAAAAATATGTTTCAAAAAAAAGAGGCTAAAATTTCACTATTCAAATTATGGTTGAGGTTCCAGAAAACATGACATGATCTGCAATGCAGAATCTCAAGCACTAGAAGAACAGATGAGATATGGGGATGGCCAAGTCTGCCCACTTCATAAAGGGGAACTTTCCCCATCAATAATATCTATAGCAACAGACAGCTAATAGGTCAAACATGCCGTGCTCCCATGCTCCTGCACCTACTTCTACTAATTATTGAATATGGTATGTGCTGTTGACTCACAGAATTTACTCACAGATGTGGTAGAAGGAGTAGGGTTAATTAGGGAAATAGGTTGAGGAGTGGGAGAGGCAAAGAATATCTCACAGTGTAAGGCCAGGTTTGTATAGCAGTCTAGAGTCAGATTAATAGCAAGACACAATTCCTTAATTAGTAAAATTCCGGTTTTACTCAGTAGCACAAGATTTGCTTCAGAGTAGTTATAAGTCAGCTTCTTCAATTATTCAGCAAGAACAGTAAAAGATTTAACTGTGGCCCGTACAATAATCTCTGCAATCCTTCCACCACCATTGCTGACAAGATATCATTCTTACCAGGATCTCATTCTCACCAGGGTCTTGCTCTCACCAGGGTCCCACTCTAGTCTCCCTCAAATCTTGCTGCCCATTGTGGGAAGCTCGTGCGCGCTGTCTCGCTCTCGCTCTCTCTCTCTCTCTCTTATTATAGTTCACAGCTGTTGATGATTTACAAGGCCATACATCTGTAGTTAAGGTAGCTGGAAACCACACAGGTCTGACATAATGGCAAGAAAAGTCAACTTTTAAGCTAACACCTCACAAGGCTACACTAGATCTACTTCAATAGGAATTGTATTGTAACAAGATCACAATTGGTTTACAAATCACATTAATTAAATCAGTAAAAACACCAATCACATTGTTTTTAGGCCAGGAAGTACTTCATATTGATTTTTCCATAGCTGACCTGTCATTATGGCCAATGGCTCAGGGGCTAAAATACACACAAAAGACTGCACTTAAATGTCTTAATCAATTTAATCAAGACTTGTTTATTAATTTTTACCATTAGACACATTTCTGGGTTGTTGTTAAAACACACAAATATCCTTGCTTTGGTACAGCTATTAAGCTTGAATTGCAGAGTCCCTAAGCAAATATAACACAAATTTTGATACCAAATATACCAAAAATTTTGATAGTTCATCCCTGTTAACTCTTTGATGAACAATATAATTTAAATGAATGTCATTTTGATGTTATGTACCTTAGAGTTAGTATCAACCCATAACTGAACCTTCAGCAGGTTTTTTTCAGAGGCAGTAAATCACATAAGAAGAGATTGCCAATCTTCTTCAAATGAGCAGCTGATAAGATTCAAACCATGTATCTTCAAATTAGCCACACTTACCAGTAAGCTACCAGGGTCTAATTCAAATTACCTTCAAATATATAGGGCCTAAACATTCTTCTCTCAGAAAATTATTTTGGAACAGTGACTTTGCATACTCCTTCCATCTTCTTTTACTACTTCCTGCATCATTCAGTATTCTACCCATTGTATCTTTTTAATTATTAATTTTATTATTATTATTATTATTAATTTCAATGAACATCTACAGAGATTTTGGAATTCCATTCATTCACTGTTGCACTCTGCTCCCCACCCACTAACCCCCACCCCCAGTTCACTCCTCTCCTTGAAAAGCAAAAGAAAAAATCCTTCAGTGATACACAATCCCCCTCCCCAACCCACACATTCCCACTCCCACCCCAAGAATACTCCACTCTGCAACCCTCGTTCTGGACTCTTATGATAATCATAATGTCCTATATTACTTTTAAACTATTCTCTCCCTCATCGGCTTCAATACAGTAAACATATTTTATCCAGTTTTTCTCAGTTTTACCCCCACCTCAATATCAGCCTCATTCTACAACAGTGGCACCATATAATATTTGTCCCTTTGTGACTAAGATATGTCACTCAGCATAATGTCCTCCAGAGTCACCCATTTTGAATAATATTGCATGAGTTCCTTGTTTATCAAAGCCACGTAGTCTTCCATTGTGTGAATACACCACAGCTTTTCTACCCATTTATTTGTTGATGGACATTTAGGTTGTTTCCAACTCCTTTGTGAACAAAGCTGCAATAAACATAGGTGTGCATATATCTGCTTGGATGTCATATATGGTCTCTTTAGGGTATATTCCCAGTAGTGGAATTGCTGGGTCAAACGGTATCTCTATTTGCAACTTTTTGAGAAAACGCCACACCACTTTCCACAGTGGCTGTACCATTTCACACTCCCACCAACAGTGAATAAGAGTTCCAGTCTCTCTACAACCTCGATAGCATTTGTTGCTAGCTGTTCTGTTAAATTTTGCTATTCTTACTGGGGTGAGATAATATCTCATAGTTGTTTTGATTTGCATCTCTCTCAGGGCTAGGGATTTTGAACATTTCTTCATGTGCTTGTTGGCCATCTGAAT
>NW_006399763.1:26961010-26971215 GCF_000299155.1 Elephantulus edwardii | reverse complement strand
ATATTCTTCCACTTCTCCAGGTCTCTTTTTGTTTCTTGTAGTAATGTTTTGTAATTTTCTTTGGCTAGATCCTTTGTGATTCTAGTTATATTACTTCCAAATATTTTATCTTGTGATTAGCTATCGTGAAGGGTATTGTTTTTCTTGCTCCAGCTCTGTGTTCTCTTTGTCTCTGTAGAGAAATGCAACTGATTTTTGTATGTTGATCTTGTATTCTGCTACTTTGCTGAATTGGTCAACTATGTCCACTAGTTTTCTTGCTGAGTCTTTATGGTTTTCTAAGTATACTATCATGTTATCCATTGCATCCTTAAGTATTGCAACTCAAGGCTTGAATTTGTTCTTTAGTTCCTTCAGCTTAAAAAATGCTGAACAAGTACAGCCCTTTTGATTTTCAGACTCCAGTTCTTTGCTCATTTAATTATATTTTGCTTTTTTCCCTTGTGCTGTCCTTTGAGATTGTCTATTCAGCTCCTTAACTTCTTGCTTTCTTCCCTTTGTTTTGGTTTCCTGACACTGTAGTGCAATATTCAGAGCCTCATCTGACATCCATTTTGGTCTTTTCTTCTTATGTCTTTGTAATGACCTTTTACATACTTCATGGATGATATTCTTGATATTCTCCCACAGCTCATCTAGTCTTTGTTTATTAGTGTTCAAGGCCTCAAACCTTTTCCTGAGTTGGTTTTAAAATGAAGTAGGACAGACTCAAGGTCAAATTTTGATTCCTGTTAATTTTATTTGATGGCCTGTTCCACTATCAGCACCCAGCTTAATTTTCACTACTGATATTGTACTTCTTCAATGATTCCTTCCATAGATGTAATCAAAATGAAAGAGGAAGTTCAAGCTACTTTGAAGTACTTGGAAAAATAAAGCCCCAGGAATTGATGGAATATCAATTGAGATATTTCAACAAACAGATGTGTCCCTGCATGTGAACACCAGGTTGTGCCACGAAATCTGGAGTACAACTAACTGCCAGCTGGAAGAGATCCATATTTATTCCCATTCAAAAAGAAAAAAGAGGACCCAACAGAGTGTGGAAGTTATTGTGCAATATCACTCATATCACATGCAAGCAAAATCTTGCTGAAGATTATCCAGAAGTGATTGAAACTGTACATTGACATAGAACTTCCAGAAATACAAGCTAAGTTTAGAAGAGGCTGCTGCACTACAGACATTACTGCCAAAGTCAGATGTATTTTGGCAGAAAGCAAAGAGTACCAGAGGAATGTCTATCTGTATTTCACTGACTATGCAAAGGCATTTGACTGTGTAGATCACACATTGTGTTTAACCTTGAGGAGAATGGGAATTTCAGAACACTTGATTGTGCTTATGCAAAACCTATACTTGAACCAGGAAGCTGTCCTCAGAAAGAGTAAGAAAATACTTCTTGACTCAAAATCAGGAAGGGAGTGTATCAGGGGTGTGTCCTGCCTCCATACCTTTATGCAGACCAGATCATTCAGAATGCTGGACCTTATGAAGAGAAATATGGTATCAGAATTATAGGAAAAATCATCAATAATATACGTTATGCAGATGATACAATCTTGCTTGCTGAAACTGAGGAGGTCCTGAAACACTTGCTATAGAACATAAAGCATTATAGTCTTCAATATTGATTGAAGTTCAATATCAAGAAGACAAGGCTTATTAACACTGAGCCAATTGGCAGAACCATGATGGATGGAGAAGAGATTGAGGTTGTTAACAGTTGCAGCTTGCTCAGCTCCACAATCAGTACTTTTGGCACCAGCATTCAGGAAATCAAATGACAATTTGCATTAGGTAAATCTGCTATCAGTGTCCTGAGAAGCAATGATACCAGTCTAGAGACTAAGATGCACCTGATTAAGCCCATGGTCTTTGCAAATACTTGCTATGCATCAGAGAGCTGGATAATGACTAAGGATGATAGAAGAATTGATGCCTATTAGTTGTGGTGCTGGAAAAGAGCCTTGAACATACCATGGACTACCAAGAAAACAAGTCTGTCTTGGAGAGGGTGTACCCAAGTTTCTCCTTGGAAGCTAAGATACTTTGGGCATATGTCCAGAAAGGATCAATCCTTGGGAAGGGCATCATTCTCAGAGGGGTGGAGGGATAGCACAGGAGAGTAAGACACCAAATGATATGGATTGATATAGTAATTAAGACAATGAGCATAGGTGTATTTGAGTCAGTGAGACTGGTTCAGGACAGGGTATGCATCCGAGCTATTGTACATAGGGTTGCTATGAGTTGCAGGTGACTTGATGGTACATAATAACAACAGATAAGGCCTTGACAAAATTACTTTAAATAAAACCAAAGTTATACATATACTACTTTTGAAGACTATGCTATATTGTGTATTCTTGTTCAAAACTCATTGCTGTGGAGTCAGAACCAATTTAGAGGTGACCCTTGAGCAGGTTTCCAAGGTTATAAATTACCCAGAAGGAGATTTTCCTTCTTTCTTCTGTGGAGATGCTGGTGGATTTGAACCACCAGAGGCACAACTTTTGAGTTAGCTGAGAAATTCCCTATCAAAAACAAAACAAAAACCAAACAAAAGCAAAACCCCCCAAATCCCACAAAAATGCAGCCAAGAAAGAACTGACTCATAGCTGACACATCCAGAGAATTTTGAATGGCTCCCTTATGCACAAAAAGGGATATTATAGGTTATCATTATCCAACTAAACTTTTTTGAGAGATCTGGTGACCTAGTGGTAAGAAGAAAGGCTCCAATCCCAAAAGAATATGACTCAAATCCACCAGCTATTGTGAGGACTAAGGATGGACAATCTCCTCTCATGTCACTAAAAATCCACTGGAGGGTCCACTATACGTCAGTTCCAACTTCATAGAACACAACAGCACCTTGATTTCTACAGGAGCAATAGTAGGATAGTGTATGGCGTACTGTGCTAAGAAAAAAAAAAATCAGTGATTTCTCCCAACTGCTATGTGGTATAAAGATAGATAATCATCTCTCATTAATATTTATAGGTTTGGAAACTTGGTGGTGGAGGGTCAACATAAGGTGGAATTAACTCTAAGGCAGTGGGTTGGGTTACACTTTCTACATGTGTTTAAAGGAGTTTCTTAAAGAAATAATGTAGGGTGACAGAAGCAACTGTAACACAATGAAATAGTGGACTTGGTTTGTACATAGACTCTAACAAATTCTTTAATCCTGTTTCTTAATCTATAATATGGTAATGACTCATAAAAGTCTTATATCAATTATGACCATTCGACCCCAAAATTGGGATAACTTTAAAAAGTCACTTAATCTGTAAAGTGGAGATAATTCGCAAAAAGTATTGTGACATCTGTTAAATGAATCATAGGCATTTTTCCCTGATAATGACTTATTGACGGGCTACTTATTATTATTAAATCTTGGTTCTTTAGATGTCTGGAATAGGTAAAATGGTGATATTTCCTAAATATTCATCTGTATATTAGTATTTTATTTAGAGTAATCCTTTTCTCTAGTTATCTATTTCCTGAGTAGTACCTTGAAAGAAGCATTATTATTGTATTAATCAGTCACAGAGTACTAAAGAAGAAAATAATTGCACAATTATACTTCAAAAAGAAAATGATTAGTTCTAGGGCAAAAACATGTAATTATATAAATTGTGAATTATCTTATCTGTCACCTTTACAGATTGGATTTGTATTTCTAAAAGTAAGCTAAACCCCAAAAGTAAAACTAGAAAACAAATCATCACTCTCAGTCATTCTTAACCTTAACTCCAATATTTCTGTGGTATTGTTAATATCACACCTAATATTTAAATATTTAGTAATGAACTAATTAATTCATTGTCAGTGCCTAACATTTAGAAGAATGAAAATAAGGCACACTGAAAAATACAGACTTTGTTTAAAATTTTTTACTAGTTTATTTACAAAATTTGAATACGCTGTTTTCAAGAACAAATTCTTTCAACTTTCCTCACCGCCTCCCATCAAATCATACAACTCCATGATTAATTCCCACCCCCACCTCCTGCACATCTTCATCCCTCTGCTTCCAACCTCTCTCATCCCTCTTGGATACTTATTCTACAATAATGGTTTTATACAATATTTATCCTTTTGGTACTGAGTTAGTTCACTCAGCATAATGCTTTCCAGTTGCTCCTGTGTGCTGCATAGTATTCCAGAGTGTGAATGTACAATAATGTCTCAATCCATTCATTTGTGGTTGGACATTTGGGCTGTTTCCATGTTCTAGCGATGGTGAATAATGCTGATATGAACAGTGGTGTACAAATCTCCATTTGTACCTCAGTTCTCATTTTCTTAGGGTATATTCCAAGTAGTGGAATAGTGGGGTCATATGGAATTTCTATGTTCAGCGTTCTGAGGAAGCATCAAATTGATTTATTTTTATCTATTATGATATGATACACATTTAATGATATACACAATTTACAGCTAGCCCTCTAGCAGGTATTCAGAGGCTATCAGCTACATGGGAGGAGACTGCCCATATTTTCCCTAGAGAGCATCTGATGGATTCTGACTCCACGCTTTTAGATTTGAAGCATAACTATTTACTCATTAGGTCATTAGAACTCCTTAACAACAATAATAATACACACATGGACACATGCACACATACCTACACATTATTCAAACTACAGAACCATGATGGTTGAGTTTGTAATAAATAGAAAAAAAAGAGATTATTTCATATTGTGAATCACATATATAGTAAAGTGCTGTACATAAGTAAGAACTTTGGAAATACATTTCCTCTCCACGCATCTATTAGGAATGCACATAGATGCTTATTTCCTTTCTATTATTGAAATTTTAGGGATATTGTTTTTTATCAGAAATTGTATCACAAAAATGTTTTTAAATAATTTTAAAAAAGAAAAGGTACAACATTTGCTATTTCAATAAAGCATACATTCAACAAGAATAATACTTTTTAAAAAACAGATAATTTGCCACTAAATACTTATTGTTGTTGATTGACTTCAAGTAGAGTACAACTCACAGCGACCCTATGAAAAGAAAGGCCTGAAGCCTCTCTACAACCATCAACATTAATCAAAGTTCATAGAGTTTCTGGAGGCATACTGTTTAGGAAGTGGATGCCACTCCTGCTTACTTAGACAGATATAAATTAGATTTGCAAGAGTTGGAAACAAATGGCATGAAGATTGCCAGGGTTGAGTTTGAGGGTTGTGCATTAGATATGATTATGAGAATGAAACAGTCCCAACAAATTTAGGTAAAGATTGATACTTCTATAGCCATGGTAACAAGCAGTCACTTAGCAAGTTTCTGTACATAATGCCAACCTACTTACACCATTGATATTTGCCAACTTATGAGTTGTTTACTTCCTCAAAGCCTTCATGAGACCAGTCTTTGAGACTGTGCATAACAATTCAATTCTCCCTTAATACATTGCTGTATAAATGAATAAGCAAACCTCTTGCTGTTGGTGTGGCTGAAGAGGCACCAAAGGGCTTGGATATGGGTTTTTTTACCTGCTTTCTGCTCTGGCGTAGTCAGAGTCTGTGCTCTACTCATGACCTTGTGCCCCATGTCTCATTTTCTGCTGCTTAGGCATTATCCTCTCCTGCAGAGAATTTGGTAGGTTTGAAACATGTGACTTCCTATATGCTTTTGGGTTTTCAGTGCAACTCCTTGTCAGTAGGCCACCAAAGCTCCCTACTGGAGCTATGTTGTTAGTTACTGTTAGGTGCGATCAAGTCGAGTAGATTCTTAGCAACCTTATGAACAGGAGATGAACCCTGTCCTACTCTGTGTCATCCTCATACTTTCTGACACGTTAGAGCCCACTGTGGCAGTCACTGTGTTAATCCATGTGTATACTCTGTCTATAGCTCCTTCTAATAGAAACTACAGAGCCTATATTTAATTGAGCAAAAATTAAAATTTCTATAATACTGTCATTTGACTATTTAACTTTGGCTAATTAATAATTCTCAGTTGCAATTTCCTAAACTATAGGAGTCTAATAAAGAATTTATCTTTTAGAATTATTGAGAGAATCATATGCCATAATTATTGTTAAATGTCTAAACTGGCATGCCCTAAGATTGTATAAGTGCTAGGTTTTTTATTATGCTTATTTACATTGCTGTTGTTATGTATCATTGAGTGGGAGCCAACTCATAGTTGACCCTTTACTGGGTTTTGAGAGACTGTAAATCACATGGGAGGCAATTACCATCTTTCTTGAATCAAGCACCTGGTGAATTAGAGCCATGTTTCATTGAATTGGTCATACAGGTTCTTAGCAAGAAGCTATGATAACGCCCTATTGAGATCATCCAATGGTAACTTTATAAAGTCACTGATAATTATATTATGTTGTTGCTGTGTACTATAGTATCAGAAATGACCCTCCAGTGGGTTGTCAGAGGCAGTAAATTGCATGAGAGGAGATTGCCCATCCTTCTTCCACAGAGCAGCAGGTGGACTCAAACCACATACCTTCAGGATTGCAGTGCAGTTTCTTTCCACTAGGCCACCAGAGCTCCCAACTATATTATAATATATACAAATTATTTTCCAAACTGCATATAGCTTGTATAGTTATTTACTCTGAGAATCAACTATAATTTAGAGTATCATGCCAACAAACCTGAACTCCTAAAAGTATCAAAGGTGAAAAATTGGAGTTTTTATTTTAAATTTAGCTAACTCAGATCAGTTTAACTAGGTGGAACAATGGGCAAGTAACTCACAGAAAAGTTAAAAACATGAATATTGTGCTAGGTACTATTCAATAAGAACTACTCCCTGATCATTTTTATTTCATGACAATTGTCCTGAAAGTTCTTGATCTCTCACTCTCAATCTTTAAATATATTTCTTCACAGTTTTGGAAGAGATAGCTTATAAACCACAATTAGGGTAGCACTTCCACAGACAATAAACATACCTTCACCTAAAAAACAACAAAGTTTTCTTCTTTTTCTTTAATCCTAGCTAACACACACACACACACACACACACACACGCACACACACACACATTGTTGTTATGTGCAGTTCAGTCAACACTGACTCATAGCAACTCTAAGAACATCTCTGAATCCTGCTCTATCCTAAACAAATTTCATCATCTCTGACACACCTAATCCCATTACCCCAGCCACTGAGTCAATCCACATCATCTAGGGCCTTCCTCTCTTGCACTGTCCTTCCACCCTTCCAAGTATGATGTCCCTCTCCAAGAACTGGTTCCTCCTTGCAACATGCCCAAAGTGTATCACATGAAGATTCAAAAGCCTTGCTTCAAAAAAGCAGTCTGGTTTTACCCTCTCTAGGACAGATGTTTTTGTTTTCTTAGTGGTCCATGGTATATTTATTGTCCAACTCTCAGATGAATAGCAAGTAATTATGAAGATCATGGCCTGGATCAGGTGCACCTTAGTCTCTAGACTGCAATCATTGCTCTTCAGTACTCTGAAGAGGTCCCTGACAGCAGATATTCCCAGAGCAATTAATTTTTTTTTAATTTCCTAGCTACTGATACCAAGAGTGTTGATTGTGGAGTCAAGCATACTGAAGCTGTTAACAATCTCAATCGCTTCTCAATCTATTGCTACACTACCAACTGTCCCAATGGTGACAATCTTTGTTTTATTGATGTTGAGCTTCAATCCATATTGCAGACTACAGTCTTTGACCTTCTGCAGCAAATGCCTCAGGTCCTCAGTTTTGGCAAGAAAGGTTGTGTCAAATGCATAACAGAGGTTGTTTATGAGTCTTTCTCCAATCCTGATACCACTTTCCTCTTGATAAGCCTAGCCTCCTGGTTGATCTGTTCAACATATAGATTGAAAGGATATGGAGATAGAACACATCACTGGCTTACGTATCTCCTGATTTTGAACCATTCAGTATTTCCTTGCTCTGTTCTGACAACTGTCAAGTATAGGTTGCACATATTCTGGGATTCCCATTTTTCTCAAAGTCAACCACAGTTAGTAGTGATCCACACAAATGCCTTTGCATAGTCAAGGAAACACAGATTGACATTCCTCTGGTATTTTCTGCTTCAGCCAAGATGCACCTAACATTGGCTCTGATGTCCCTAATGCCATGGCCTCTTCTAAACCCAGCCTGAACATCTGGAAGTTCTCTGTTGATGTGCTGCTCCAGTCACATTTTGCATCATTTTCACCAGAATCTTACTTGTATGTGATACTAATGTTATTGTTCTACAATTTTCCACCTTCTGTCAGGTCACCTTGTTTTTGGAATAGGAATAAATATGAATCTCTTCCAGTGAGTTGGCCAGGTAGTTTTCCCCCAGATTTCTTGGCACAACCTGGTGAGCACGCTCAGGGAAGCATCTGTTTGTTGAAATATGTCAATTAGTATTCCATCAATTCTGGGTATTTTATTTTTTGCCATGTCCTTCAGAGCAACCTGAACTTCCTCCTTCATCACCATTGCCTCTTGATGATATGTTATTTCTTGAAATTCTTCTCTGCCAGCCAATTCTTTTTGGTACAATTACTCTATGTACTTCTTCCATCTTCTTTTAATGCTTCTTGGATAATTCGATATTCTGTCTATAGATTCCTTCAGCATTGCAACTCATGGCTTGAATTTATTCTTCAATTTCATCAGCTTAAGAAATGCTGAGTGAGTTCATCCCTTTTGATTTTACAACTTCAACTCTTTGCACATTTCTTTATAATTCTTTGCTTTGTTCTTCCATTCTGTCCTTTGAAATCTGTTCAGCTCCTTCATATCTTGATTTCTTCCTTAGCTTTACTTCTTGACTTTGTAGTGTAATATTCAGGGTCTCTTCTGACACCCGTTTTGGTACTTTTCCTCTTTCTCTGTGTTTGTAATGAACTTTTGATATTCTTGATATCTTCCCATACCACATCTGGTCTTCATTGCTTAGTACTCAAGGCATCAAATCTATTCCTAAGATGGTTTTTAAATTCAGGAAGGGTGGACTTCAGGTCAAACTATGGTTCTTATGAATTTGATTTTAATTTATTTAGCTTTGGTTGGACTTGTATACTAGTAGTTGATTGTCTAATCCACACTTGGTCCCTCACTTAGTTTTCACAGCTTATATTCAGCTTCTCCAATGGTTTTTCCCACATATGTAATAAATCTGACTCTTGTGTAGGCCATCAGGTTAAGTCCATGAGTTTAGTCACCTTTTATATTTCTTACAAAAAGTATTTGCAATGAATAAATCATTGATTGTACAGAATTCTATCATTCTGTTTCCAGCCTCAGTTCTGTCAGCAAATCCATATTTTGTACTGATCCTTCTTCCTTATTTCCAACTTTTCATGCCAGTTACCCATTATTACTATACATGTTCTTTATTAAATATCATTTGACAGAGAAGAAATCGTAAAATCATTAACAGTATCAATGCCACTACTTTTGAAGTAAATGCAAGGTTATTTCAAGGTTAAGTATTTAAACAAATTATTTACAGATCTCTGAACACATTTGCCAAAGATAGCAGGAAATATGTAGATGAGAAAGTAAAGTGACACCTTTGCTCCAGGACATTTAGAAATTGAAAGCAATGAGTAAACTGCACAGTAGTGAATGTTTGAGAAAAGTGTTTTTATCAGACTAGAGAAATATTCTCACTTCCTCCAATTTTAGCTGTTCATAGCTTTGATAATTCGCCTTTGGAAGTATAGATTGTTTTCCTGATAAGGTTTTTTTGAATTTTTTTTTAAACTTTGATATTCCTTGAAAATTTGGCTGTAAAAAGAATAAAATCCATTTCAAATGGCAAGACATTCAACTTACCAATAATTTAAGAAGAATCTAACTATAATTTATAATGTTATGTTTTTGCTAACCTAGAAGTGCTGGTGGTGCAGTGGTTAAAGTTATTGGCTATAACCCTAGAAGTTGGTAGTTCACACTCAAAAACCACTCCAGAAAAGAAAGATATATATTAAGTCTCCTTTTAAAAGATTCCAAAAACCAAAACTAAGCCCAACATCATTAAGTCAATTCTAATTCATGTTGACCTTCAATCCAGTTTTCAGGTCATAAAACATTCTGTCTTCACAGAAGAAGGACATTACTATATTTCTTAATTGAGTGGTTGGTGAATTTGAGCTACAGATATTTTTGGTTAGTGGTCCAACATGAATGCACTCTGGCACCAAACCAAGGCTTCTTTCTGAGGACAGCATTTTA
>NW_006399763.1:26954989-26960910 GCF_000299155.1 Elephantulus edwardii | reverse complement strand
TATTTCTATTTCTATTCTTTCTATTTCTATGTCTATGTCTATGTATATTCACACACTTTTTATGCGTATGTGTATATTTTTCTTGCTGTGTCCTGTTGAGTCAGAACCAATCCATAGGTGATCCTCCAACAATTTTACAGAGGCAGTTTTAATCACACAGGAGATTGCCCATCTTTCTCCTGCAGCAATTTGAAATATGTGCCTGAGATTTCAGCACAGCTTCTTACAAGTAGGCCACAAGAGCTCCTTGATGTTTTTCTAGTGTATTAATAGGCCTCTTTACCAAATGAAATATCCCACATATTCTATGAGTCACAGAAAGTTGAAAAGATGTAACAGAAAGGTCCAGGTACCCTTCATCCAGTCCCCAGAATATTTAGGTTTTACATAATTAAAGTACAGAATCAAAACAGTGGGATTTGATATTGGTACATGTGTGTTCTACTACTTACTAAACTCCATAGTACCTAACAACATGTCATTTTTTTCCCTTTTCTTAAATTTTTATGCACCTTTTTGAGAATGTTGTTGTTGTTGAGGACCACTAAGTCAGAAATGACCCATAGCTGACCTTCCATTGAGTTTTCAGAGGCATTAATTAAACAGGAGATTGTCCAATCTTTTCCCATGGAGCAGCTGGTGGATTGAAACTGCATGCCTTTGGGATTGCAGCACAGCTTCTAACCACAACTCCCTACCAGTAGTTAAATATATTGTTTCTGTTCACTGTTGTATAGTATTCTACTGTATGAATACACATACTTTATTTGTCGATTCTCTTGGTTGTCTTTTGGAGTGTTTCCAGTTCAGAATTTTTATGGAAACTCATTGTTGTGGAGTTGAATCTGACTCATAGATAACCCTTTATTGTGTTTTCAGAGTCTCCAAATCACGCAAGAGAAAATGGTCCACATTTTTATAAAGGAATGATTAATGAGTGTTTTATATATACATACACATTCTCTATGAAAGAAGCTGCTGTCCAATTCCAAAGAGACATGGTTCAAATCTACACGCTGTTCCTTGCAAAAGGATGGGCTCCTCTTATTCAATTAACTGCCTCTGAAAACCTGCTGAAGGATCACCTATGGATAAGTTCTGACTTGATAATACACTAAAACAATATATGTGTGCATATGTATATGTTACAGCCATTCAAATGTCTGTGTGCTCAGATATCCTTGAGTGTGTGGTACTTGTGTTAAATATTTGCTATATGGCTGTTTTATGCATGTGTGAATAAATGTGTATGCACTGAGAAATTCTGTTGCCAGAGATGTCTCCAAAGTACTGAAGAGCAACAATGTCAGTCTAGAGACTAAGATGTGCTTTATTCAAGCCATGATCTTTACAATTAGTTGCTATGCATCAGAAAGCAGGACAATGATTATTAATGATAAAAGGAGAATTGATTCCTTTGAGCTGTGGTGCTGGAGAAGAGTATTGAATATACCATGGATAGCTGGGAGAACAAACATGTTCACCCTAGAGAGGGTGAGTCCAGGCTGCTTCTTGGAGGCAAAGATTCTGAAGCTTTATCTAACTTTGGGCATGTTGCAAGGAGGGACCAGTCCTTGGAGAGGGCTGTCATGCTTGGGAGGGTAGAGAGATAGTGCAAGAGAGAAAGGCACTCTATGAGATGGATCGATTCAGTTACTGGGGTAATGGAGGTAGGTGTGTCAGAGACAACAAGACTGGCCCAGGATAGAGCAGAATATAGGGCTATTGTACACAGGGTTGATATGAGTTGCAAGTGACTTGATGGCACAGCACAACAACAACAAAGGGTTGTAAAGTTTTACAGGAAGAGACTGTCCACATTCTTTCTTAACAGTGTATGCAAACTAACAGTCTTTCCATTCTTGTTAAGTATCATCCACTGGGACTGACTCAGATGACTCTCCAGTAGGTTTACAAAGACAGTAAATCTCACTGGAACAGAATATTCATCTCTTTTGAGGATTACCTGCTGAATTCAAACAGCATGCTTTTAGGTTGGTAATACAACTCTACCACTCAGCCATCAGAGCTCCCTAATCTTCCAGTTAATTAAACATTACACCTGATTCATATTAAGCATCACCGGTGGTGTGGTCCTTAGTGATATCTGCTGAGGACCCAAAGGCCTCAAGCTATAATTTACAGCTTATTTCTCTTGTTACATGACAAAGGAGAGTCATCAGATGGCCTTCCCTAATTGGAAAGCTCCTGAATTTGATTATTAAGAAATTAAATTATGGAAATTCCATCATTTTATGGCAGTTACATTTAAACATGCTTCTACAATTGGCATGGAAACTAAGAGAACGATTAGGTTTAGATATCAACCTTAAGTGTCTGCCTCCGTATTTCACTTACCTATGTCCAAGTGTTCTTGTGCTGTGTCTTCCTTGGGCCTACTTGTTCTAAAGTCCGAGTCTTCATGTTTCTCCTACCTGGGCTCCATAATGCCCTCAACTGAACAGCACCAAAGCACCGCCCTTTCTTAGACCTGCCTCACCTGAGCTGCATTCCCAGAGCCCTGCTGTTCTCAAAATCTGGTCTTCATTGTTCTCCACAAACAGGATCCCTGTGGTTCCAGATCTGCAGTATGCCACAGCCTTTCAAAGATCTGAGTGCTAAGACACCCTTGAGTGCAGCATCAAGCCCTAAGTCTGTGTTTTGCTTTGTTAGCAATGGTTACACTTCCACAAGTTATCCACGTTAAGGTGAGGAAAAGGGTAGGCTGAGGAAGTTCTGCAATGTTCCACTCTTCTGAGGTATGTACAAAACCTTTTTCTTAACTAATGCTCCCTTTAGACCTCCAACCTTTTAACTGGTATTTACCATTTTGAGATTATTAATTTTGTAAATTTTGTTTGTTTTCTTCTGTCACAGCTGTTGTGCACCTAAGTGTTCACTTGTTTGAGACATGAAATTGTTTATGCCACCATTTTGCTGCACCTTCTATGAAACGGTTTTTTTTTTTTGTTCAGAAGGAAATAATGTAATCTAGAGTAATGAAGTGAAGAACACTATATTTCTTTTGCTTATTTTCCCCATTTGATTTAGTGAAATAGATCTACTTTACTAAACTAACTTGAAACCCATTTACTACCTACAGATAGAATTTAATACATAGTGAACTTTCATTTGATTTCTGAAGTTCTAAATCTTTACAGAAAGAGAGACTGCCTCACCTTTCTGCCACTGAGTGGCTGGCATATTTGAAACCTCTCAGTTTGCAGTTCAACAAGTTAACGTAAATCCTGTATCCCTCTTTCCTGATCAAGCTGTATGGCTCTGCAATTATACACACAATGCATTTACATCCTTCTTTTTCACTTGAACTGCTATGAGAGCTAGATCCTAACATAGTTAACACACGCTTAGTTTTCTTTTTCTCTTCTTTCCCAGGAAGACTTTTAGAATACCTTTCCTTTCTCCCTCATACTCATTCTTAAAAGTAGTGGTTTTGCTGAAGTAATCTTCTACAGTTTGTTGTACTGTGATGGTTTGAATGTTGCTGTTGCAATAAATAATTTAATGTATTGCAGTTACAATTATATTACTAGTGTTTCAAATCCAAGTATGGTCACCCATAGTAGATAGATTTTAGTTAGCAGTTCAATGAGTTTTTCCACTAATACCTTAAATCCTGTGTTCTTTCATAATCAAAGCATATGACTCTACCACTATTTGTTTGATGCATTTGCTGCTTTCTTTTCCCTTCAAATTGGTATAAAAATATGACCTTTGATCAGTACAGCTTCCCAACTAAAATAAAACACAACTAAATGAAACAAATACAGCAAAACTATGAATAGCTGGGAAATATTGTCTCATAAAACACCAGAAGACACTCAAAATATGACTGTGGAGGATCTATCTCCTCAATCTGATAGGACGGTTGACCTTAATAACATGGATAGAGTAAAACAATTGCAAGCATCTGTTAATAACTTTAATTATGTTGAATAAAATAGATATAGAAGAGAACCTGCCGTTATCAAAAACGAATTTCAATATGTAGAGTGATATCTTAGACATTATTATTGTTCTTTTTTTTAGGAGACCACGTACTCTTCCAGTAGATTGTGAATCATAGCAACTGTGTGAACAACATAGCTGAAACTTACCCTATCCTGCTCCATCCTCATCATCTCTGATACATTTGAGTCCACTGTTTAAGTCATGGTGTCAATTCATCTGTTGAAGGTCTTTCTCTATTTTACTAATCCTCCAATGTTCTCAGAATAATGTCTTTTTTTCTGAAGACTAGCTCCCCCTAACAACATGCTCTTAGTATGAGACAAAGTTTGACTATTCCAGCCTCTAATAAATATCCTGTTTGCACTTTTTCCCAAGACATATTTGTTTGCTGTTTTGGCAGTCCATGGAATATTTAAAACTCTTTTCCAAAACCACCATTCAAAGGCATCAATTATTCTCCATCAAATTTCTTCATTGCCAAAGATTTAGATGTGTAGGAAGCAACTGAAAAGACCATGGTTTGGATCAACTGACATTCTTGACCTTTAGTAAAAACAAGGAACGCATGAAATATTATTCAAAATGGGTGACCATAGAGAACATTATGCTGAGTGAAATATCTCATTCACAAAAGGACAAATACTGCATAGTGCCACTGTTGTAAAATGGGACTGACATCGTGGTTGGGTGGAGACTGAGAAAGATGGGATAAATAATGTATACTGCATTGAAACAGATGTGAGGGAGAAAACTGTTTAAAAGGGATATATGATTAGGTATTAATGTCATGACAGGAGTCCAGAATGAAGGCTGCATAGTGGAGTGGCCTTGGAAGGGGAGACTGTATAACAAAGAAAGATTTTTTTTTTCTTTTCAAAGCAAAGAGGGAACTGGTGGGAGGAGTGGGCAGCGAGAAAAGTGTAACAATGAATGAGTGGAAATCCAAATTCTCTGTAAACTTTCATTAAAATTAACAAAAAAAATTAAAAAATTTTAAAACATGTTTCCTTGACAACAGATATTCCCAGTACAATATATCTATCTATAGATCCAATGTGATAGCTCAAAGACCATACAGAACCATATTGGGAAAATTAAATGGTTGTAATTCAGGTTAATAATAGTAGAATACAGTAAGGACAGCTTCTGAAATGTGCTCACAGTCACCTCAACCTTAAATATTGTGGCTTGAGGCCAATGTTACAAAATTCTTAGTACTGCCAATAATTGTTCACCCTGCCCCAAGTTATCCAACAGACTTAGGCAAGGGCTCTCAATATATCTCTGGTTCTATCTGTAGCAATATCTGGTAGCAGTCCCATTACATGTTGATTTTTTGGTTCTGACAAACATAATGTCCCTCTTCAGCCCTGGCTGCTGCTTCTCTAAGTCTAGCTGGTACAAGAATGTCTTGTCCTGAAAGGCAACCCCTGCATGGCTGTTTCCCCTTTGCTGGTTGAGAGAAAGACTCTATTGCTAGAATTGTTCAATTTGATGGTAAGGCTAGCCAACCTCTTTGCTGTTTGCTGAAATAGCCAATGTGTTTGTGGACAGACCAGCATACCCTATTTGCATATTTTTGCCTATACACATGACAGAGTTCATTTCCATGGCTGGCAAAATCATTTTAAATAATAAACTCTACAACAGGTAATTAATATTGGAGACTTTAGCATTTTATCTTCTGCAGCAGTTAAGTATTTCAAGTCATCTACACTTTGAAAAAACAAGTTTCTATAATCTGTTGTTGTTGTTGTTTATGTTATGTGCCATCGAGTCGCTTGCAATGCATAGCGACCCTATGTACAAGAGCTCTGAACGCCATTCTATACTGTGCCAACCTAGCCATCTCAAACACACTCATTCCCACCACTCCAGTCACAGAATCGATCCATCACCTCAAAGGTCTTCCTCTCCTTCTCTGCCCCTCCACTCTGCCAAACATGATG
>NW_006399763.1:26951505-26952809 GCF_000299155.1 Elephantulus edwardii | reverse complement strand
ATTCTTGGTCTAGTTATGGTGTTAGAACTTTTGAAAATGGCTTTTTTATCCATTGCTTTAGTGCCAGCCCACCCCACTCTGAGGAGATGTGGTCTCCAGCTGCTTCAATTGCAGATACATAGTTCACCATTAATCCACACAGATCACAAATAGCTGGGAAACTAACATAAAAGAGAGAGTTTACTAGACTGTAGAGAGATTGTGGTCAGGCATAAGCTGATATGATCTTGGAGACAGAGCCAGAGTTAAAGGTTTTGCTTACAGGGCAGTTGAAGGAAGAGCTGACTAGTGACATAGAGGCTTCTTACATTTGTGCTGCTGTAATAAACTTAGACTTTAACTTGTTAAATGAGAAATTTAGGAATTAGGTCTTGCTGTAAATCTTACTTGGTTCTGGTGTTGACTAAACCTGGAAATTCACTGTGTTATATATTTTTGCCTTCTCCCCATCCATAATTTATTTCCCTAATAAACCCCACTACTATAAGTAGAAAAAGAAATTCTATAAAGTCTTCATGGTCTATTTGCAATAAACATCAGACCCAGTGATTAGTAGATGTAGATGCAGCAGCATGGCAAGGCCATGTCTCACCTTATGGAGACAAGTTTTATACTGTGGAATTGTTGATGGGGATAGTTCCTTTTTGTGGAGTTAGTAAAGGTTGCACTCAATCATCCCCAGGTTGTCCTTGCCCCTACAAGAGCTGTAGGTTTCACATGAACACATGTCATAAGATTCCCATTTTTTTTCAGTGTTAGCCATAATTTGTTATGATCCACAAATAGACATCCTTCTGGTATTCTTTGCTTTTAACCAATATCCATCTGACATCAGCAGTGATATCCTATGTGCCTTGGCCTCTTCTTACTCTAGCTTAAATGTCTAGTAGGTTCCTGTCAGTGTAGTGTTCTAGTAATTTTTGAGTAATTTTTAGAAATATTTTACTTACATGAGATATTAATGAAGTTGTTCTTATTAAGAGCTATCAAGAGGAGTACAACTCATAGTGATCCTGTGAACAAGAGCTCTAAACCCTGTCTTATCCTGTGACATGCATATTATCTCTGACATAAAGCCCATTGTTGCAGTCACTGTGTCAATTCATCTTGTTAAGGGCCTTCCTCTCCCCTTCATTGTCCCTCCACCTTTCTTTAGCACTTTGGAGAAGTACTTGAAGGCATATTTGCCCACTACAAACCCAGAGATACAGTGCTCTAGTCCACCAGTTGCTGTGCTGGAGAAAGATAGGAAATCTCCTCTTGTGTGATTTATTGCCTCTGAAAACCTGTTGGAGGGTCAACTG
>NW_006399763.1:26934117-26950630 GCF_000299155.1 Elephantulus edwardii | reverse complement strand
ATGAAGAAATTATTTTTACCAAATTTTGAAGACTTAACTTTTTAGAATACTTGTGCTCAAGATGCATTGATAATTATTAATAATTATAATAAGGTTGACAACAAAGGTTTATGCATGAGAAAATACAGCCTTAGTGACAGATATAATGCAAGAGATACCATAATACCATTTTATAAGATCAAAGATATATTCATTTCAAATACAAGCAATTGAAATACTCATGACTTTGCCAAATAGAACATACAGGAATCAAATAAGCTACATCTGTGAAAGCAGACAAGGGAGAAATTAAATATCATCAGTCAGAACAAGGCTGAGGACTGATAGAACAGCCAATTATGAATATGCAAGTTCAAGTTGAGCAGCAGGATATTTAAAAGTACACAAGAACTAAAGTATGATATTGAGAAAATACCCTTTATGCACAGAGACCATACTAAGAATATACTTAACTGGTTGAGCGATAGTGACTAAAGTCTAGTGCAACTGTGGAATGGCACCAAGAACAACATACAAAAGAAGTGAAAGTTTGTTTAAAAAAGTAATAAAATAATTGTTAAAAACCAGAAAAAGACCAAAATAAATGTCAAAAGAAAATCTGAAACTTGTTTTGAGTGTACAATAGTTAATGCAAAAGATGCATTAAAACATAAAAAATTCAAAGTATTATAATGAAATGTATAAAGACTGAGACTCAGAAAAGCAAAAGAGAAGAGCATACTTACTATTTTTCAAATGTCAAGAATTGAATAAAAATATTCTAAACTTTTGAGATTTAAGATTCAAGGATTAAATGGGAAAAAACCTGACTAGAAAAGAAAGATCTAATGCAATGCAGAAATTACAGACAAAATCATTACTGTCATATACTATTTTTTAGTATAAAAGCTAAGATATAGTTTACTTTTTTAAAAAGTAATTTTAATGATCATTTATAGAGATTTATACTATTAAAAATGTGCTGAAAATAATTTAGAAATGGTTTCACAGTACATTGAAAGAGAACTAATAGAAACTCAAATCTGCTTCAGAGAAGGTGATACAAAGAGGTATCATTGCTGACTTAAGATAGATATTGGTCAAAACCAGATGCAACAGAAAGATACTTACCTGTATTTTTTTGACTAGGCAAAAACATTTGACTGTATAGCCCATAATAGATTTTCATTGACTTTGGAAATACTGGAAATTTCAGAGTGTGTATATACAGCAAGAAGTAGCCATTCGAACAGAACAAAAGAATTCTCCTGGTTCATTATTAAGAAATGTGTCATCAAGGTTCTGAATATCACCATCATTACTGCATTTGCTTGACCTTGATTGCAATAGTTTAGGATGCATTTGCAGAATATTAAATGATTCAGGAAGCATTAAAAGGATATGGTAGGAGTATACAGAGTCACTGTACCAAAAGGAATTGGTTGACACAGATGAATTTCATAAAACAAAGTATAAGCAAGAGCCTGTAGGGATGAAGGAAGAAGTTCAAGCTGCTATAAAGGAATTGGTAACAAGTATTTGTATAAGGGCATACAAATTGACATATTTCAACAAAAAGACACTGCTTTGGATGCACTTACCAAGTTGTGCAAAGAAATCTGGAGGACTAAAACCTGGCCAGCTGACTGGAAAAGATTCATATTAGTTACCATTCCAAAGAAATGTGATTTGACAGAGTGTGGAAACAATCAAACAATATCATTAATATCACATGGAAGCAAGATTCTGCTGAAAATGATCCAAAAGTGACTGATACAGCACATCAACAAAGAACTTCCAGGTGTGCAGGCTGGGTTTAGAATAAGCTGTAGTACTAGAGATATTATACCTAAGGTTAGATGGATCTTGACTAAAAGCAGAGAGTACCAGAGGAATATCTATCTGTGTTTCATTGACTGTGCAAATGCATTTGACTGTGTCAATCACAACAAAATATGGCCAACTCTGAGAAGAATGAGAATCCCAGGACACTTGATTGTGCTTATGTGAATCCTATATTTGGACCAGGAGGCAGTCGTCAGAACAGAGCAAGGAAACACTGTGCATGGTTCAAATTCAGGAAGGGCGTATGCCAAGGATGTGTCCTACCTCCATACCTTTTCAATCAATATGCAGAGTAGATCACCCAGGAGGGTGGACTCTATGAGGGGGAATGTAACATCAGTATTGGAGAAAGACTCATCAACAACCTGTTTTATGCAGATGAGAGAACCTTGTTTGCTTAATCTGAGAAGGACCTGAAGCACTTGCTGCATAAGGTCAAGGACTGCAGCCTTCAATATGGATTTTAGCTCAAGAAAACAATGATTGATTCACCACTGGGCTGAATGGCAGCATCATGATTGACAATGAAGAGACTGATATTGTTAACAGCTTCAGTTTGCTTTTCTTCACAATCAACACTCTTGGTACCAGCAACCAAGAAATTGAGATGAATTGCATTGGTAAAGTCTGCTGTCAGAGACCTCTCCAGAGTACTAAAGAGCAATGATGTCAATCTGGATATTCAGTTGTGCCTGATCTAAGCCATAGTCTTTACAAATACTTGCTATGTATCATAAATCTGGACAATGACTAAGGAGATTGAAGGAGAATTGATGCGTTTGAGCTGTGATGTTGAGGAGAACAGATTCATCCTTGAGAGGGTGAAATCAGGGTTTTCCTCAGAAGCAGATTCTGAAGCTTCATCTGACAAAAGTTGGGCATGTTGCAAGAGGGACAAGTCTATGGATAGAGACATCATGCTTGGGACGGTGGAAGGATAGCGTAAGATTTGAAGACTCTGGATGAGGTGGATTGACTCAGTGACTTGGGTTATGGCAGCAGGTATATCAGAGACCATAAGATAGGCACAGGATAGAGCAGGGTTCAGAGGTGTTGTACCTAGGGTCGCTATGAGTCACAAGTGACTTTCAGGCATATAACAACAATTACAACACTGCGTGTGTATACCAAACAACTTATATTAAGAAGAATCGAGCATCAGGATTGGATATGATACAGCTTTGCTTGCTGAGAACAAAGGAAAATTGAAGCACTTACTTACAAAGATCAAAGATAATAACCTTCAGTATGGGTTATGCTTCACCATAAAATACAAATTTTCATAACCAGATTAATAAGCAACACCATGATGAATAGATTAAAGGTTGTAAAGACATAAATTTAAATAAAAACTGTTATTTACTTGATTTCATTAAATCTGCTTCTACCTACTTCATGAATAGATGGATAATATTTTATATACAGTTCTTGTTGTGTACCATAGCATTGGACCCAAACCATAGCTGACACTTCAGTGGGTTTTCAGAGGCAGTTAATCACACAAGAGGAGATTACCGATCCTTGTCCTACAGAGCAGCTGGTGGCCTTGAATCCTGTGCTTTCAGTATTGCAGCTCCACTTATTGCAACTAGGCCACCAGAGCTCCAGAGTGAAAGAGCTCCAGAGTTCCAGAACTCCAGAGGAAGAGAGCGAGAGAGCTCCAGAAAGGGGGCGGGAGGTGGTGGTGGAGAGAGATCTCAAGCTTTGGCTAATTACACACACAAACATACATACATACATACATACATACATGACTTGTAAATATTTATATATACTATCTTATGGTTTTATTGTTGCCCTGAGGGAGTGATTGTTAGAGTTA
The DNA here is from genome assembly GCF_000299155.1 of Elephantulus edwardii. Taxonomy (NCBI): domain Eukaryota; kingdom Metazoa; phylum Chordata; class Mammalia; order Macroscelidea; family Macroscelididae; genus Elephantulus; species Elephantulus edwardii. The sequence goes on along the minus strand of NW_006399763.1, from coordinate 26,946,984 downwards.
GGTGCCATCAAATAAAGTATAATTCATAGATGACTCATAATGAACCTGTGAACGATAGACCCCCTGTCATCCTGTGCAATTCTCATAATTTCTGATATAAAGCCAGTTGCTGCAGTCACTGTATCAATCCATTTAGTTGAAGATCTTCCTCTCTTTCAACAACTCTACATTTTCAGCCATGACATCCTTTTCCAAGGAATAGACTCTCTTAACAATATGCCAAAGTATGTGAGATGAAGCATTGTCATCTTTGCCTCTGAGGAGAATTCTGGCTACACTAACTCCAAGACATACCTATTTGTTCTTTTGTCAGTTCATGGGATATTCAGTACTCTTCTCCAACACTACTGCTCAAAGACATCAATTCTTCTTCTTCTTCCATTCTATTTAAGTTTCAGGTACACAGAAAATGATTGAAAAGACCATTACCTGAATCAAGCACACTGGTCTTCAAGCAGACATCATTGCTCTTCAGTAATTTGGGCATTCCCTGACTACACACCTTCCCAATATACTAAGTCTCCTGATCTCCTAACTACTGGTACCAAGGATGTTAATTGTGCGTCCAAGTAAAATGATAATCACTGACAATTTCAACCTTTTCTCCATCTATCATGATTTTGCCTACTAGTCCAGTGGTAAGAATTAAGATTTCTTGATGTTGAGATGTAATCCATGTTGAATTCCCTATGTTTGTTTTTGTTGTTGATTGCTATCGAGTCGAGCATGACTCATAGTGACCCTATGAACAAAAGACTTGAAGCCTTTTTATAATGATTGTCAAAGTTCATAGAGTTTCCAGAGACATGCTGTTTTGGGAAGTGAATGCCACTTTTATGATGGTTATTGTTGTTGTTATGTGCTGTCGAGTCGTTTCCGACTCATAGCGACCCTATGCACAACAGCGCTAAACCCTGCTCTATCCTGCGCCAACCACACTGCCTCTGACACACCCATCCCAACTACCCCAGTCACTGAATCGATCCATCTCATAGAGGGTCTTCCCCTCCTGCGCTGATGGTAGGGAGGAAAAATCAACTCCTTACTTCAGATATTGGAAATGATGAGTTAAAGATTATGAGTAAGTTTGTTACTCACATAATGAAGTTTTGTAGGGTAATAAAGCAGTTCTTGAAACCTAAAAATAGTTTGAGAGAACAGAGTAATTTACTTGAAGAAAAAAATGTGGATAGTGAGTTGGACTAGCATAAAGGTTTCCACGTACAATTTGTGTGGTTTAACATTTTTACTGACAGAAGGCAGAGAATAAATTGCTTTTTTCAAGCTTTTTCCAAACATGAGACAAGAGAGAAAAAGGAAGGAGTGGGTATTCAAAACTGTCAGTCAGACATATAAAAATGGCATCAGATTTCAATAAGCTAATAAACTTAAACTCATTAAGTTGGAATCAGCCCCTGGCTGACTCTTTCTTTTTTAAAGTGCTGAAAATTGCAAGGAAGGAGATTGCTAGTCTTTCTCCCTAGGAGCAAGTAGTGGATTCAAATTGTGTGCCTTTGGATTGACAGAACAATTCCCCACCCAGTAGGTCACCAGAGCTACCTAATTAATGAACCAACAGTTGCTTGTTAATGCCAAAACTTTTTCTTTGATTATTTTCATTGATTCATCACAAAACAATGCTTGGAGATTGCTTTGAAGACGTGGATGAAAATTCTTTTTAGAAGAAAAATAATTTACAACTAATTATGTGTGCATCTAATTATGAGCATGGCGAAAGATATGGCAAGGTTCAGGTCTGCTGTTCATGGAGTCACTAGACTCAGTGGAACCTAATAAGAACAACAATTGTGCATATATTTGTCTTTTGTGAGGGACACAAAACATTGTAAACAGAGTGGCATGGGGCAGCAGAGCTTGATCTCCACTAACTCTACAAGGGGAAATACCCCCTATCAATAGCATCTATAACACAAAACCACCTCCCATGAGGTCAGACATTGCCCCATTGTCTGCACCTCGTTTTAGTAATTCTTACAGGAATCATATTGCTCTTCTGGATCTGAAATTCATTGCAATAGTTTACAGATTTCACAGAATCATACTATTATTATGGGGTTTATTGGGGAAGTTAACAGGCCATTAATTCAGGTTGGCAACAGGATACCATCCCTCAGTCCTTCTCAATAATTGCCATAGGCCTTTTGACCTTCAGCCCCACAGTTTAGCTCGGTGTCACAAAGTTCTCTTACTCCTACCAGTTATGATATCGTAACTAAATCCTTTAGCAAATTTGAGTGAAGGCCTCTGGCTCTGTCTCAGATTGCCTCTGGTTCTTTGTTGAGGCTGTTGCTCCTGGTTTTGTGAGTGGAGCAGGAATCTTTGACCCAGAAGGACACATGCTGCTGCTGCTGCCGCTATTTCCTTGTTGATGTTGAGATTATCAACTTCTGCTGCTGAATATGCTCACTTTAATCCAAACCCCTTACAAAAAGACTGTTGTTGTTAGATGCCAGGTGTGTTGAGTCTGACATACAGCGACCCTATGAACAAAAGATCTGACATCTGTTCTATCCTGCACCATCCTTACACTTCCTGCAAAAACAAAAACTCATTGCAGCAATCATTGTGTCAATCCACCTGGTGGATGATCTTCTTTTCCTTTGCTGACCCTCTACTCTTTCCAGCACCAAGTCCTTCTCCAATGAATAGCCTCCCTAGCAATATGCCCAAAGCATGTGAGGCAAAACCTGACCTTTCTTGCCTCCAAAGAGCATTACAGCTTTACCTTCGCTAAGATATGTCTTTTTGTCTCTTGGTCGCCCATGGGATGTTCAGCGCTCTTCTCTAATACCATAGCTCAAGGGCGTCTTTTTTTTTGGTCATTCTTATTCATTGTCCAACTCTCAGATGTATAACAAGTGATCAGAAAGATTATGTCCTGAATCAAATGCACTATAGTCCTCAAACTGGCATTGTTACTCCTCAGTAATTTGGAGAGGCCCCTAACTACAGATTTTCCCAGTGCAATGTGTCTCCTTATTTCATGACTGCTGGAATTAAGAATGTTAATTGTGGATCCAAGCAAGATGAAGCTGTTGACCATTTCAATCTCCTCTCCACCCATAATTATGTTGCCTATAAGTCCAGTGGTAAGAATTTTTATTTTCTTGGCATTGAGATGCAATCCATACTGAAGGCTGCACTCCTTGATCTTCTGCAACAGGTGCTTCAAGTCCTTCTCACTTTCAGCAAGCAAAGTTGTGTCATTTGCATAACACAGGTTATTGACGAGTCTCTCTCCAATCCTGATGCCAAGCTGCTTTTTATAAAGTCTAGCTTCTTGGATAATTTGTACAACAAACAGATTGAATAGACTATCCATTGCAAATGGACGAGCACATCCTCTTTGTATGATTTTTGTCTATCCATATGTTGTTGTTATATGCCGTCGAGTCATTTACGACTCATAGCGACCCTATGTACAACAGCCCTAAACTGTGCTCTATCCTGTGCCAATCTCATTGCCTCTGACACACCCATCCCGAGTGCCCCAGTCACTGAATCAATCCACCTCATAGAGGGTCTTCCCCTCCTGCGCTGTCCCTCCACTCTACCCAGCATGGTGTCCCTCTCTAAAGACCTGTCTCTCCTTACAACATGTCCAAAGTATGTCAGACGAAGCCCCAGAATCCTTGCCTCCAAGGAGTGGCCTGGTTTAATCCTCTCTACGATGAATCTGTTTGTTTTCTTGGCAGTCCATTGTACATTCAATACTCTTCTCCAGCACCACAGTTCAAAGGTGTCAATTCTCCTTCTCTCCTCCCTAGTCATTGTCCAACTGTCTGATGCATAACAAGTGATTGCAAAAACCATGGCCTGTATGAGGCGCACCTTAGTCTCCAGAGAGACACTGTTGCTCTTGAGTATTTTGGAGAGGTCCCTAACCGCAGACTTTCCCATCGCAGTGCATTTTTTTTTTATTTCCTGGCTACTGGTGCCAAGAGTGTTGACCGTGGACAAAGTAAAACTACTAGCTAGGAAAAGCATTGTGAACAATACTCATCTCAGTAATAATGACACAATGCAAACAAATCTCACTTTAGAACAGATCTAACGTGTAAATCTTTAACTAGGTAGATAGATAACAAAATGAATGAAGTGAATGAGTTAATGCTTTTTTTAGGGTCTCATGTAACTCTCACCTTTAATGTTTATTAATCTGAGAACTTTGTTAGTCAGATACTCAAAGGTAGAACCCACATTTTCATGGTGGTGGTTTTTTTTAAAAATTTTATTCTGGTTTACTTACAAAGTTTTAATCCTTTTTTTCCCCCCACAAAAGATCCTTCACATTTCATTCATTCCACCCACAGATCAAATTGTGCAACCTTGTGGTTAACACCCTACCTCCCATCCTCACCCCTCTATTTCCACCCTCTCCTGCCTTTGGATCCTCACACTCATTCTACAATAATGGTTTTATACAGTATTTGTCCTTGTGAGACTGAGTTAGTTCACTCAGTATAATGCTCTCCATGGTGATCTTTTGTTTGAAATCTGTTTAGGTTTCCTCCATATTGACACTTAACAAGAATTTTTTGTGAATTTAAAATCAAGGTATATAGCAATGTGAAGAGCAGTAGTGGTTTTTTGTTCTCCTTCCCCTGTCCTGCTTTTGTTTGTGAATGTATTTGGTTATATTGCAAGAAGCACTTGCTGGCATACAGTTAACAACACTGCACAGCAGGTGTCATGCACTGGCTGCCTGAGCTTTCACACAAGTGAGAGGAAGCGATTCTTTTTTACACATTCTCTCCATTTTCTATAAAGAGCAAAAAGAAACATGCAACAACACCTTATTTAATGGCCCAAAGATGAGTAATTATGAGCCTTTGGCTTTCTATTGCTTTTGAGAACATGCACCTAAGATATTGATTGTTTAAAATACAGATGAATAGTAAGCTAGCGTCTCAGTGTTTCAACAATAGAATGGTTGCTCATTGTTGCACCTCATCTCTTCTAGAATTGACTTAGCATACTATGCAAGGATTTCACGATATACTTTCTCAAGCTACTGTGCGACCTTGTAAGTGTATTATTTTACACTGTCTCTTTGCATTTTATCTTTAAGTTTCAGCTCTTCACTTCACTGCCATGAGCTTTTGAAACATGAAAGCATGTGGAATAGCCCCATTTGACTTGACATGATCTTGTTCTCAGGCATGCCTTCCCTGCCAACATGTCTCTATCCTCCTGATAAAGTCTTCCCCTGGCTATCTCAAATACAGGTCTAAACACCTGCTTGCTAGTTATGAACTAGCCATTAGAGAACTATTATACAACAAGCCATAGTCTGTTTCTTAGTTCATAAAGCATAAGAAAGTATTAGTTTTACTTTCCTAATCAATAAAAAATCATTCAATCTGTTACTATTGTTTCATATTTAGCTTTGCAGCCATGGCCCAAACTTTCTTGAAGTTACAGTGAATTATAGTACTTGAGCATTGGACTGGACATTTTCCCTGAGCAGTGGCAAGAATAAGAACAACTAATGTACATGCCTAGAGTTGTTTTAAGCTGTGTGATTTATCTTACTTAATCCCCCCTCCTATGACTTACTTAAAAAAAAAAGACAAGATAGTTTAGAGGGAAGGGTTTAGAAGTAGGAGTTAGGAAAATAGAACCAGTTCCATATTGACCACTAAATAATTATTTGGGGGGTGTATACAAATTAAAGTCTCTGAGTCTTGGATTTTTAACTTTAGATTGATGGTATCAGATGTATAAAACCTTTCTCAACTTCAGCATTCAATCAAAGCTACCACATCTTCCTGTTCCTACTTCTCCCAGGCTGTCCTTTGAGCTGTGGTGTCTTATTATATGCCCTTTTCTCCATTCAAGGTTGTCCTTTTACTTGGTATTTCCTGAATATAAATGTGAGAGAACAGGGAAAAGGAAAAAGAATACCCAAAGAAACAGTCCTGTCTCCATATAAATGTACTAAACACTAATATGAGATATAAAGAAATGGTTTTGCCTTTGAGAATTTCCTGTTGAAAACCAGGGGAAAAAATAAAAACAAGTGCTTTCACCTTTGCTCTGAAGCATTCTATTATTTTTCATAGATATAGAGAAACTGGTAGCATTTATGAGAAGGTTTGACTTCATTCCCCTGAAAAAATTAATAAAATCCAAAAGCCAATATTTTTTTTTCCTCAGCAAGTTTTCATAAAACAGGGTCAGCACCTCACACAAGTACATGTTAGAAAAACAGGGAATAAACTACAAGTTTACATAGATATGCAGTGATATCTATGTTTTCCTTAGTTGTTTGTATAACTCAAGCCACAATATGTGATCATTTGGTTTTGTCTGTCTCTGTGACTCTTGAAACTGTATAGAATTAAATGCAAATACATGACAAATACTTTCTGTGGCAAATGCCAAAAATGTAGCTCCATCCAAGCAGTATTCTTTGTATTATTGTATGTCTCTGGATGATGCCTTGAATTCTGCAGCTTTTGAAGAGAACTGAAGGTCCTTCACAATTCTCTAAGGAAACCTGGTGGTAGTGCATATGTGTTGGGTTGCTAACTGAAAGGTCAAAAGCTTATATCCACTGTTGGCTCCAGGTCTCAAAGAAGAACCATCTCCTATTAGAAAAAGCACACAGCTTTAGAATATGGATAGTATTTACCATGAGTGACTCGATGGGTTTAAACAATTCTAAAGTGACTTGGCAGTCACTTCAACACTAAAACACTGCCAACTCAAATGCTGGAGTTTTGAATTCACCTGCTGGTCTTCAGAGGAAGATGGCAAATTACCTCTTGTATAATTTACATTACTAAAAACCCACAAGAGGGTAGGCTATAAATTGATTCCAACTCAATAGTAATGAGTCACAGCCATAAAGTGACTTAGAAAAAAATTTTCAGCTTGAAATGCAGGAAACTCCAAATTTTTGCCTTTTATTGCCATTCCTGTAAGACTCATCTTGCAGTCACATCATCATTTTTGTGCTCAGCTCATGAGGGTATCTTGGGGACATCACCTCTGTGATGCTATCCAGTGGTCTTCAGCTGTGATCCATCTCAGTTTCTAAATATCTATTGACAGCCTGTGACTATGGGCCAAACAATTTTTTTAGAATGAATACACACACACGTATTTATTTTTGAACAAGCAATTTGATCATACACTGTTTGTAGGAAGTTATGCTAATCAAAGTCAGTGCCTCTCTAATAGTTCAAATCCTTTAGAAGTTCTCTGGGAGAAAGATGGGCTATCTCTTTCTGTGTGATTTAAAGCTTATGAAAACCCACTGGAGGATCTACAGTGAGTCAATTCCCACTCAGCTGCAATGATTTAGAGAGAGTTTCTCTCCCACAACATAATGTTCCCACCTGGTAGACTCTTAGGAAGCCTCACTTTCATCATCAGGTGGCCTCCCTACTATGTGAGAGATGATTGTAGTCCTAACTTGTGGACTGCTTCATAGCTAGCTAAAGCTCATTAATCCCCAAAAGCCTGTCAGTTTCAAGCTCAAATTGTTGCATGTCCATTTATTTTGGGGGAACTGTGGTGGCTTCTCAGTGCTCTAGAGCAATATTCAGAGTCTCCTCTTTGTCTTTTCTTTCTCCTGTGTATCTGTGATGACCTTTTTCTATCTTCATGGATTATGTTCTTGATATTATCTCACAATTTATCTGTTCATTAATATTCTAATGCTGCAAACCTTGATATTTTCTTGAGATATTGTCTTTTTGTTTGTTTGTTTTTATTTAGGTGGGATAGACTCAAGGTCATATTTTGGCTTTTGTAGATTTGCTTTAATTTTCGTTAATTTCCATTTTAACTTGCACAGTCAGCACCTTGGCCTGGTTTTCACAGATGATATTGATCTTCTCCAACAATTGATTCCACAGATATAATCAATCTGATTCTTGCATAGTCTATCAGGTAAGATCCATGAGGGTAGTCACTATATGTGGTTTTATTTTATTTTTTTAAATCACAAATTTTTTGGGTTTTTTTTTAATAAAAGGTGTTTTCAATGAAGAAATCATTGATTGAACAAAATTTCTTCGTTCTATCTCCAGCCTCATTTCTGTCACCAAGTGAGTATTTTCCACCTACTGGTTCTTCTACCTTTTCCCCAATTTTTGCATTCCAGTCACCAATTATTATTAATGAATCTTGTTTGCATGTTCAATTAATTTCATACTGCAAAAATTGATAGAAATCTTCTATATTTTCCTCTTTGGCTTTAGTTGTTGGTTCATGCATTTGGATGACAATGGCATTAACATGTCTTCAAACTTACATTATACTTCAAGATGGACCTAGAAACTGATTTTTAAAAATTATTATTTGTTATTTTATATTGGTTTGTTTGGAAGGAGGAGTGGCATCCACTTCCATAATAGCTTGCCTCTGGAAACCCTGTGAACCTGGAGAGAGGATGAAAGGCACCCAGGCATCAAGGACTCTCCTTCATAGAGTCACGATGAGTTGCCTGCGACTCGACGGCACTTAACAACAAGAACATATTGGTTTGTATAAAAATTTCGTATGTATTGTGTTTTACACTATCCTTCATTCACATTGTGTTTCATACAATCATTCCTATTCACCATTATAAAATTAATTACTATGCCCACCATTATTTTGTATTCCCAGATTCCTGCAAGATCTTTCCCATTTCCTTTACCTACCCCCTTCCCTCCAATAACCAAACAGTACAACCCTTAAATATCTCTGATCAATGCCTGGGGCCTTGGTATTTTGGAAAATTCCTTCAGGGCAGCTTGAAATTCTTCCTTCAATACTCTTGATCATATGTTGTTTAATGAACTTCTTCTGAGTCAGCCAATTCTTTTTGGTATACTGACTCGGTACAGCTCATGCAACTCAAGGCTAGAATTTTTTCTTCAGTTCCTTCAGCTTAGCTTAAGAAATGCCAAAGCAAGTTCACCAGATTGTGCCAAGAAATCTGAAGGCCAACTGACTGGAAAAGATCCATATTTATTCCCATTCCAAATAAAGATGATCCAATAAAGTGTGGAAATTATTGTACAATATCATTAATAGGGAGCTCTGGTGGGCTAGTGGCAAGAAGCTGCATTGCAATTCTGAAGGCACATGGTTCGAGGCCACCAGCTGCTCCACAGGACAAGAGTGGGTAATCTTCTCCCTTGCTGTTAACCGCCTCTGAAATCTGCAGAAAAGTCAGCTATGGGTCAGTTCTGATTCTACAGTAGACAACAACAATATCATTACTATCACAGGCAAGCAATATCCTGCTGAAGATTATCCAAACAGGAACAATGCATCAACAGAGAGCTGCCAAATATTCAGGCTGAGTTTAAAAGACACTAGGGACATTATAGCTAATGTTAGTTGAGTCTTAGTTGAAAGCAGAAAGTACCAGAGGAATGTCTGTCTCTGACTAAGGAAAGGCATTGAGTGTGTGGATCATAACAAATTGTGGCTAATCTTGAGAAGAATGAGAATCTCAGAACAATTTTGCTCATGTGAAACCTGTACTGAGAACAGAAGACTGTTGTCAGAACAGAGTAAAGAAACACTGCATAGTTCAAGATCAGGAAAGATGCATCCTATTTCCATTCCTTTTGATTTGCGTAATATATCACCTGGAAGGCTGGGTTTTATAAGGAGGAATGTGGCATCAGGATTGGAGGAAGACTTATTAGCAAGCTGTATTATGCAGATGACACAACCTTGCTTGATGAAACTGAGGAGGGCCTGAGGCTGAATAAGGTTAAGGACAGCAGCCTTCAATATGAATTGAAGCTCAATATCAAAAAAACAAAGATTCACTGGGACAATTGGCAGTTTTATGCTAGATGGAAAAGAGATTGATATGGTCAATAGCTTTAGCTTGCTTAACTCCACAATCAACACTCTTGGTACCAGGAGCCAGTAAATCAAAAGATTAATTGCTTTAAGGAAATATGCTGTCAGGGGCCTCTTCAGAGTACTGAAGAGCAATGATGTCAGCCAAGAGACTAAGGTGCACCTGATCCAAGCCATGGTTTTTACAATGACTTGCTATATATCAAAGAACTGGATAATGACTAAGAATGATAGAATAAGAACCAATGTCTTTGAGTTGTGAGGCTGGAGAACAGTATTGAACATACCATGGACAGCAAAGATAGCAAACAGATTTGTCCTGCACAGAGTGAAACAAGACTGCCCTGGGAGGCAAGGATTTTGAAGCTCTGTCTGACATAGTTTGTACCTGTTGATAGAAAGGACCAGTCCTTGGAGAAGGACATCATGCTTGAGATAGTGGGGGGACAGTGCCAAAAACAAAGACCTTGGATGAGATGGATTAACTCTGACTGGAGTAATGAGGGTAGATGTGTTAAAGACAATGAAATTGGCTCAAGAAACAGCAGGGTTCAGAGTTGTGCATAGATAGGGTTGTTATGAGTCACAAACAACTCTACGGCACATAACAACAACAACAGCAACAACATAATATCACCCTGACCATCTTCACCTCTCTGTTCCCACCACTTACGCCCTTAGATCTCCATACAAGTTTTACTAGTTATCCTTCTGTTTTTACAATAATGGTTTTATGATGTATTTTTTCTTATGAGACTAATTAGCTCACTACTGGTGTGAGGTGGTATCTCATTATGATTTTGATTTGTATCTCTCTTAGTGCCAGTGATTTTGAGCATTTCTTCATGTGTCTGTTGGCCATCCAAATGCCTTCCTCTGTGAAGTCTTTTCATGTATTTTGCACATTTTGTAACTGGGTTACCAATATTTTTCTTGAGGATGCCCTGAAGCCTTCTATAATCTTATGTTATGAAACCCTTTTATAAGATGCTTTTGCCAAATGTTTCTTCTAGTCAGCAGGTTTTCTTTTCACCTTGTTGGAAAAAGTTTTTCTGTACACAGGGATTTGTTATTTAGACTGCCCCAGTCATCAATGTTATCCTCTCCTTATTGTATATTTCTGGCTATATTTGTAAGTCTTTTTGAACCATGAGCTAAGCCTTCCAAAGCTTAGTCCTGCTTTGTATCTTAAGATCATTATGGTCTGGGACTTTAACTTTAGATCTCTGATCCACCTTGAGCTTGTTTTTGTGTGCGGAATGAGACGTGAGTTTTCAGTTTTTTTGCAGTCCAGTTTTGTTAGCACCATTTATTGAATAGGTTGTCATTTACCCATTTGGCAGGTTTTGTTTCCTTATCGAACATCGGTTCCTCAGATCCACAATCAACACTCTTAACACCAGCAGTTAGGAAATCAAAAGATGATTTGCATTGGGAAAATCTGCTGTCATAAACTTCTCCAGAATGCTGACGAGCAAATATGCCAGTCTACATAAAAAGGTGCACCTAATGGAAGCCATGGTCTTCTCAATGTCTTGTTATGCTTCAGAGAGCTGGACAATAACTAAGGATGTTAGAAGAATAGCTGTCTTTGAGTTGTGGTGCTAGAGAAGAGTCTTGAATATACTATGGACTGCAAAGAAAACAAATTACTCTGTCTTGGAGATGGTGAAACCAAAGCTCTCCTTGGCGGCTAGGTTTTTGAAGCTTTACCCCACTTATTTTGGACACATGGCCAGGAGAGACTGGTCCTTGGAGAAGGACATCATGCATGGAAGGGTGGAAGGACAGCGTAGGAGAAGACCCCAGATATGATAGATAAATGTAGTATCTGGGGCTATGGGGGTTGGTGTGTCAGAATTAGTGAGACTGACTCAGATCAGGAAAGGGTTCAGAGCTGCTGTACATAAGGTGGCTGTATATCTCTCAGGTGACTCAATAACACATACAACAAGAACATCCTATATTAGTGGTTTGGTGCTGGTTTTTTTTCTGATTTATTTATGCCTCATGATTAGAGTCAACAAGAACTCAGGGAGGGCCTTTGTATTTAAAGTTGGTTGTTATCGTATTTTGGAGGAAATTTCCTCTTGGTAGTGCAACACTTTTCTTCAGTATACTGTACTGAGGTAACCTGGGATTGCTGTGATACTGAACCTTGTGACATTGGGGTGTCAAATGCCATAATGGTTACACATGATGCATAGTGTTTGGTGGAGCTTCTAGTTTAAGAGAGATTTGGAAGCAAGAGTGGCATTCACTAACTAAACAACATGCCTCCGAAAACTATGAACTTTGACAAATGTCAATAGTTACAGAAAGGGCTATTGTTCATGGGTTGCTATGAGTTGTGTTTGACTAGACGGAAATCAACAACAATAACAACATTGATAGGTTAATTTCTGGCTTCTTGATTCTGTCGCATTGATCTAAGTACTGGTCACTGTATCAGTACCATGCTGTTTTTGTTATTGCAGCTGTTTTGTAATCAGAGTGCTATACTTTACACTTCTTTCTTGTATTTCAGAAGTACATTGCTAATGTAAGGTCTTCCTCTTCTTCAAATAAACTTGTCAATTACTTTTTAATTTCTTTGAAAAGTGAAATTTGGCATCTATATTTGTTATTGTTATGTGCCGTTGAGTCCTTTGCGACTCATAGTGACCCTGTGTACAACAGCCCTAAACCCTGCTCTAGCTGTGCCAATCTCATTGCCTCTGACACACCCATCATGATTACCCCAGTCACTGAATCAATCCAATTCACAGAGGGCCTCCCTCTCTTGAGCTGTCCCTCCACCCTCCCAGGCATGATGTCCCTCTCCAAGGACCTGTCCCTCTTCCAACATGCCCAAAGTATGTCAGAATAAGCCCCAGAACCCTTGCTCCAAGGATTAGCTTGGTTTAACACTCTCCGGGATGAATCTGTTTGTTTTCCTGGCAGTCCATGGCAAATTCAATACTTTTCTCAAGCACCACAGGTCAAAGGCATCAATTCTCCTTCTGTCCTCCCTGTCATTGTCCAACT
>NW_006399763.1:26927072-26932491 GCF_000299155.1 Elephantulus edwardii | reverse complement strand
AAGTCATATTTTGGTTGCCTTGGATTTGGTTTCATTTTCCTCAGCTTCAGCTTGAATTTGCGTATGAGTAGTTGGTGGTCTGTTCCACAGTCAGCTTCTGGCCTAGTTTTCACAGTTGATATTGAGCTTCTCCAGCGGATGATTCTGAAATTCACGTGGGATGAAATCAAAGTATCTATATTGGGATTGCATTAAACATGTAGATTGCTTTTGGTATGATTGTCATTTTCACCATATTGTGTCTGTCGGATTATGAACAGAGACCATTTTATCATTTATTTAGGTCTTTTCTTATTTCTTCCTAAAGTGTTCTGTAATTTTCTTTGTAAAAGTCTTTTGTGTCTCTAGTTGGGTTACTCTTGGGTATCTCAAGTTGTGGTTGCCTATTGTAAATGCTAGTGTTTTCTTATTTTTTTTTCCCCCTTCTCTATATTTACTTTGTTACTGTAGAGTAATCCCATTGACTTCTGCAGATTGATCTTGTATCCTGCCACTCTACTAAGTTGGCCCAAACAATTTTTTAGTACTAAGATGACATACAACAATTATAAAGTGAATTCTCATTTTCAAGGAGATAAGAATCTACTTGGAAAGACAAAATTTAAAAATGTGGAATGACTAATGTGAGATACAAGGGTACTTAAATCTGCTTTGAGCATCTCTGAGCTACAAAGATCCTGGCCAGACCACAATAGTAGTATTTTATTTTCTCTGCAACATTATCTCTTCCTCGGTACCTCTGAATAAAACAGATTGACCTTAAAAAAAATACAAAACATATATCCACATTGTAGCTCAGAGAATAAATATGCTAAAATTTTTATAAAGTTTTAGATCATTAAAGCACTTTTAATAACACTGTAAATCATACTAAAGGAATCCAGGTTTAATACAAACAAAATTTGCAAAGTAGAGAGTTGAATTATTTTATAATGATTCCTTTTCTGATTTACTCATCTAGATAATATGAAATAGATTATTCATATTCTGTGCTTTTGTTTTACTGACAAAACATTAATTTCCTCTTACTCTTTCTCTTCCTTTCTTAATTGACTGATGTTAAATGACAGCATAACATAGGTTGCAAAAATGTAATTAAATTTTTTTTAAGTTTTTAACTTTTCTCATTTCAAAATAATGCAGTTTCTTTCATTTCCTTAATACTATATGACTACATAGTGGACAAATTCCCAAGTAAAGCCATTTGAGCCCTCACTTCTAAGAGGTCCATATATGAATAGTTAACTAAGCAAGGAAATACAAAAATTAAGTGTCTGGAAATGAAAAAGCAGAGGGAAAACTTACACAGAGAAGACAAATATTTTAGAAAGAAAAAACTGAATATCTTGAAGAGAAAAGATCATCCAGTAACTGAGAAAGTTACCACAAAGATGTGAAAATAAATACCAGACAGAAGAGACAAGCAGTGTTGATTGAAAACAGATAACTGTCCTTAAAAGTCAAGCAACAAAAATAAATAAGAAACCTTATTTTCTGATAAATAGAGAAAATGAAGTATATTAACCTGACTATTCCATGTCATTGAGAAAATTTCAACTCTTAATGACCTCAATGAACAGAGGAGAACTGCCTCAAAGGGTTCCCAAAGTTGTAATTGAATGGGAATAGACTGCCATATTTTCTCCCACGGAGCTCATAGTGAATTTGAACTCGTTATTTTTTCGTTGCAGCTAAGTGTTCAATCCATTGCACCATAAGTGCTTCTGACCAACTTGACTGGTGAATTATTATTTTTTATCTTCACACTTTATATCAAAAAACCAAATTGTTACTTAAAATTAAATTCTAAATTAATCTTTAAATATCTCACAGAATCAAGTCCTTGAAGAGAATTCCTTTTCACATATAAAGGAATAAATCTTACGAGCTTTTCATTTTCATCTTAAAATAAAGACATTTGCTTTTTATTTCTATAGAAGAAAACAGAACCCTTGGAGAATCCTCCTATACTTAGACTAAAAAAAATCCATGGGAAAAATAATTGGAGAAATTATGAAATCAAATATTTTTCATTTCCATCATTTCTGCCATTAGCAATAGCTTGGGGCAAAACGTTCATCTAAGATCAAAAATAGTAAATATTTTGTTTAAGTGACATTAAGTGTAACAGAATCTTAAGGTTGAATTAAGCTTCCCTTACCTCTCTGAAGATTACTATGTCAATAACTGGTATCAATAGTCAACAGCAGAAGACTTGACTAACTGATGATCAGTCGTGGCACTTGTATGACCTCATCTTTTCTAAACAGTAAAGTCTTAGAGATCTTGTTGAGAAAAAGTAAATAGGAAGACATAGCTAGATAAGAGTTTAATTTGCCTATTTGAAAGTACTTTCTAACCTTGAATTTAAAAATTTCATTATACTATGCTAATAAGCACATGAGAATTTTATGGGCTTGGTAGTTACTCATTTAGCAACGTAGCAATGTTTCCTATCACTGAAAAGTAATACATTTAAGTAGTAGTCAAACAACCTCATAAAATCACTGCAATAAGATTTCATAAAACTTGGACAGTAGTAGGGAATGAAAAAAAATGTAATCTTAATGAAATTCCAAAGCAGGCATCATATTTCTACATGAAATAGTTTTACTTAGAAGATCCTTCACATCTAAACTGAGTGCATCTTGGAGCAGATGCCCACCACTAAGGGTGGGGTGGAGGAGGGCAGGGGAGGTTTTCAACAAATTCTCTTTGCAAGGCCATTCCAGTATGAAAATAAAAATATTTACACATCTATTTAGTCAGTAACAAACAGAAAGAATACCATCTGGCCATTTGAATCAGTGTAAATTGCCCAACCACTCTTGTGAAAAGAGAAAGCTAGTCAAATTAAATGCTTATTTTATTTTGGAGATAAACAATTGTCCTAAACTGTAATCATAAAATCCACATTTTCTGTATCAAATAAACAAAAGCAAATCAGTGAAGAAAACTTGTTTTTGTGTAGTAATTGGCAGGAGGATTAGTATTTCAGTGGATCAGATTTCCTAAACCACTTCATTCCTGATAACAGCTTCAGCAGTGAGGTGACAAAACAAAAAGCATAAATTATCTAAAGCTGAAGATAAGCAGAGGCCATTTGGGGGTTCTGAGTGCAATATAAATAGATGCAAAACAGTAGGATAACCAGTCCATCCAAAACCTCCAAAGGATTAGCTATGTGAGCTCTGACTCCTTTACTGTTGTTAGCTGTGATTTATCATCAGACAGTAACAGAGACTCAGCCTTATCTCTGATAACTCAATGGCTTAATGGCAGTACCTTTATCTGGAGGTCATAATTAAGCTTGTTTGATCAGGTTGGGAACAAGCACCTATGCTGTGCTTGAGCCCTAACTATTGCTTTTGGTATCAGGAGTATAGCATAATAAGAACATCACTGGAAATAACATTAGTAATTTTGTTCAAGTGCTGTAGCAAGTTATTACTTATCTATGAAGCAGAATCCCCAAAATGGGGGAGGGGGAAGTGTGCTCCAAACTTAGGAGCTTCTGTGTAATTTAGTGTTTAAGAATACTAGGTAGCTTTTGTCTCAAGTATTTAGACTTAAAACCAATTTTATTAGAAAACTGAAAATGAAGACATACTATAATATTATTATTAACAAATAAAAGCAAATTCTTATGAAAATGAGAATTAGCATTTTTAACTTCCTACAATTGTAAATATCTTAAACTTTATTATCTCTTCCACAGAAATTATAGACATTTGCAAAAATGGGTACAGTAAAACCTCAATAATCTAGAATATCTAGATACACATTTTGACTTTGAAAAAAATCTCTGAAGTATAATTTTAAATTAACCATGCTTTATTATTTTTCAGGTATTTGGCGTCATTTAATGAAACAGGTATATAGTTCAGGTCAAGTCTACATTTAATAAAATACATTTAAACTTAGTAGTGTTACTTGTTTGCAAATAAGAAGTCTGTTAAAACTAACCATACTACTTCTGAGCCAATTCCAGTAACACCTCTCTATTGGGTTTCCCCAGGCTATAAATCTTTATAGCAGAAGACCTTTCATCTTCCTTTTGCAAATATGCTAGTGGATTCAAACTGCTGACCTTATGGTTAACAGCCCCATGTGTTTCACCATATGTTACCAAAACTCTGTTTTAAAACAAGAAAGGTCTTTTTTTCCTTTAGTTTTATTAAAGTGTATGAGACAAATTGGTTTTCCACTCAGTCATTGACTATGTAAAGGCTTTTGACTATGTGGACCACAGCAAACTGTGACTGACTCTGGAAAGAATGGGAATCCCGGAACATTTGATTGTGCTTGAGTGAAACCGATACTGAACTAAGAGGCAGTCATCAGAACAGAGGAACGAAACACTGCATGGTTCAAAATCAGGAAGGGTGTCCACCAGGGATGTATTCTGTCTCCATACCCTTTCAATCTGAATGTAAAGCAGATCATCCAGCACGCTAGGCTGTATGAGGAGGAATATAGCATCAGGATTGGAGGAAGATTCATCAACAACCTTCATTACTGAAACTAAGGAGGATCTGAAGCTCTTGCTGCAGAAGGTCAAGGTCCATAGCCTTCAATATGGATTGAAGGTCAACATCAAGAAAACAAAGATTTTCACCACTGGGCCAATTGACAGCCTCATTTTAGATGGTAAAGAGATTGAGATTGTTAAGAGTTTTAGCTTGCTTGATTCCAAAATCAACACTCTTGGTACTAGCAGCCAGGAAATCAAGAAACAAATTTCACTGGGAAAAGTCAGCTGTCAGGGACCTCTCCAGAGTACTGAAGAGCAGTGCATCAAGATTGGACTAAGGTGCACCTGATCCAGGCCGTAGTCTTTACAATTGTGTGCTATTCATCAGAGAGCTGGACAGTGATTAGGGATGATAGAAAAATAATTGATTTCTTTGAGTTGTGGTGCTGGAAAAGAGTGTTGAATACAACATGGACTGCTAGGAGAACTAATAGGTTCATCCTGAGAGAGTGAAGCCAGGCTGTTCTTTGGAGGCTAGGATTTTGAAGCTCTGCTTCACTTACTTTGGGCACATGGCCAGGAGAGACTGGTCCTTGGAGAGGGGCATCATGTTTGGGAGGCTGGAGGGACAATACAAGAGAGAAAGACCCTCGATGCGATGGATTGATTCAGTGATTGGGGCAATGGGGGTAGGTGTGTTGGAGACAGTGAGGTTGACACAGGATAGAGCAGGGTTTAGGGCTCTTGTACATAGGGTTGCTATGAGTCGCATGCAGATCGATGGCACATAACAAAAACAACATGCCTTACTGCCTGTTAATTTCTATTCGTTCATATCCTGTGCCCATTCTTCTATTGGATTATTTACCTTTATCTTGTTGTGGTGCTCAAGTATTTCATAAATTCTGGATATAAGTCCCTTATCTGATATGTTATTACTGAATA
>NW_006399763.1:26911173-26925527 GCF_000299155.1 Elephantulus edwardii | reverse complement strand
AAAAATAAAATAAAAGTTCTATTCGTAGCAGAGGTTGACATTTGATATTATGTGGTTAACTATTTCAGGGATAAGTGTGGGTCTGTCTATTATTTGTCTAGAAGTTCAGTCAAGTGAATGAGTTTTGTTCCATGCTACTGTTAGATGGATATTGGCAAAAAGCAGAGAGTAACAGAGGAATATCTATCTGTGTTTCATTGACTATGCAAAGGCTGTTGACTAAGAGTAATAGTTTCAGGAGTTACACTAGTCTTTACCAGGCCAGTAAGCCTGATCATTTTTATGTTGGGTTTTTTTGCCTCACATTTTACCCACTCTTTTTTGTTTGTCTTCTACTATTGGTCCTTTTTAGAATGTCAACAGTGGAAAGCAAGCATCATCTAGTTCTGGTGTCAAGGTCATTTAGCTTGAAATGTGAGTAATCTTTTAGTTCTTTAGATCAACTGTTTTATACGTCTTTATTTCCCCTCCCTCTTTTTTTCTCTGGACAAGGAGAGACTAATAGAATACTCTTTCATGTAAATTTTTCACAGATTGACTTTATCTTTCCTAAATAAACTTATTAAAAATTATTATTTAAAGTATTATTTATATATAATATATATATATATATATAATCTTTCTGAATCTTATCTCACACTTATACTACTACTGGTTATTTTATTAAATTAAATGAGAATTCATTTAGATATGTGTATGATGATTAAACTGACTTGGTATATGGGTATTTGCTCTCTTTTGTTCTATGTCACATTTCTGCCATATATAGGCCATATGTCTGCCATATACATACATTCAACAAGTTCCTATTGATCAACACACCTATAATAAAGTCATAGGCTTTGAGTTCAAGTCACATCTCTGACACATACTATCTATCTTTGGGTAAATTATTTAATCTCTGAACTTTAATTTTCTTTTCATTAAAATGAAGCTAATTATAATATTGAATGGAGGTATTATAAGGCTCCTATAGGAAAATCTAATGATTCTTACAAAGCCTGGAATTTTGTATTTTATGTTAAAGGTTATTTCTTCTCCTCTCTTACTCTTTTACATCTAGCAAAGAAAATGAGGTGCTTTTTTTTTATGCAAATGAGTATATAGGAAATTTGGGGAAACCAGGCCAGGTGCTGATTGTGGAACAGACCATCGACTACTCATATGCAAGTTAAAATTAAAGCTAAAGAAGGTCAAATTAAATTTACAGGAATCAAAATTTGACCTTGAGTCTGTCCCACCTGAACTAAAAAACTGACTCAGTTTAAGGCCTTCAACACTTAATGAATGAAAATCAGATGAACTATGGGAGCATATAAATAATATCCACAAAGAATGCAAAAAGTCATTACAAAGAAGAAGACCAAAATGGATGTCAGGATAGACTCTGAATACTGCAAGAGTGCCATGAAAGCAAAGCAAAGGGAAGAAATCAAGAAGCTAAGGAGCTAAATATAATATTTCTCAGGACAGCCTGAGAAGACAAAGCAAAGTATTATAATGGAATGTGCAAAGAACCGGAGTGTGAAAATTAAAAGGACTGTACTCACTCAGCATTGTTTAAGCTGAAGGAACTAAAGAACAAATTCAAGCCTTGAGTTGCAATATTTAAGGATGATATAAGCAAAATATTGAACGATAAAGGAAGTAGAAAAGGAAGATGGAAGGAGTATACAGAGTCACTCTACCAAAAAGAATTGGCTGACACTGAAGAATTTCAAGAAATAAAATATGATCAAGAGGCAATGTTGATGAAGGAGGAAGTTCAGGCTGCTTTAAAGGACTTGGCAAAAAATAAAGCCCCAGGAATTGATAGAATACCAACTGACATTTTTCAACAGACGGATGCTGCCCTGGATGTGCTCACCAGGTTGTGCCAAGAAATCTAGAGGACAACTACCTGGCCAACTCACTGGAAGAGATTAATATTTATTCCCATTCAAAAAAACGTGACCCAACAGAGTGTGGAATTTATTGTACATTATCAGTCATATCATACACAACCAAAATAAACCCTGCCAAAGTTTATCCAGAAATGGCTAAAACAGTATATTGAGAGAGAACTACCAGAAATACATGCTAGGTTTAGAAGAGGCCATGGCACTAGAGACATTATTGCTAATGTCAGATTGATCTTGGCAGAAGGCAACGAGTCTAACAAGGATATCTGTGCTTCATTGACTATGCAAAGGCATTTGACTGTGTGTATCATAACAAATTGTGGTTAACTTTGAGAAGATTGGGAATCCCAGCACACTTGATTGTGCTATGTGAAACCTATACTTGGCCCAGGAAGCAGTCTTCAGAAAAGAGCAGGGAAACATTTCATGGTTCAAAATCAGGAAGGCAGAGTGTTAGGATGCAGCTTGTCTCCATACCTTTTCAATCTATATGCAGAACAGGTCATTTGTGAGGCTGGGTTTTATTAGGAGGAATGTAGTATCAATTTTGGAGGAAGATTTATCAACAACCTACATATTGCAGATGACACAACCTTGCTTGCTGAAACTGAAGTGGGTTTCAAACATTTGCTGAAGAAGGTCAAGAACAGTAGTCTTCAATATGGATTGAAGCTCAACATCAAGAAGACAAATATTCTTACCACTGGGCCAATTGGCATCTCTATGGTAGATGGAAAAGAGATGGAGGTTATTAACACAGCTTGTTCAGTTCCATCATCAACACTATTGGCACCAGCAGTCAGGAAATCAAAAGACTAATTGAATTAGGTAAATCTACTGTCAGAGACCTCCTGCCAAGGAGCAACGATGTCAGACTAGAGGTTAAGGTATGCCTGATCTAGGCCATGATGTTTGCAATTACTTGCATCGGAGAGTTGAGCAATGACTGAGGATGACAGAAGAATTGACACCTTTGAGTTGTGGTGCTGAAGAAGAGTCTTGAACATACCATTGACTGCCAAGCAAACAAATAGATCTGTCTCGGAGAGGATGAAACCAAGTTTCTCCTTGGAGGCTAGGATTTTGAAGTTCTATCACACATACTTGTCTGTGCCTGCCAGGAGGGACAGATCTTTAGAGAAGAATATCATGCTCAGAAGGGTGGAGGGGAAGACCCCAGATGAGATGAATTGATACAGTAACTAGGACAATGAGGGTATCTGTGTCAAAATCAGTGAGACTGGCTCAGAACAGGATAGGCTTCAGCGCTGTTGCACATAGGGTTGCTATGAGTTGCAGGTAACTCAGTGGCACATAACAACAACAGCATGTTAAGATTTATCCAATAAATGAAACAAAAATTAAATGAAAAATCACAAATAAACTTAATTTTTTCTTCTTTCTGATAACCTATATAAAGAGTGGAGATTTTCTTTTGATATAAGCAGACACCTTTTTTCTCCTGTCCATTTTTAACATTTATAATCTTTTAGAACAACTTATCAAAATAAAACAATGTCACTTTAGTTAAATGTCTTGTTTCTAATAAAAATAGAAATAATCTGGAACCTATAGTTAGCATCTTTCAATTAGTATCTTTAGATAAATTATATTTAATATAGTTTTTTATATGTTAAAGCTTTAAATCTCTTTTATATTTAATTTCCTTTTTCTTTTTCTGTTTCCTTCCTCATGACTTTCTGTGGACTACTTGAGTGTTTTTTAGATTTCCATTTTTATTCATTCATTGTTCCAAGTGTGAGGCTTTTTTAGTGGTTGATCTAAATGTTAACTGAGTTGTGTGTGCATTAAAATCAAATGTTTTTTAAAAAATGTACAGTGTATTACACATATGTGATTTGAAATATAACCTAATTATATTTTAATGATTAAAATGGAATGTTAGTGGCCTACTAGGTAAGGAGTTGTGTTGCCAACCCAGTTGCATGCACTTTCAATCTACCAGATTTTTCATGGGATAAAATAGTCAATTTCCTCTCTTGCTATTTACAGCCTCTGAAAATCCAACCCACTGCTATGACAGCTATGAAGTTATTCTGACTTTACAGCACATGACAAAATCAAGAATATTTTTTTCCTTTTAACTGTACTTAAATTGATCATGAGTTTACTATATGTTGTTGATTGCTGTCGAATCAAGCACAACTCATAGCGACTCCATGAACAGAAGACCGAATACCTTTCTATTAGTTTCTCCAAGTTCATAGAGTTCATAGCCATGTGGTTTGGGAAATGGATGCCACTCCTGTGTCCAAACCTGTCCTACAACTGGGAGCTTCACCAAACACTGTCCACATTGACAAATGATTACTATCTCTAGGAATCGTTTAAATGGTAGCATATGACCCTAGAAATTCTGAGTGGCACAAATAGTTAATAAGCTCTTCTTTGCTGCTAAATGAAAAACAATGGAGTTTCAAGTGTACCTAAAGGTACTTCTGAAGACTGGAGAAAAGTCCCGGCAAAGTTTACACACACAAACACACGCATCCCATGTGTTTTTATTTCTTTCAAAACCCCAAACATTATGTTTTTAAAATTCTTCACACATATTTGCTTTGGATTTTTAGTAAATTTGTCCCTCTCTTTCTCTCTGTCAATGCTGAGTCAATCGAGTCAGAACTGACTCTTAATTAACTCTCCAGCTGCTTTGTAAGTCTATAAATAGCATAGGAGGAAATTGACCATCTTTCTTCGACAGAGCCACTGGAAACTTGAAATGCCAGACAGACGTGGATTTTGGGTTATTGATGCAACTTCATATGCCCTAGAACAACAAGTAGTCCTTTCTCGGCAGACGTTGTTATGAGCTGTTGAGTGTGACTCATACCAACTGTGTAAACAACTGATCTGAACCTTACTCTATCTTGTGCCATCCTTACTATCTGTGACATACTAGAGCCCAGTGCCACAATAACAATATCAATCCATCTTGTTGAGTGTCTTTCTCTCTTAGCTGAACTTCCTTCTTCCCAAGCATGATGTCCTTCTCCAAGGACTGGCCCTTTCTAATAACATGCTCAAAGCACCTATGACAAAATATTACCATCCTTGCCTCCAGTGAACACTCTGGTTTCACTTTCTCCAAAACAGACCTATTTATTTTCTTGGCAATCCACAAGATATTCAACACTCTTCTCCAACAGCGTATGCCAATGGAATTGAATCTTGTTCTGTCATCCTTAGTCATTTTCCAACTTTCATATTCATTGCAAGTAATTAAGATGACTATGACTTGGATCATGAGCACTTTAATTTTTAAATGGATACCATTGCTCTTTACAAATTTAAACCGATATCATTGCACTTTGGTGAGGTCCCTGCCAATAGCTTTTCCCAATGTAACACATCTTTTGGTATTTTGAATGCTGGTTCCAAGAGTGCTGATTGTTGATCCAAGTAATCATTGACAACTTCAATCCTTGCTCCATATATCATGATATTGTCTATTGACCAACTGTTGGTAATTATAATTGTTTCCTTGATGTTGATATGTAACCCATACTGATGGCAGTAGTCTTCTGCTACAAGTCCTTCACTTTTACTGAGCAAGGTTGTGTCATCTGAGTAATTCTGGTTGTTGATAAGTCTTCCTCTGATCTTGATGCCACAATATTCATCATAAAGCTCAGCTTCATAAATTATTTATTAAGCATACAGATTGAATAGGCATGGAGAAAATACACAATCCTGATGTATACTTTTCTTGATATTGGTTCCCTCAGTAAAGGGCACAAGCCCAGAAGCCTCATTTTGATTGTTGTTATGTAGCATTGAGTTGAGTATGACTCATAGCAAGTCTATGAACAACAAAGCTATACCCTATCATACCCAATGCCATTTTCATCATCTCTGACACATTTCAGCCCATTGATGCAGTATTATGTAAATTCATTTTGTTGGGAATCTTGGTATTTCACTGATCCTCTACTATTCAAGCATGATTTCCCTTTCCAAGGAATAGCTTTTCCTAGCAATATGTCCAAAATACAGGATATAAAGCTGTGTAATCCTTTCCTCCAAGGATCACTTTGGCTACGCTTTTTCCAAGACATATATATTCATTCTTATGTCAGCCTGTGGCATATTCAGTATTTTTCTCCAACAACACAACTCAAAGACATCAATTCTTCTGTCATTTTTATTCATTGCCCAGCTCTCAGATACATAGAAAGTGATTGAAAAGACCATTCCTGAATCAGGCATACCTTGGTCTTCGAGCTGATTTTATTGCTCAGAGTTTAGCTTGAATAAATATGGAAAAAGTATACAATCCTGATTGTATTTTGAAGAAGTCCTTGGCATCAGACTTGTCCAAATAAATAAACAAATTTCCTATTCTCTAGATTGCTGGTACCAATTGTTGATTCAAGTAAGATAAATTCATTGAGACTTTCAATCTTTTCTCCATCTAGCTAGTGTAATGTTACTTATTGATGCAGTGGTGAGGACTTTTGTTTTCACGAGGCTGATATGTAATCCATTTTGAAGGCAGTAAGGCATATTGACCTTCTGCAGCAAGGCTTTCAAGTCCTCCTCATTTTCAGCAACAAAGTTGTGTCATTTGACGTGTCGTCCTCCTATCCTGATGCCATATTCCTCTTTATAGAGTTGCACTTCATGAGTTATTTGCTCAGCAAATAGATTGCATAGATATGAAGAAAGTATACAATCCTGATGCATATACCTGCCCTAATTTTAAACCGTACAGTGTTGGGACAACAGTTTCTAAGTCTAGGTATAGAATTTGTGGGAACACAATTAAGTGTTCTGTGAAAACTCTATGCACAACATAGAAAAGTGGGTAGCTATAGCATTAGAGGTAGAAGTCAGATGGGAAGTCACTCATATATGAGGAGGAACAACTAGATACAATCATTAATAATTAGAATTTAGATTGTATGAATTAGCATTGCATGAAAATTGGAAGTTGTAAAAAATAAAATGGAATGCTTGAAGATCAACATTCTAGGCATTAGTGAACTGAGATGGACTGACAAAGACCACTTTGAATCAGATTTACTATGCTAGGAAACACATTTTGTTAGAAATCCTTGATCAAGTTCAGAAATTTCTTGATTATTTCTGTTTTCCAATGAAACTTTTTTATAAAAGAATTTTGAATTAGTTTAAATGACTTTTCTACTTCTATGGGAAAAATATTTGATACTTTTCCTATTTACTTGGCGAAAAACACTTAGAAATGTTCTGATGTTTAAGAATACTTCCATTTCAAATATGACATCCACTCTGTGGATAATGTGTCATTTGTTAGTATCCTGCTTATTCTAATTTGCCACATTTAATTTAGAATTTTTGCATTTTGTTCATTTAAAAATTTCTGATAATTGTTTGTTTAGATAGAGCATGCATTAGTTTATTCTGATATAATTAAATAAATTGGACATTTTGTCTGTATATCTATATCAATTTAATTTGCCGAACATTTTAGGAAAAATAAATAGAACTGTTTCTTTGAAATTTTGAGAGTATTTGCCTGTAATACTCTCTAGACCTTACAATTTAAAAAGAGTGCTTTTATTACATTCAAATTTCTTGCTTTGTAATTTGTCCACTCAAATTTGTGTCACTGCTATTGCTGTGTATTCCAATTGAGCAGTTTATATTTTCCTTAAAATTTACTTGCATGTATAATTTGTTCTGCTAACACTAAGAGCAGACTAGTTCTAAAAAAAGGGAAGTCAACACTGTCCCAAATGCTTTATCTGCTATATCACTTCATGATATCCAACGTCTACTCTTCTTTTTTACTCAGTACCCCCCCCCTTAAGTTAAATAGTTTGAAGTAAGGTCTCGCATACACTCAAATTCATCAGAGAAATTTCTCCTCAGAGAACTTAATCACTTGACTGTGCCTGCCAGTGCTGCAGATACTGAGTGACTGACTAGGTACAGCTGGATGCTGTGTCCCAGGACAATGCGCAAGCTCTCTCCAAAAAAATTTAGCAATGATTTCCCATGAACTTATATAAGTTTCTAGGAGAATAGGAATAAAAACAAATCTTTTCCAGTCAGTTGGCCAGGTTGTTGTCCTCCAGATTTCTTGGCACAACGTGGTGGGCATATCCAGTGCTGTATTTGTTTGTTGAAATATGTCAATTGGTATTCCATCAGCTCCTGGGGCCTTGTTTTTTAATCAATTCCTTCAGAGTTACTTGAACTCCCATCATCACTATAACCCCTTGAATATAAGTTATTTCATAAAATTCTTCTGTGTTAACCAAGTTTGTTGATACAGTGGCTATGTACTCCTTACATCTTCCTTTCATGCTTCCTGAATCATTCAATATTTTGTCCATGTTGTTGTTAAATGCTGTTGAGTTGTACAGCATCCTTAAAAATTGCAGTGTAAGGCTTGAAATTGTTCTGCATTTCATTTAGCTTACCAAATGCAGAGCAAGTTTTTGTCTCTTGATTTTCCAACTCCAGCTCTTTGCACATTTTATTATAATACTTTTATTGTAATAAATTATAATACATTTTATTATAATACTTTGCTTTGTCTTCCTGAGCTACCCTTTGAAATCTTCTATTCAGCTCCTTAACATCCTCATTTCTTCCCTTTGCTTTAGCTTCTCGGCACTCTAGTACAATATTCATTGACTAGAAGAATGGAAATGGCAGAACACTTGATCGTGCTTATGAGAAACTTATACTTGAACAAAGAGGCAGTCGTTAGAACAGAGCAAGGAAACACTGCATGGTTCAAAATTGGGAAGGGCATATGCTAGGATGTGTCCTGTCTCCATACCTTTTCAACCTGTATGTAGAACAGATCATCCTGGACGCTGGGCTCTATGAGGAGAAATGTGGGGTCAGGACTGGTGGAAGATCTATCAACAATCTGCATTATGCAGATGACACAACCCTGCTTGCTGAAACTGAGGAGGACCTGAAGTGCTTCCTGCAGAGGGTCAAGGACTGCAGCCTTCAATATGGATTGAGGCTCAGTATCAAGAAGACAAAGATTCTTACCACTCGACCAATTGGCAGAATCAGGATAGATGGTGAAGAGATTGAGATTGTTCACAGCTTTAGTTTGCTTGGCTCCACAATCAACACTCTTGGAACCAGCAGCCATGAAATTAAAAGATGCATTGCCATGGGAAAGTCTGCTGTTAGGGACCTCGCTAAAGAACTCAAGAGCAACGGTGTGTCTCTGGAGACTAAGATGTGTCTGGTACAGGCCATGGTCTTTGCAATCAATTGTTATGCATCATAGAGCTGAACAATGACCAGAGAGGATAGAAGGAGAATTGATGCTTTTGAGCTTTGGTTTTGGAGAAGAATGTTGAGGTACCATGGACTACTAAGAAAACAAACAGATTCATCCTGGATAGGGTTAAACCGGGCTGCTCCTTGGATGCAAGGATTCTGAGGCTTCATCTGACATACTTTGGCCATGTTGACTGGTCCTTGGAGAAGGACATCATGCTTGGGAGGGTGGAGGACAGGCGCAGGAGGGAAAGGCCCTCTGGGATGTGGATTGATTCGGTGACTGGGGCAATCAGGATGAGTGTGTCTGAGACAATGAAACTAGCAGAGGACAGAGAAGTGTTTAGAGCTGTTGTTCATAGTGTTGCTATGAGTCGCAAGGGACTCAATGGCACATAACAACAACAAAAACATGCAAAGACATTTGACTGTGTAGATTATGGAAATTTGTGGTTAATCTTGAGAAGAATAGGAACCCCAGGACACTATGCTCATGTAAAACCTATGCTTGGATCAGGAAGAAGTCATTAGAACAGAGCAAACAAACACTGCATTGTTCAAAATCAGGAAAGGAATATGTCAGGGATATGTCCTATCGCTATACTTTTTTTATCTGTATGAAGAACAGGTCATTCAAGAAGTTTGATTTTATGAGAATTGTGGCATCAGGATTGTAGGAAGACTCATCAATAACCTATGTTATGCAAATAACACAACTTTGCTTGCTGAAACAGAGGTGGGCCTGAAGCATTTGCTGCAGAAAGACAAAAGTATAGTCTTCAATGTAGATCGAAGTGCAACATCAAGAAAACAAAGATTCTAATCACTGGGGGAATAGATAGAGATTGTTAACAATTTCAGCTTGCCTAGGTCCACAATCAACCCTGTGGCCCTAATAGCCAGGAAATCAAAAGATGAATTGCACTAGGAAAATCTGGTGTCAGGGACCTATACAGAGTTTTGGATAGTAAATATGTCAGTCTAGAGACTGAGGTGTGCCTGATCCAGACCATGGTCTTCTCAATTACTTGTTTTGTATCAGAGAGCTGGAAAATGGCCAAAGATGACAGAGGGATAATTGATGTCTTTGACTTGTCATACTGGAGAAGAGTATTTAACATACCATGGACTGCTAAGAGAACAATCAGATGTACCCTGGAGAGGGTGAAATCAAGCCACTCATTGGAGATAAGGATTTTGGGTCTCTTTCTAACATAATTTGGGCATGTTGCCAAGAGGGACCATTTTCAAAGAAGGACAATATTCTTGCAAGTATGGATGGATAGTGCAGGACAGAAAGATCCCAAATGAGATGCAATGACATAGTAACTAAGGTCATGAGGTATGTGAGAGAC
Organism: Elephantulus edwardii; assembly: GCF_000299155.1. Taxonomy (NCBI): domain Eukaryota; kingdom Metazoa; phylum Chordata; class Mammalia; order Macroscelidea; family Macroscelididae; genus Elephantulus; species Elephantulus edwardii. The sequence goes on along the minus strand of NW_006399763.1, from coordinate 26,915,014 downwards.
AATGAGATTGTGTCAGGATAGAGCATGGTTCAGAACTATTGTGTAGGGTCTCTTTAAGTCATAGTTAACTTGAGGGTTAAGGTTGTTAACAGTGTCAGCTTTCTCAGCTCCACAATCAACACTTGGCACCAGCAGTCAGGAAATCAAATAGACAAATTGCACTGGGAAAATCTACAGTCAAGGATTTCTCCAGAATACTGAGAAGCAGCAATGCCAGTCTAGAGACTAAGGTGCACCTAATCAAGACCATGGTCTTCACAATTAATTGTTATGCATCAGAGAGCTGGAAAATGATGAAGGATGACAGAAGAATTGATGCCTTTTAATGTGTTGTTTTGAGAAGAGTCTTAAATATACCATGATACCATGAACCACCAAGAAAAACAAATAGGTCTATCTCAGAGAGAGTGAAACCACTTTTCTCCTTGGAGGTTTGGGTTTTGAAGCTCCCTTTCATATACTTTGGGCATGTGGCCACTAGGAACTGGTCCTTGTAGAAAGGCATCATCCTTAGAAGTGTGGAGGGACAGTGAAGGATAGGAAGATCCCAGATGAGAGAGAGTAACTGGGGTAATGTGGGTATGTGTGTAAGAGTCAGTGAGACTGGCTCAGGTTAGGGCATCCTCAGAGATGTTGAACATAAGATCACTATAAGTCAAAGGCATCTTGATGGCACATAACAACAACAGAGAATGAGGCTTGTATTCCACCCTAATCCTATCTCCTTAATACAATAAAAACCTCACAAAATAAGCAGTTGATCCATGCCTAGAAAAGACATTCTAAACAGTTAATCTATGGTTATAAAAGATTATTTGCGCAATGAACTTTTGACAATACATTACTTATATTTTCAAGTTTATTGACATCTAATTGTACATAATATACCTTATAATTTTAAGTGTCTATTTTACCTAAGGCTATATCTCTGTTTCATTGCATATTTGGTCTATTAAGCCTGTTTTATGAGATACTTAGCACATTAACTCTGTTTTATGGAACATTACATGGTATTTTTAATATCTTTTTCATAGTATTGGTCATTCTTTTGAGATCAATGATTCTTGGTTATAGGCTAGAAGTGTTTTGCAACAGAATTATCGTACTCTGGCAATGGCATACTTTATATTGAGGCATTCTAGCCGTTTCCTAGTATACTGTAATACCTTCACTTTGGCCACTGCTTAATAGGCAGTCTTCCAAAAAGTGCTTCTATTTGCTCAAAATCTCTTTACTATCAGGCAAGGACTATATCTCCTAAGAAATCTCCATCTGCCCTTGCTGAAATGGTCTGAATTTCTTCTTGTCTGATAACCGTAGTATGAAGCTATAGAGTATGGAATTTGTGGATCTGATCATTTCCTTCCCCTTGCCCTTCTTTTAGGGGCAGAAGATGAAGCTAAGAGCAGAGGATGAAGCCCTTATACTTAGATCAAAAAAGTTCAGACAACACTGGAAACATTAGCCATGAAAGTGTCATTCATAATTGTTAAAAAGCACACAGAACTTTGTTATTTGATTAGCTTCAGGAACTACATTTCCAAACTTAATTGTTTAGTACTATCAAGAAAGTTTAATACTCATAGTAACTAACCCTATGTACAATAAAACACTCTTGTGTCTTGCACAACTTTAGTCGTTGTGCTAAAGGCTATTGTTGAAGATGTTTTGTTCATCCATCTTGATAAGGATCTTAATTTTTTTATACCTTTTATTGACCCTCTAGTTTTTCAAGCATTTGTCATTTTACAAGTTCTGGTTTACCTAATAATATATCCAGTGTACATGAGACCAATTTTCCCCATTGGTCTTGATTCTAAGGATTCTTGTTACGCTTCTTCCAAGACAGATCTGTCTATTTTTCTGGAATTCCATGTTATATTCAATACTTCTTGTCAACACCATAATTCAAATATCGTTGCTTTCACTTTCTAATTTTAGCAATCATATGAGGCTGTTGAAAATACTATGACTTGGGTCAGTTCTACTTTAGTCTTACAGGTGATATCTTTGTTTATTAATACTTGAAAGAGACCTTTTAGAGCCTATTTGCTAAATGCAATTTTATTTTCCTTTAAGTCTACACCCGTGAGCATTGAATGCTGCTATAGATGTAGCTGGAGCAAGAATGACTGCACTGTGCCCTATGTTCTCTTGCTGCTGCTTCTCTGGTGAGGAAGGTCTAATCCTCCTGCTGCTGGATTGCTCAATTTAATGGCTTGACTAGTCAATCCCTTTGTGGATTGGTAAGACTAGCCAATGCCCTTGTAGATAGACTAACACGCCCTGTTCACACTTCACTGCCCATCTATACGCTAAGGTAAAATGATGTCTAGGAAAGTCATATTGAAAGATAAACCCACAGCATATCTTGTTCCATGTTCTCTTCTGAATCTGCCTTGAATTTTGGGCAATGTCTTATTAATGAGTTACTTTGTTTTTAATTATCTTCAGGGAAATTTATTTAATTAATATATTCTATCTGCCTTCTGTTTTATGACTTTTTTTAAAAAAAGTTTATTAGTTTCATACAATAATTCATTTACTTTGTGTTTTATTCATGTACATGATATTTTATGCAAATTTCATTTGCATTGTGTTTCCATGATCATTCTTACACATTGTATTTTATATATTAATTGGTATTGATTTATGCCCATTATTACTGTCTTCAATTCTCCACTAAATTTTTCCTTTTACATCACACTCCTCTCCTCCTCAATCTGTCCTTTAAATTCTGTTATCCTAGTGATTTCCATCCTTCTCATGTTTTTCTATCTCCTTCCTCATTTCCCCATCCCATTTTGGGCAGGTATAAACATCTTACTGGTTATCCTTTTATTTTTTACAATCTTGGTCTTATGAGACTGAGTTAATTCATTCAACATAGTTCTTTCTAGATTCTCCCATATTACATAGTGTTTTTAAATCATAATTTCTCAGTGCTGAATAGATCTCATTTTTTAAGTGTACCACAATTTCTTAATCCATTCATTTGTTAACGAGCATGTGGGAAGTTTCCATTTTCTTGTTATTATAAATAATGCTGCTATGAACCTAAGTGTGTGTATCTCCATTCGTGTCTCAGTTCTAATTTCCTTGGGGTTCATTCCTAGTAGTGCAATCGCTGGGTCATATGGGATTTCTGTTTTCAGCTCTTTGAAGAAACATCAAACTGCCTTTCAGAATGATTGTACCATTTTGCAAGCCCATCAGCAGTGCATTAGAGTTTTAATCTCTCCACATCCTCTCTAATATGTATGACTTTTAGCCTTGATAAATGTTACTACTGCTACTGGGACAATATGGCATCTCATTTTTATTTATATGGCTCTGATTGTCAGTGATTTTGAACATTTCTTCATGAATCTTTTGGCCATCTGAATGTGTTACATTGTGAAAATTTCCTCTGAATGTCTTCCTTCAGCCATTGTTATCAGTCTTTTACTCATGGAGGTTTGGTAGTATTTGGTCACTCTAATTATGAGGCCTTTGTTGGAAACATCATTTCCAAATAGATTTGGTCGTTTTGGGATTTTGTTTTCTTGTTTTTGTTGCTGTTGTTTTCCCCTCAGACTGTAGGTTTTCTTTTCACCCTGTTAAAGAGAGTTTGATGAATACAAAACTTAATTTTTAGAAGGTCCCATTCATTTAGATTATCCTTTCCTGGTTGTGCATTTCTGGCTCCATTTGCAAGCCTATTTATGCCACATGCCAGTTCTAAGTTTAGCACCTTTTTTTTCCCTTGTTGTTGTTGTTATGTGCCATCGAGTCGTTTCCGACTCATAGCGACCCTATGCACAACAGCCCTAAACCCTGCTCTATCCTGCGCCAACCGCAC
>NW_006399763.1:26906832-26909358 GCF_000299155.1 Elephantulus edwardii | reverse complement strand
GTTCAAGGCCTCAAACCTGTTCCTGAGATGATTCTGAAATTCAGGTGGTATGAAATCAAAGTCATATTTTGGCTCCTGTGGATTTGTTTTAATTTTCCTCAGCTTCAGCTTGAACTTGCATATGAGTAATTGATGGTCTCTTCCACAATCAGCCCCCGGCCTTGTTCCTTACCATCCTATTGAGCTTCGCCTTTACCCTAGGTCTCTGATTTACCTTGAGTTGAATTTTGGAAATATATGTCCATTTTTGTCAGCACCATTTGTTAAAGAGGTTATTAATTTTTTATTTAATAGGTTTAATTTTTTTGTTAAATACCAATTTACTCTTGGTAGATGGGTTAATTTCTGAGTTCTCCTGATCCACTGTTATATGTATCTGTCATTGTACTAACACTATGTATTTTGGTTATGGCTGTGTAGTGGATTTTTGAGATTAGGGAGTGATATGCCTCCTACCTCATTTTTACTTTTGTCAGAAGAGTTATGATTATTCTGAGTCTCTTTACTTTTCAAATAGAACTGCCAATTGCCTTTTCTATCATTTGAAAAATGAGTTTGATAACCGTAGTGGGATTGCATTGAACATGTAGTTTGCTTTTGATAAAATTGTAATTTTCACCATGTTGAGTCTATCTATGAACAGAGAATATTTTTCCTGTTAGGTCTCCTTTTGCTTCTTGTAATAGTATTTTGTAGATTTCCTCATAAAGGTCTTTTGTGTCTTCCCCCCCACCAAGAAATAAATTACCAAACCTTTCTTCCTAAGCTTTCTTATCTGTTGGAACCTGTTCACCATGTGTGGTCCTGCTAGCATTTGAGGTCCTGGTAGCATAACTTTCGGTATCATAGCAACACAAGTTATCATGGTACTCAAACTAGTAGATAAATGGTTATTGTTGTTGTTGTTGTTGTGTCTCATAGAATCAGAACCAATCCATAGCAGACCCTCCAGTGGGTTTTCAGAAGCAGTTAATCACATAGGAAGAGATTGCCCATCCTCCTTCCATGGAGCAACTGGTGGCCTAGAACAACATGTGTGATTTTGAGATTGTGGCACTGCTTCTTGCCACTAGACCATCAGGGCTCATTTTCTTTACTAATTTGATCTTAAATATTTAGGACACTTTTCTTTCTCAAAAATTGTTTTGGTGTTGACCTAAAAATATATTCTATATGGATATTTTTATGAAATTGTGATCTCTTGTTTTACCAAGACTAATTTTTTTAATTATTTTTTTTATCCTATTCACTGTGCTTTTCAGGTCATGTTTCATCTGGCGGAACATGTTTATGTATTTGCTTTTGCTGCAACAACCCTGAAATACTGCTACTTTTCAAATATCTCTTACTTATTGATGACTTGAGTATCACTGTCTGAATATAGTCTCTATTTCTGAATTGTGTGTATTTTTTCAAATGACCATAATTTTCAACAATTTAGCTTAGGTGGAATAACTCAGATTACATATCCAAACTTAAGTAACCAAGTACCAACCAGCAAACTAAAGACACTTATTATCAAGTAAATTCCATCTTATGCTTACCTTGTGGGTTGAAGAGTAGAACTGTGCTCTACAGAGTTTTCAAGGCAGATTGTGAGGTTTTTCTTCTGAAACACCTCTTGATGGATTTGAACTTCCATAATTTTGGCTACTAATCAAGTGCGTAGCTGTTTGGACCACCTAGGTAGTTTAAATTTCATTTTTAGAAGAAATTCAGAGGCTGGGATATGAGCTTTACCTGACTGTATATGGCACTCTTTTCTGCTTATACCTCAGAAATAACAAAAAAAACCAAACAGTGTTATAAGAAAATTTTAAAAACTGTTTCTTTTTTCAATGTACTTACCATGTTTTGCATGATCTTGTTTTTTTTTTTTAATTTAGTTTTATTTTTCATTTCAATGAATATCTACAGAGATTTTGGGATTCCATTGATTCATTGTTGCACCCTTCTCCCTGCACAAACCCCTCCCCCCTCCCCCCCCCTCGTTTGGTCCTCTCCTTGAAAAGCAAAAGAAAAACTCCCTCATTGGTACTCAATCCCCTTTTACTAATTAATTAGAAAGTTTTATAAAGGATAGAGAAACGGTGGTATATTCGCCCAATGGAATACTATGCTGCATTGGAAAAAAGGAACTCATGAAATATACAAAATGGGTGACTCTGGAACATTATGCTGAGTGAAAGATCTCAGTCACAAAAGGACAAATACTGCATAGTGCCACTGTTGTAAAACGGGACTGACACTGGGATTCGGGGGAACTTAATAAAAGACGGAATAAATAATTTATACTGCAAAGAAACAGATGAGGGAGAGAACTGTTTAAAAGGAACATGTTGTTGTTGTTGTTGTTAAGTGCCATCGAGTTGCAGGCGACTCATAGCGACCCTATGAAGGAGAGTCCTTGATGCTTGGGTGCCTTTCATCCTCTCTCCATGTTCATAGGGTTTCCGGAGGCAAGCTATTATGGAAGTGGACGCCACTCCTCCTTCCACACTTGTTGAATGGAGGAGCTCCATCCCA
>NW_006399763.1:26899348-26901842 GCF_000299155.1 Elephantulus edwardii | reverse complement strand
TTGGCCAGTCCCAAAGTTCAGAGCTGGCAGGGGGGTGCGCGAGCCGGGTCGGGGGGAGCAATGCAAAACCTGAAGATGGGGGTCATGGGTCAGAGCTCATGATCTTGTTTTTAAAGCCCTGTTCACCACCATATTAATTTTATCTTATGCTCATTACATGCCTAAGATATGTTATTAGCTCAACAATCTATAAGTATCTCTGCACAGTTAGTCTTAAGGATATCAAGGCAAGTTTCCAGGGATGATAATGGGACAGCCACACATTCAGAAATAATTATTTGTAAACCATAAACAGTTCCCACATGGAAATTGTGGTTTCTCTTTCTATAATCATGATAATTTAACGTTAGTTGAGTTTAGTATTTCTCTGTCTCTATATTTGCTTTCATGGGTCAGAATATAATATACAAGGCATAAATATCTATGCAGAGACAAGGTATGGGTTTCTGTGCTACGATAATAATGGGGGGAAAGTATGCAGCTAGTTATAATGGGACTCAACTAAACATATGTGTAGCAAATACACATCTAGAAAGTGCCACCTCCTCTCTACATCTGAGTTTATGTGAGAAGAATTACAAACACACTGAGAACAGTAATGAAGCCTGGCATGAATGAAATGGAGAAAATTGAGAAGTTTCTTTGCCCTGTTCAGTAAGTAGAAAAGAGTAGAGTTGTACTACTACTTTACAGACAGTCACACACTATTTCAATAACAACAGTAGACTTTTGCCTATTTCTTTATAACAAGCAGGAAAGAGAAATCTATGTGGTAGTCAACTGTTTGTTGAAGTTGATGGATACAGTACTGATGTAGGGAAAGTAAAAAAAGGTGATTTATGATAGCTCTTCATTTCATGATGAAATTTAGAAAGGACTAAGAACAAAGTATCCTGAGACCCCTGAGGAGTTAAAACATACACAGTTTACAAAATAAGTGCTTCAAGGGATCAATGACCAAACTGACAGCCTCTTTAAAGACAGTCTTAACTTGTCAAGATAGAAAACTTCAAGCCTTTTCAGAAGGATATAAATCTCTTTACTAGGAGGAGATGACATTTTTGGCATTATAACCATCAAAAAAATTACCCTAACAAAAAGGTTAGTAGGTTCTCTGGGTCATATATAAATTAAAATGAAAATACTTATAGACATCAAAATGTCATTTTATATCTAGCTATATTAAATTTTATTGATTAAAAATGGAAAATGGTAAAGACTATACCATATGGTTTAAGTATTGCTTGAGATAAGGGGAGTCCCTAACATTTTCTTTCTTGAAAATAATGTTTAAGAATTCTTTCATATGCTATATCAGTAATACAAACATAGATACAATCATTTTATACATTCTGATTTAGCAAACCAATGAATAAATTAAACACCACTTGAATAAGAATGTGGAGAGGGGAAAAAAAGAGAAAGAGAAGTAGAAAAGAACTGGAGTAGTAAGAGGAAGGAAAGAGAAGTAAGAGATAACACCAGGATCACATGGAACTTTAGAGTGTGTATTTAGAAAATGTCGAGTAAAAGAGAACCACTTCTTTTGTTTTAGGGATCAATCTAGACAAAATAATTAAAATGATAATTTAACATAAATCAAGTTAATGAATCTTCACAGTTATATTGTTAATTTAGCTCTTTTTTGTGAAATGGTTGCAAAAAAAAAAGAAAGTACGGCAATTATATTTGCTCTCATTGCTTAAAAATGGTTGAATTGAGGTTTTGTATAGCAAATTACGTTTCTAAGAAAAGTTTAATCTTAGAGATTACTCTCATTATTCTCTTTAAACAGATAAATCATGATGTAAATTTGAGTCTTTGATATGGCTCCTTCTCTTAAACAACAGTGAGCTCTAGTGTATTGGGAAGTGTGATAAAGATGGCACAGGATAAGACTGTTCAAATCTCTTGTTCATAGGGTCTCTATGGGTTGTACTCAACTCAGTGGCACCTAACAACAACAAATTTGACTGTTGATTGATCTTTAAATTCTTATAACTAAAAAAAATCTATTTTTCAGTATTTATTTTCTATAGTAGAAATACATGCATGTATTTTTGTCTAAAAGATTTGATCAGAGTGGATTATATAATAAGCATTTTACACATGAATTTGCTTGTACTTAATTACTATAGTAAATAATTTCAGATGTTGTTGTCATTGTTAAGTGTCATCAAGTTGTAGACAACTCTTGGGGACCCTATAAACAAAAGACCTGTACATTGTATAACTTTTATCATTTCCCCAATTTCATAGGGTTTCCAGAGGCAAGCTGTTTTCGAAATGGATGCCACTCGTGCTTCCAAGCTTGTTCTAATGTGGGAGCTCCACCAAACACTGTCCACCATGGGTAACCATTATCACATTAGACACATCAGTGTCACAGTGGTCAGCTTCAAAGCAACCATGAATTGCCTCTGTTGTTCTTGTTGTTGTTATGTGCCATCAAGTCGTTTTCGACTCATAGCGACCCTATGCACAACAGCCCTAA
>NW_006399763.1:26878552-26897873 GCF_000299155.1 Elephantulus edwardii | reverse complement strand
CATTTAATATTCTGCCCAAAGCATCCTTGATTACAGCAACTCTAGGTTTGAATTTGTTCTTCAGTTCCTTGAGCTTAAGAAATGCTGAGGGAGTTCGGCCCTTTTGATTTTCCCACTCTAGTTCCTCACACATTTCATTGTAGTATTTTCCTTTGTCATTCCGAGCAGCCTTTTGGAATCTTCTGTTTAGCTGAATTACCTCTATGCAGCAAATAAATAGATGAGTGCTATACCACTTATAAGAATGTTTGACCTAAAGCAGTTAAAACCAGGGCTGAGATCCATAGATTAAAATCACTCACCTTTGGCTTGTGAAACATTACAGATGACTAAATTACTACAGATAGTAAATGAAAAGTAACACACATGTACACAACTCCACTTTTCCAAGTAGGATACCTCTTTACAGTGTAGGGGCTAACTTTTCTTGGTAACATACACTAAGAATATAAGACAAAGTGTCACCACCCTTGCCTCTAAGGAGTACCCTGATTGCACTTTTTCTAAAACAGATTTGTTTGTTCTGTATTCAAAGCTCTTTCCCAGCACCATGATTTAAAGACTATCAGATAGATACAAATAGAAACAGCTATGAGCCCCAGTAACAATCAAAGTCCAACAGAGCTGCAAACAACAAATGCTGGTGAAGTTGTAGACAAATTAGAAGCCTTATTCACTATTGGTGAGAGCCTAAAATGGTGAAACCACTATGGAAGGCAGTTTTCCACTTTCTCAAAAAAATTGGAAATAGAAATACCATTTGACCCAGCAATTTCACCACTTGGAATTTATGCTGAAGAAACCATAAACACCCCCAAATAGATAAATGCACGCCCATGTTTGTTGTTTTTGTTTTTGGTTTTTAATGTTGAAGTGTAATAAATATTGACTGCCCTAGTATTTTATATTCTTCAGTAAGTGCTTCAGGTCTTCTTCATTTTCTGCAAGGAAATTTGTTTCATTTGTCTACCTCTGGTGATTTATGAGTCTTCTTCCAATCTTGTCTTCACATTGTTCTTCATATAGTCCAGCTTCAAGAACTATTTTTTCGACATACAGATTGAATAGCTATGGTACAAAGAAAACATACTACAGAAGTAATACTTATTCAGTTAGTCCATGTTACCATTCCAAAGAAGGGTGACCCAAGAGAGTGTGGAAACTATAGAACAATATCATTGATTTCACAAGGAAGCAAGATTATACTGAAGATAATCCAAAAATGACTGGAACAGCACATCAACAGAGAACTACCAGAAGTCCAGGCTGGGTTTAGAATGGGTCGCATTACTAGGGATATTGTAGCTAATGTTAGATGGTTCTTAGCTGAAAGCAGGGAATACCAGGGTAATGTCTATCAGTGCCTCCTTGATTATGCAAAGGCGTTTGACTGAGTGGATCATAACAAACTGTGGCTGACTCTGAGAAGAATAGGAATCCCAGAACACTTGATCGTGCTAATGCAAAACCTATACTTGGACCAAGAGGCAGTCATCAGAACAGAGCGAGGAAATAGTGCATGGTTCAAAATTGGGAAGGGCGTACACCAGGGATGTGTCTTATCTCCACATCTTTTCAACCTGTATTCAGAACTGATCATCTGGGAGGCTGGGCTCTATAAGGAGAAATGCGGCATCAGGATTGGTGGAAGATCTATCAACAATCGCGTTATGCATATAACGCAACCCTGCTTGCTAAAACTGAGGAGGACCTGAAGTGCTTCCTGCAGAAGGTCAAGGACTGCAGCCTTCAATATGGATTGAAGCTCAATATCAAGAAGACAAAGATTCTCACTACTGCACCAATTGGCAACATCAGGACAGATGGTAAAGAGATTGAGATTGTTAACAACTTTAGTCTAATTGGCTCCACAGTCAACACTCTTGGCACCAGCAGAGAGGAAATTAGAAGATGTATTGCGATGGGAAGGTCTGCCATTAGGGACCTCTCCAAAGTACTGAAGAGCAATGATGTCTCTCTAGAAATTAGGGTGCATCTGATATAGGCCAAGGTCTTTGCAATCACTTGTTATGCATCAGGGAGTTGGACAATGACTAGGGAGGATAGAAGGAGAATTGATGCCTTTAAACTGTAGTGCTGGAGAAGAGTGTTGAGGGTACCATGGACTGCTAAGAAAGCAAACAGGTTCATCCTAGAGAGGGTTAAACTGGGCTGCTCCTTGGAGACAAGGATTCTAAGGTTCCGTCTAACATACTTTGGACATGTTGCAAGGAGGGACAGGTCCTTGGAGAGGGATATCATGCTTGGTAGGGTGGAGGGACAGTGCAGGAGGGGAAGGCCCTCTAGGAGGTGGATTAACCCAGTGACTGGGGTCTTTGGGATGGGTGTATCAGAGACAGTGAAATTGGCACAGGACAGAGCAGAGTTTAGGGATGTTGTACATAGGGTTGCTATGAGTCACAAGCGACTCAATGGCACATAACAACAACAACAATAATAATTGTATGAATAAATACTTGAACAGTGCTATTGTTTTGTGAGTAGTTGTTGTTATTGTGTTCCATCATGTTGCCTGCAACTTATAGTGACCCTATGTACAACAGCCCTAAACTCTGCTTTATCTTGTGTCAATCTTGTCTCTGACACACCTACCCACATTACCCCAGTCACTGAATTAATCCACCTCATTAAGCATCTCCTCCTCTTCTTCCACCCTCCCAAGAACCATCAACATCCCTTTCCAGGGACTAGACCCTCCTTGCAACATGTACAAAGTCTGTCAGACAGAGCTTCAGAATCCTTTTCCGCCAAGGAGCAGCCTGGTCTCACCTTCCCTAGGATAAGTCTGTTTGTTCTCTAAGTAGTCTATAATATATTCAACACTCTTCTCCTCAACCACAAATCAAAGACATCAATTCTTCTTCTATCATCCCTAGTCATTGTCCAGCTCTCTGATACATAGCAAATAATTGCAAAGATTACAGCCTGAATCAGGCACACGTTAGTCTCCCGACTGACATCATTGCTCTTTAGTGGAGAGGTCTCTGACAGCAGACTTTCCTAGTGCAATTCATCTTTTTAGTTCCTGGTTGCTGGTACCAAGTGTTAGGTGTGGAGTCAAGCCAACAGAAGCTGTTAACAATCTCAATCTCCTCACCATCTATCATGATGCTGTCAATAAGCTCAGTGGTGAGAATCTGTGTTTTCTTAATGTTGAGATTCAATACATATTGAAGTCTGAAGTCTTTGACTTTCTGCAGCAAGCACTTTAGGTACTCATCAGTTTCAGAAAGCAGGGTTGTGTCATCTGCATAGCACAGATTGTTGATGAGCCTTTCTCCAATCCTGATGCCACATTTCTCCTCATAGAGCCCAAACTCCCAAAAACTCCCAAATAAACTGTTATGCATATAGATTAAAAAGGTATGGAGATACAACTCACCCCTGGCACACACCATTCTCAATTTTGAACCATGCAGTGTTTCCTTACTCTGTTCTGATGATTGCCTCCTGGTCTAAGTACAGGTTTAGCGTTAAGTGTTCTGGGATTCCCATTCTTCTCAGAGTCAGCCACAGTTTGTTGTGATCTACACAGTCAAATGCCTTTACAGTCAATGAAACAGAGACATTCCTCTGGTTCTCTTTCCTTTCAGCATGTGAGAGACAATGTTTCAGCTTGCCCCACACAACAGAGGTACTTAGTGGGTGTTGTTGTTGTTGTTGTGTGTCACCTGTCACTCAGAGCAACCCTATACATAACAGCCCTAATTCCTCCTCTATTCCTTGCCAATCTTAATGTCTCTAACACACCTATCCCCATTATAAAAGTGAGTGAATCAATACATCTCATCTAGGGTCTTCCTCTCACCATTTGTTGCATCAGTAAGGAAGTTTTTATATTAAATTACTGCTGTTATTGTGTACTATAGAGTCATAATTGACCCACGCTGACCCTCCAGTGGATGTTCAGAGACAGCTAATCATACTGGAGATTTCCTATTTATCTCCCATGCAGAACAGCTAGTGGATTCGAGCCATTCACCTTCGGGATTGCAGAACAACTTCTTGCCACAAGGCGGTATATCTCTGTTTATAGACATGGACTTAAAATATTTGAAACCCCTATTATCATTATTAATGTTTTGTTCTTGTTTTAAAATTTTCTTTGAACCTTGTTTTGATATATATGGTTTGGAGATTCACTTAAATAGAAAACACTTGTTTATGAGAAAATATAAAGTCTGTAGTGTGAGAATGGCAATTCTTTGTCTTCTCAGATGTTCCACTCATTAATGATTCTTAAGTTTCATATCCTCACACGACTGATTTTTAAAGTAGGCTTTTCAGAGATCAGTTCAGGGGTATTGTTTCATAGCCTTCCAGTGGACAGTAAGTTTGAATCTTCCCTTCCTATTCTTCTTGTACCTTGAACCTAGAGGCCTTCTGATGGTCCTGAACACAAGTATGTTTCTCCCAGGTAATGTATTCCTAGGGGAAAATATGCAGAATTCCTTCAAAGCCTCTGCCATCTTTTTAAGTCCATTGGAATAACTTCCTCTGTCACTCTAGATGTCTAGTCCCTCAGAAATTTCTTCAATAGCTACCGGCATAATTATAAGTCATCCAAACAAAAGATTTCACATATTTTAAAAGTCAGAAGAGATTTTGACAATTAGGAAATGGATCAAGTGGGTAGTTTTTGGTATAATAATAAATGATAAATTGGACCTTTTAAGTTTAAAGTATATAGTGGCTATAAAAGAGAAATTAGAATATCCGTGATCATAGTCTTCTCCGTGTGTGTGCATGGCCCTCTGTCTCTTTTACACACATACACATGTTTTAAAAGGAGATTTCCATTTTTACCCTTTTGAAGGTAGGCCTTTATAGTCCAAGTCTGTGAGGTAGGTAGAGAAGAGATTTGAAAGAAGACTGGCATGACTGGATTGATTTACATTAAAAAGACAGATAGGAGAATTTATATAGGTAGGGAGAGAAGAAAAAAGAAAGGAAGACTAGAGAAAGAGAAGATCTTGCTCAGACTGTGACTGAAGATAGTTTCAGCAGTAGAGCAAATATTTAATAACTGGAGCCAAGCTGAGCTGTAAGAAAGGGACATCAGGAAGATAGTAGAGTCATCTATGGAATTTTTCTATGACTTGACATGCTTCTATGTTAAGTATTCAGTAGAATTTTTTAATCCAATTTTCAAGTAACAGATAATTTTTACATATATATTTGTTTTTTTATTTATCTATTTTAGTAAATAACATCTTGATATTAATTGACTTAAAGTGGCACTTTCCATTTTAAGTTTATAGAGGAAAAGCCGAGACTTTTCTTTCTAGTTTAGGAGTAACAGGAAATACTTATGCGCTTCTACTAGAAGCAAACAAAAAACATTGCAGGGGGGGGAATGTACAGTAAATAACTGATATCAAACACTGAACATGTGGCAATGACAAATTCAGATTGATGGAAAACAAATAAGGTATGTCCTATATTTTCCTAGGTAGCTGTTTGAGAAAGTTTCTAGGTCACAATATAGGAAGAGCTCAAGTAGAGTCTGGCAGATCCCCTGGGTTATAAAGACAAAGTGAAGTACTGGGGGAAACAACATCGCTAGAATTTGTAGAGCAAAGTTTTAGACAATAAATGTCTTATAAGAAGAGAAATATTTATAAAAGAAAAATGTTAAATAATCTTTCCCGGTTATTCAGCATAGAATAGTCAACACATCTGATCACTGTGCAACACCAGTGAAAAAACCACCCAGAAAGATTAGAGAGAAGAGTGTCTCATCTAATGCTCACAACTCACACTAGACTGGGAGTAGCGCCTGTTCCATCAGACAGACTAGAAAACATCATAATTCCTGGGTCACTGGGTCCATTGCCTCAAAAGCTTTTGTCTCAGTTCTGGGGGAAAATAAGACCTAGAGTAAATCTGCTACCTCTGAACAAAACTACAAAGCAAGACCTGAATGAAATGGACTAATTCCAAGTAACTTTAATAGTCCCAAAACAAATCTCAAAAGTATTTATAGGATTGCTAATATTTCTATAGCAGAACAAATAAAGTGTCATAATGGTTGGTATTGAATAAAAAATTACCAGGAATGCAAACAAACAGGAAAATAGTGGAATTATGAATCAAGAAAATTATAACAACTATTAGAATTATCTTTCTGATAATAAAAAAATTGTAGATAGGTAACTAGTACACAATTTAGTTGTTATTTTGACTTGTTGAGTCAAGTATGACTTATAGTAACCCTTAACTCATTCTGAACCCTTCCATATACAGTGTCATCTTTATCATCTCTGACACCTGAGTTCATTGTTACAGTCATTGTAACTGTGCATCTTCTTGAGAGTATTCTTACCTTGCATTGAATCTCCAACCTTCTTAACATGATGTCCTTTTGACAATCTATGGGATAGTCAGTACTCATTTCCACATTTCAAACTTTCAGATGCACAGCAATGACTGAAAAGACCATGGTTTGGATCAAGTGTACCTTAGTTATTAAACTAATATCATTGCTCTTTAACACTTTGGAAAGGTTCTTGACAGCATTTCTTGGCTGTTAGTAGCACTGGTATTGATTATAGATTCAAGTAAGAGGAAATCATTGACAATATCAGTCTTTTCTTCATCTATCATGTTGCTGCCTACTGGACTAATAGTGGAAATTATCTTCCATAGTAAGTCCTTCAAGTCCTTACTTTCTGCAAGCATTGTTGTGTAATCTACATAACATAGGCAATAGATTAGTCTTCCTCTGTTCTTGGTGCCAAATTCTTCTTCATAATACCCAAGTTCTTGAATGACTTTTTTTTTTTTTAAGTAAAGAAGAAATTGAATAGGTATGGAGAAAGCATATAGTCTTGACACATTTTTCTTTATTTTAAACCATGTAGTATTCCCTTGTCCTGTTGTTTGGACAATAGCCTCTTGGTTTGGGTATAAATTTCTCATCAGAAAAATTAAGTGTCCTGGGATTTTTGTTCTTCTCAATGTTAATCATAATTTGTTGTGATTCACATTGTCAATTGCCCTTGAATAGTTAGTAAAACACAAATATACCCTTCTGGTATTCTCTGCTTTCATCTAACATCTATCTGATAGCAGCAGTGATAAGTCTCATGCCATGATCTTTTCTAAATGCAGCTTGAATTTGTGGCAATTCTCTGTCTAGCTGGATTTTTTTTTTAAATAAATGTCTGCAATGTTGTGCTACCGTGTTATATTAATTACATTCATTGATAAATTTTACATTTTGTTGAATCACCTCTTTTTGACAATTGGAACAAATATAAATCTCTCTCAGTCAATAGGTCAAGTATGTAGCTGTCTTCCAGATTTCATGGCATACCCAGTTAGCACTTCAGGGAAATATCTTCATTTTGGAACATATCAATCAATTCCTGGGGCCTTAATTTTTTTTTACTTGAAATCACAATATATTTATAATACCATATTCTATTCTATTTTATTTGTTTTGTATTATGACTATTTCTTCTGTATTTAAAGACTCCTTGAGTTTCTTATTCCCATTTTGAGGAGCTGAGGTAGCTAAAAAAAAGAAATTTGCATAATCTGAATTTTTTTTAAAAATACATGCATTAAAATCTTTTGGAATACAGAATATCTGTATAGAAAAAAATTTTCACAACTGAGATATTTCTGTCTCAAGATAAGCTGATGATTTTTAATGCCAAGGAAGTTGAGAAATGAATTTTTTTCCTACTAATAAAATTTATACCTATAATAAATTATTGATATATATTTGTAATATAAATTATTATTTTCTAAATACAACACTATTGGACTGTATTTTCCTGGCTACCTTCTGTGTACTCTACTTGGGGGTCTTATTTTTTGCCAGTGCCTTTACCTGCAGCTAGAACTTCTTTTATTGCCATTGGTTATTGATCATACGCTACTATGAAATGATTCAGTGTTAAGATATCTCTTTTGGATACAGTGGCTGTGTAGTCTCTTTATTTTCTTTTGATGCTTCATGGATCACCTACAACTTTTTCCGATAACATCTTTCAGCATTGCAAGCTGATACTTGAATTTGTTTGTAAGTTCTTTCAGCTTGAGAAATGCTGAGCAAGTTTTCCCAATTCTTAAATTTTACTTAAATTCTTTACACATTTAGCTATAATATTTTGCTTTGTCTTTTGAGATGTCCTTCAAAATATTGTTCATCTGTTTTTCTTTCTCCATTTCTTATTTTGTTTTGTAGAAAGTGGTATAAAAATACTTAAATTCTAGGGATGAATGCCCATTGTCTAAGATAAAATTGCATTGGCTTAAATATATGGAAAAATATATATTGCAAATAAAAATGGTAACTTTACAAGTGAACCTCTACAGACTGCACAGGAATCAGATTGACCACAGCTGTGAAAGAAATAATTGGAGAACCTCAATATCAGTTGTCAAAACTAGACCAAGTGCTGCCTGTGGATTATACCATCAATTACTCAAATTAAAAAAAGGCCCATGATCTTGAGTATATTCCACCAGAATTTAAAAAATATCTTAAGACTTGAGTTAAAACAGTGAACACCAATGATTGAATACCAGATGACTTGCGGGAGGAAATTGAGGCTATCAACCATGAAGAAAGCAAGAGATCACTAAAATGACAGAGGAGAAAGGAAACACCAAAATGGATGTCAGAGGAGACCCAGAAAATTGCACTAGGGCATCAAGAAGCCAAAACAAAGGAAAGAGATGCTGATGCCGAAATAAAACTACTCAACAGAAGATTTCAAAAGACAGCTCAAGAAGGCAAAATAAAGTACTATAATTGCGGAGATCTAGAATTTAGAATAAAAAGAAGAGAAGTTGCTCAGAATTTCTCACCTTGAAAGAACTGAAAAACAGGTAAATTAAAGCCTCAGGG
This sequence comes from Elephantulus edwardii, assembly GCF_000299155.1. NCBI lineage: Eukaryota > Metazoa > Chordata > Mammalia > Macroscelidea > Macroscelididae > Elephantulus > Elephantulus edwardii. The sequence goes on along the minus strand of NW_006399763.1, from coordinate 26,888,989 downwards.
TACAAGACTTAGAGGTGCTATGGGAAAAATCTTGAATGATCCAGGAAACAGCAAAAGAAGATGGGAGGAATAACCAGAGTCACTATTTCAAAAATAATTGAAATATTTCAAGAAGTACTATAAGATCAAGAGCAAATGATAATTAAAGAAGAAATTCAAGCTGCACTGAAGGTACTGGCAAAAAATATGGCCCCGTGAATTGATAGGCTATCAATTGAAATGTTTTAAATGACAGAGCAATGCTGCATGTACTCTCTATTCAATGCCAGAAAATTTGGAAGACCAAATTATGGCTGACCAACTGACTGGAATGATCAATGTTTGTTCCCATTCCCAAGGAAAATGATCCAACAGAGTGTGAAAATTATCAAACAATATCTTATGCAAGCAAAATATTGCTGAGGATCATTCAAAAATGGCTAAACATCACATAGAGAAATGATAGATTTTTGAGCTGGATTTAGAAGAGGCTTCGGAACCACAGATATCATTGCTGATGTCAGATGGATCCTGGATGAAATTAAGAACACCAGAAGAATATCTATTTGTGCTTTAATTACATGCAAATATATTTGACTTGATGAATCATAACAAATTACAGCTCACATCGAGAAGAATGGGAATTCCATTGTACTCTACTGTACTCATGCAAAATCTATACATGCACCAAGTGACTATTGTCACTTAGGCAGCATCATGATGGATAGAAAAAGGATTAAGGCTCTCAACAACTTCATTTTACTTGGATTCACAATCTGTACACTTGGTTCAAGTAATCAGAAGATCAGGAGATACATTGCCCTGGGAGATTCTATAGTCAGGGACCTCTCAGAATGTAGTCAGAATGTTCCTTGGAGGCAAAGTTGACGAAGCTTTCCTTCGCATGCTTTGGACATGTTACTAAGAGAGGCTACTCCTAAGAAAAAGACATCATTCTTTGAAAAGTGATGAGGCAGTGAAAGAGAGGAAGGCCCTCAACTGGTGGACTGACACAGTAATTCTTGGTTCCAAGTTGATGGTAATAAGTTTTTATTTGGAATATTAGCTTAAGAAATATAAAAAAAAAACATATCCATACAAATACTTCTATATATTATTGACAGGGTTTTAAATGTGATAACAAAAACCTATAAACTCTGCAAGTCTTCTGTAAAAATTAATAGAAAAACAAAATATGGGCTATCTGTACAATGGAATACTAAACAGAAGTGAAAAGGAATGAATCAATGATATATCCAACAATGCGGATGCTTGTAAAATAATTATGATTAAAAAAGTACATCTAATATGGTTCTATCTTTAAGAAATTATAGAAAATTCAAACTCCTTTGTAGAGACTCTTAGTGTATTAGTGATTATCTGAGGATAGAAAACAAAAGGAATTGTGGAAAGTTGATACAGAAAAATTTGAGAAGTGATGTATATAGTCATTGTATTGATCCACTTCCTAAACAACTTGCCTTTGGAAACTATATGAACTTTGATAAATGTCAATAGTTGTAGAGGGGCTTTGGACCCTTTGTTTGTGCTCGACTCGAAGGCCATCAACAACATATATAAACCAAATGTATCAACTTATGTGTACTTTTAAAAGATGTTATTTCTTTTATATGGGTTGCATTTTAATCCAGCTGTTTTTAAATACTTTAGAAACTGTTTTTTAACAATATAATTAGAAAGATAAAACTTTTGAACTACTAAGATAAAGGATAAAGTTCTTAGCATTCTGCTTTTCAAATCTCAGATCCTTCTCTACTGCAATGTATTCCAAACTAATCACTTAGTCTCCTTTTAGTAGTGGATGCAACAGTTACTGCATTTTGTATGAAAGTATTTTCTTATACTTACTATGTGGGCAATCTCTTCCTGGTGATTGACAACATCTGAAAATCCACTGTAATGTCAGTCAGTTCCAACTCTACGGCATGAGTTGAGTCTGAGTCTTTTATAACAATGTAATATAGTAGAAAAGGACATACTTCTCAGAGAGGTGGTGGGTCAGTTAAAGAGAGTAAGCCCCTAGGAGGTCTGGTGGCCTAGTGGCAAGAAGCTTCACTGCAATCCCTATGTGCACAGTTTGAAACCACCAGATGCTCTGCTGAAGAAGGAGGGATAATGTCTTCCTGTACCAGTCAGATCTGATTTGATGTTACACAAAGACACAAAATAATAATAATAATAATAATAATAAAGATAGTAAGCACCTCAGTGACACGGGATGACATAGTGACTGCAATAGTAGACTTAAGCACAGAGGAGATTGGGAATGTGGTGCAGGATAATCACAGATTTTATCTGGGTTACTATAAGTGGGAGTCTTTCATAGAACTAAGGTAAAATTAAATTTCTTTCTAGTCTGTATAAACATAATCCCAGAATACTTGTGTATAAAATAGTCTACCTTTTTCTTCCTTACAGAGGATATAGAGCAGAAAATACCAAACAATTTACCTCCCACATTCAGTATTTTTAGACAATATAAAAAAATGTTAATTTCAGATAAAAGTGATCTCAAGAAATGTTAGGTTATTTAGGAGTGTTGTTATGTGCCAGTGAGTTGATTCTGACTATAGCAGTCCTATATGACAGGCCAGATCTACCCCATAGAGTTTTCTAAACTGTATTCTTTATGGATGGAGACTGTTGAAACTTTTCTCCTGTCAGTAGAATTAAGGAATTGACCTCCCCAGTTACCAGTTCAGCAGTTAACCATTGCACTGCAGAGTAACAACCTCCACAAAAATAAATCCACTGCCGTCCAGACAATTCTGACTCTTAGTGAATCTTCCTTTGGTTTTCAAAGTTGTCAATCCTTAAATGAAGAAATTGCCTATCTTTCTCCTGTGAAGTGCATCATCATTTCAAACTACTGACTTTGTGGTTAACAGCTCAACACATTACACATGAAGCCTCCACAGGCTCTTCACAAAATAAGAGCTTTATATATCATTATTATTATTATTATTATTATTATTATTATTATTATTATATATTATTACTATTGAACTTTGAGCCAAGTGAGAATAAATGTTGATCAATGAACTTAAAAGCTTAACATTTCTTTCATATTTTTTCTTTGGTTCTAAAATGCTATCAAAATATTATAGTTTATGCCAAAAGAAGTGTTAAATCATTTGTGTCCACTTCATAGCAACATTTTCTTTAAACAAAAAAAAAACCTACTTTGTTTTTATGACAAGCTTATAACATTGTTTAAAGAATTTATTCTAAATTCTAGGGAAGAATTAAAAAACACATTGTGAAGTTACAAAATATGTGTAGATGTATTTTAAATACTGTGCATTTCACAGATTACTTGGCATGCTTATAATTGTTAAAGATTTTTCAGTGATAAATGCAGATGGCCAAATTTCATTAAAGAATTTTCAGATTTCTTTTTTCATACAGAAATTGGAAAATATTGTTTTCTGTGGTTTTTATTTGCTTGTTTTACTCTCACAAGGAGAGTGTATAATTTTTTTCACCAAGAAAATACTCAGTCACAAAGGACAAATACTTCATAGTGCCACTGGTGTAAAACGGGACTGACATCGGGGTTGAGAGTAGACTGAGAAAGATGGGATAAATTATGTATACTGCACTGAAACAGATGAGGGAGAGAACTGTTTAAAAGGGCTATATGATTAGGTATTATTGTCAGGACAGGAGTTCAGAATGAAGGCTGCATAGTGGAGGGGTTGTATAACAATGGAAGAATTTTTCTTTTACTTTTCAAAGAGAAGAGCAAACTGGGGGGAAGGTTGGGCAGGGAGAAAAGTGTGACAATGAATGAATGAATGAATGAAAATTCAAAGTTTGTAAGCTTTCATTAAAATTAATTAATATATAAAGAAAATACTTTTCTTTTCACACTCCCCCCTGCCTGGGATCCTCACACTCATTATACAGTAAAGGTTTGATGCAGTTTTTGTCCTTGTGGGACTGAGTTACTTCACTCAGCATAATGCTCTTCAGTCCCTACCAAGTTAAGCAGTAATTTACGAATTTATTGCTCCTGTGTGCCGCATAGTATTTCATTGTATGAATGTACCACAACTTCTCAATCCATCATTTGTGGTTGGACATCTGGGTTGTACAATTCAATAGATAGTGAGGTGAAGGAAATGGGAAGGATCTATTGTGAAAAACAATGTATTCAAACTTTGTAAATAAATTAAATTAAAATAAAAGAAAGGAACAAACGCAAAAGAAAATGTACAGAAATGGTTATATAAGACTAAATGTACATGACTGAAACAATGTACATGAATAATTGTATAAAAGTGAATGATATAAATAATAACAATTTTTTTAAAACAAAAAAGGAAAATAAATTAAATGAATTATTTTATTATTAATATTATTATACTTTTATTAGTAATATTATTACTATTATTACTGTGATTGTTATTTAAGTGAAAGTTTACAAAGCTTATTGGTGTTCAAACCTTCATACATATTTTAAAACATTAAAGATTCATACAATTAGTCCAAATGACTAACTGACCTTGCAAAATTCAACTTTTATAACTGAGATGACAGTACCCATGACATAAGCACACTTTTCCCACTTCCTCCCAGTAATTATCACTGGTCTTAATTCTTCTATCCCACCCCTTCCTACCATCGTAACTTTGTCATTGGGAAAATTGCTGCTTTTTTTTTTTTTTTTTTTTTTTTTACTTTTTATGGTTGGTTATTCCAAAAAAGTGAGTAGTTCCCTGTTCCTGGTCATCTTATAGACCTGGTAATCATTTGGTTGAAAGTTCAGCTATGAAAGTAAATTTTGTTTCCATTTTGAGGGGTAACTAAGAGCTATAGTCGGCGAGGTTCTATCAAATCAGTAAATTCAGCCTTTTAAAGTTTTTTTTTATTATTATTATTTTTTCTGCATTTCCCCCAACTCAATCCTTGATTTTTACTCTGACCGCTTTTAGAACAGTCAGCAGTAGGCAGGCACCATGACTTTTTTCTGTTCTCAGAGTTATGGAAGTTGAAGTTTACAAGGTCAGTTAATCATTTGGACTAATTATTTCTATGAATCTTTGCTTTTTTGCTCTCTTCTTTGTTCCAGATACGAGCCGACCAATGCTTGTTTCTCAGATCACTGTTTGAAAGCTTTATAGGCTCAGTAGGATGTAAAACATTGTCTTTTATTCCAGTTGACCTTGATGTCTATAAGACTATGTTCCTATAGCCTTAGAACTGGCAACTCATTCTCTCAATGTGCTTGGGTATGATTAAGAAGCTTACAAAATATCAACCCCTGTTGGCTTTGCTGTAGTCATGGATGTTATTCTTTTTAGCTCTGGAGGCCTAATAGTAAAAAGCTGTGTTGTAATCCAAAAAGCACATAATTTAAATCGTCCACCTGCCAGCTACTCTGCAGGAAGATAGACAATCTCCTCTCTGTGAAAAGCAGATCTGAACCTTGTTCTATCCTGTGCCATCCTCATAACCTCCGACATACAAGAGTCTATTGCTGCAGTCACTATGTCAATCCATCTAGTTGAGGGTCTTCCTTTCTTTTGCAACCCTCTACCTTTCCAAATATGATGTCCCTCTCCTAGCCAAAATGTGCCAATAATATATGAGGTCAAATTTATCTGGCTGCTGCTCCTCCAAGTCATGTCTGTTTGTTCTTTCTACAGTTCATGGAATATTCTGTAATCTTCTCCAACACCACAATTCAAAGGCGTTGTTCCTCTGTCATCTTTACTCATTGTCTAGCTCTCAGATGTATAGCTTGTGGTTGAGAAGACCATGGCCTGAATCAGGCATACCTTCATCCTTAAACTGATATAACTTCACCTCAGTAATTTGGAGAGGCACCTGACTACAGAATTTACAGGAGCAATACATCTAATGTCCTGTCTGCTTGTGCCAAGTGTGTTGATTGTGAATCCAAGTAAGATAAAGTTGTTGACAGTTTGAATCTTTTCTCCATCTATCATGATGTTTCCTACTGGTCAAGGGGTTGATTGGTCAAGGGGTTAATTGAGATTTTTTTGTTTTTGTTGTTTTCTGGCCATTAATATGCAATACATATCGAAGGCTGTAGTTTTTGTTTTCTGTAGTAAGCGCTTCAAGTTTTTCTCACATTCAGCAAGTAGGGTTGTGTCATTTACACAGCAAAGATTATTGATAAACCTTATTCCAATCTTGACACCACATTTCCACCTCATAGAGTCAGCTTCTTGAATATTTTGTTCAGCATACAGATTGAATTGGTTTGGAGAAAAAACACAAATTTGACAGGTATGGAGGAAGTTTTAAACTTTGATGTGTACGTTTTCTAATTTTAAACTATGCACCATTCCCTTTTCCTATTCAAGCAACTGTTTCTTGTCTGTTTAAAGGTTTTACATGAGCACAAGTAAATGTTCTTGGATAGACTAATAAATACTTTCAGAGTTATCTGTATTTGTTGTAATGTGTCAATTGGTATTCCATCAAGTCCCGGGACCTTGTGTTTTGCCTTTGCCTTCATGCTATTTTAACTTCTTTCTCCATTACCATTGGTCTTGTACATTTACTACTTCCCAAAATGTTTCAATATTGACCTGTTATTTTTGGAACCTGTTATTTTGGAACAGTGGCCCTGTACGTTCCTTCCATCTTCTTTTGATGCTTCCTGCATTATTCAAGATTTGCCTATAGAATGCACTGAAACACATGGCTTGAATTTGTTCTTCTGTTCTTCTATATTTGTCTTCACTTTTGTTTTTATAGCACCAGCTATTTGCAAAATTCATAATAATACTTTGCTTTGTATTCTTGAACTGTACTTGGAAATTTTCTGTTCACCTCTCTTACCCCAGTATTTTTTTCAACATCAAGATGGAATAAAGATTGAAGTTGTCAATAACGTCATTTTACTTGAATCCACAGTTAACAAGAATAACAGCAGCAGCCAAGACACTAAAAAAAAAAAAAGTTGTATTTGAAAATTTGCTGTCATAGAGATCAAGAATATTAGTTTAAATACAAAGGTACACCTGACCCTGGCTATATATTTTCATTTGTTTCCTATGCATCTAAAAGTTGGATAATGATTCATGAAGACTGAAGATGATTTGAAGTCTTTAAATTGTGGTGTTGCAGAATTGTACTGCACCGCCGAATGAATAGCAAAACTTTGTCTCACATATTTTGGGCATATTATCAGGAGGGTCAAATCTTTTGGAAAATACATCATGCAAGGAAAAGTAAAAGACCAGTGAAAAAATGAACCCCAGGACATTGATTGACATAGCAACTTTGCCAAGGGACTAGAATATGTCAGAGATTGAGAGAATGGTGCAAGATAGGGCAAGGTTCAACTTTGTTGTTCATAGGGTTGTTATGTATTGTAGTCAATTTAACATCACATAACAACAAGTAACAGCTTTGAGGCTGCTTCTAGTGTCCTTAATTTTACTAAATTTGAGTATGATATGCCTTATTATTCATCTTTTCCTTTTTATTCTTTTTCAGTTTGCTCAACGCTTGAATGCATGTTTTCTCATAGGTTTAGGAAGTTTAAATCAATACATAACATTCAAAAATAGCTTCAACAATTATTTTTTTTATGTCAGAAGAGACTGAAATTTCCTTTTTTTTTTTTGAAATTTCCTCTTTTTAAAATTTTATACTGGTTTATTTACAAAGTCCACATACATTGGGTTTTTTTACACCAGATCTTTCACATTTTCTTCACTCACCCACTCCCCCATTCAATTTTGTGGCCCTATGATTAAGCACATAAACCCCTACCTATCCTCACCCCTCTGCTTCCACCCTATCCCAGCATGGATTCTAATAGTCATTCTACAATAATGGTTTTATACAGTATTTGTCCTTATGGAATTGACTTTGTTCACTTAGCATAAATCTCTCCAGTCCCTCCCAAATCAGATAGTAATTTGCAAAATCATTGTTCCTGTGTGCTGCACAGTATTCCATTGTGTGAATGTACCATAATTTCTCAATCTATTCAGTTGTGGTTGGACATGTGGGCTATTTCTATGTTCTTGTGATGATGAATAATGCTGCTATGAACATTGGTGAAAAAATTTCCACTTGTGCCTCAATTCTCATTCTCTCTGGGTATATTCCAATTAGTGGAATAACTAGGTCATATATGTTCAGATTTTTGAGGAAGTGCTAAATTGCCTTCCAGAGTGGTGGTATTAATTTAAAATCCCATAAGAATTCCTATCTTACCACATCCTTTCTAACATTTATTACTTGCTAACATATTAAACTTTGCCACTGCTATTGGAGTGAGATGGCATCTCGTTGTGGTTTTGATATGTATCCATTTTATTGTATCTCTCTTATTTATTTTAAGCATTTTTTTATGTGTCTGTTAGAAATCTGAATATCTTCCTCTGTGAAAGGCTTTCCATGTCTTTTTGTCCATTTTGTAATTGTGTTATCAATCTTTTTCTTGTTGAGGCCCTGTAGGATTTTGTAAACTTTTGATATGAGAATTTTTTTAAATGGCGTTGCCAGATATTTTTTCCCAGTCAGGAGGTTTTCTTTTCACTTTGCTGGAAAGTGTTTTGATGCATACAAAGATTTAATCTTTAGAAAGGCCTGTTTTTCAATTTTATCCTCTCCAGTTTGTTCATTTCTGGCTGTATTTGACAATCTCTTTGTATCATATACTAGGCAATCTAAGCTTGGTACCAGTTTTTCTCTGATGAACTTTATGATTTTGACCTTTACTTCCAGGTCTCTGATCCACCTTGAGTTGATTTTTGTGTATTATGTGAGTTGTTGATTCTGTTTCAGCTTTCTGCAGGTAGCAGTCCAGTTTTGCCAGAACCATTTGTTGAAGTTTCTCATTTCCCATTCGATGGATTTTATTTCTTTGTTGAATGTCAGTTAACCATAGATAGCTGGGTCTATTAATGGGTTCTCAATTCTATTCCATTGGACTACGTGCCTGTCATTGTACCAGTTCAATGTTTTGGTTACTACTACTGTGAAATATGCAAGGAGTTGAAGTCAGAAAATCAAAAGGGCCAAACTCACTCATCATTTCTTAATCTCAAGGAACTGAAGAACAAATTCAAACCTCAAGTTGCTATAATCAAGGATGCTTTAGGCAGAATATTAAAAGACCCAGGAAGTATTAAAAGAAGATGGAAAGAATATACTGAGTCACTATATAAAAAAGAATTAGCATACATAGAAGAATTTAATAAAGCAACATATGAGCAAGAGCCTATGGTGATGAAGGAAGAAATTCAAGCTACTTTGAAGAACTTAGCAAAAAATAGGGCCCCAGGAATAGATGGTATACCAATTGACATCTTTCAGATAATAAATGTTGCCCTGGAAATGCTCACCAAGTTGTGCCAAGAAATCTGGAGAACAACCACTTGGCCAACTGACTGGAAGATATCTATATTTGTTCCCATCCCAAAGAAGGGTGACCCAACAGAGTGTGGAAACTACAGAACAATATCATTAATTTCACATGCAAGCAAGATTCTACTGAAGATTATCCAAAAACGACTGGAACAACACATCAGAAGAGAACTGCGAGAAGTCCAGGCTGGGTTTTGAAGGGGTCATGGTACTAGGGATATTGTTGCTAATGTTAGATGGATCTTAGCTGAAAGCAGGGAATACCAGAGGAATGTCTATCTGTGTTTCATTGATTATGCAAAAGTGTTTGACTGTGTGGATCATAACAAGCTGTGGCTACAGAGCATTTCTGCAAGATACAATAAAAGACATAAAGAAATGGAAAAATATCCCCTGATCATGGATAGGAAGACTCAATATGGTGAAAACTACGATCGTACCAAAGGCAATTTACATGTTCAATGCAATCCCAATCCAGATATCAAATTAATTGTTTTGGGGAGATTTAAAGGGAAATTATCAAATTTATTTGGAGATACAAGAGACCCAGAATAAGCAAAACACTTCTAAGAAATAAGCACTCCCTGACCTCAAACCTATTACACAGCAATGGTAACCAAACAGTATAGTACTGGTACAGTGACAGATACATAGACCAATGGAACAGAATTGAAAACCTAGAAATAGACCCATTTATCGATGGTCAACTGATATTCAACAAGGGAATCAAAGCTATCCAGTGGGGAAATGATAACCTCTTCAACAAATGGTGCTAGCAAAACTGGACTTCCATCTGTAGGGCATATTGTTAGAAGGAAAGAGTCCTTGGAAAAAAAGCATCATACTTGGTAAGATGAAGAATCAAAAAGAGGAAGACCCTTAATGAGACCCATTGACACAGTAACTATAACATTGGGCTTATGTACATAGAAGAGGATGAGGATGGCACAGGACGAGGTAGGCTGCAGATCTGCTGTTCATTGAAGGGACAGGACAAATCCCCTTTTTTTTAATAAACTGCCATTAATACCATGGCGCATTGCCATGGGAAAGTTTGCTGTTAGGGACCTCTCCAAA
>NW_006399763.1:26874097-26877815 GCF_000299155.1 Elephantulus edwardii | reverse complement strand
AAAAGGGTGCAACAATGAATGAATGGAATCCCAAAATCTCTGTAGATGTTCATTGAAATGAAAAATAAACAACCTAAATTAAAAAAAAAATAAAAAAAATTCTTAGCTTAAAGCAAACATGAATGGCCCGGGTAAAGTCTTATCGGTCCCTGCAAAGTAAAGAATTAACTAGTGTCTATGTGACACAAAAAGAGCAGATTAAAGGCAGGCAAAGTAGCCAGCCCGTCAAAATCCAACCCACATGACTGATCCCCAGACCAACAACCATGATCTCAATCTCCCAGCCCTGACAGTGGCACCCAGGAAAACCATAAAAGCAATTGTGAAGGGGGACTCGGGGCTTTTTCCCTCACCACCTTCCTGCTGAGGGAGAAAGTCTCCATATGTGTAATTTAATAAACGCTCTTGAATTTTCAGATGTGTGATGATTGGATATCCTTTGAGGGGCATTTCGTGGGCAGAACATTCATAGTGTTACAGTGGATAACTAGACAATTCAATGGTACCCAACAACAATGACAATACAGTCATTTTCCTTCTGTAACTGACATTTTTTACTCAGTATTATGTCCTTTTAACTTGTCCATGTTGTGTATTTCACAAGTTTGTTAATGTTTTTCAATATTATTCCATTGTGTGAATATATCACAGTTTTTCTATCCATTTGTTTGCTGATGTGCATTTAAACTGCTTCCATCACCTTGCTTTGTGAATAATGCTGCCCTAAACATAGGTATGGAATTTACTCAATATCATACCTTGGTTACTTTGGGTTTATTTTAATGTTCTTCAGCTTCAATTAGAACTTGCATGTGAATAACTGATGGTCTGACCCATAATCTGAGTAGGTCCTACTTATAACTCGATTTTGAGCTTCTCCAATGATTTCTTTCACAAATGTACTTAATCTGATTTCCATGTAACCCATCAGGTGAGATCCATGTGTAAAATCGTAGTTTGTGTCTTTTTAAAAAAGTATTTGCATCTTGATGGCATGTTCTTTCAATTTCAGGCATCAAGATTTGATAAAAATTTTCAATTTCTTCCTCTTTGGCTCCAGTTGTAGAAGTGTACAATTGAATAATAATCAAATTAACAGGTCTTCCCTGTATATGTTGTATATTATCTTGAGTCAATTGCATCTGAATTTCAAGATCATGTTATGAATAAGTTTGAAGCATCAAACACCAATGATCAAAAACCAGATAAGTTGTGGGATGATAAAAAAGATATCATCCATTAATAAAGCAAAAGGTCTTTAAAAAAAAGGAAGAAAACAAATCAAAATAGATGTCAGATGAGACCCAAAAATTGCACTGGTGTGTCAAGAAGCCAAGGGGGGGGGGAGGAAAGCATACCAAATTAAAAGAGCTGAACAGATTTCCAAGGGCAACATGGGAAGACAAAATAAATTATTATAATGCAATGTACAGAGTTGCAAGCAACTCGATGGTACATAACAATGTGCAGAGAGCTGGAACTGGAAACTAAAAAGAGAAAAACTCACTCTGCATTTCTCAAACTAAGAGAATGGAAAAACAAATTTAAGCCTCAAGTCACAATATTGAAAGATGTAATATATTGAATGACCCAGAAAGCATCAAAAGAAGTTGGAGGGAATACACAGAATCTCTGTAGCAGGAAGAACTGATCAACACTGAAAATTTTCAAGAATTACCACATAAGCAGGATCAAATGGTAATGAAGCTGGAAGTGGAAGCTGTATTGAAGCTTTGGCAAAAATAAAGCCCTAGGAATTGATGGGATACCAATTGACTTGTTTCAGTTAAAAAATGCAGCCTTGATTGCACTCACCAGTCTATGCCAGGAAATTTGGAGGACATCTGCCTCACCAACAGATTGGAGGAGCCCATATTTTATTCCCACTCCAAAAAAGGTGACCTAAATGAATGTGGAAATTATCAAACAATATCACTGATATCACATGCAAGCAAAATACTACTGGAGATCACTCAAAAATGGTTGAAACAGTACATAGAGAGGAAGACCTTTAACTAGGTGGATTGGCACATTGACTGCCTCAGTAGGTTCTTGTGTGTTGAAAAGTGTGAGGATGGTGCACAAGAGAAAGAGGTTCAGATCTTTTGTTCATAGGGTCGCTAGGAGTCATACTAAACAGCTTCCAACAGCAGCAACAAAAATAGGTATGCATACATCTGCTCTTCTTATAGCTCTAATTTCTTTAGGGTAAATTCTGAACCAGATCAAAAGGTATCTGTTTTCAACTGTTTGAGGCAGCACCAGACTGCCTTACCTAGTAATTTTACCATTTTACATCCCCACCGTAAATATTTCAGTCTCTCCATGTCATTGCCAATATTTGTTTTTTTCCTGTCCTGTTAAACTATGTTGTTGTTGCTTGGTTGAGGTGATATCTTGTTGTTTACATTTGCATCTAATAGATAGTGACCTTGAGCATTTCTTCATGTGTCTATGAGCCATCTGAATATTCTCATTGGCTAATAGCTTTTCCACATTTTCTGACAATTTTGTAATTGATTTGATTGTCTTTTCTGTTTAAGGTAAAATAGAATGTTCTATAAATTTTAGATATTAATCCCTTGTTAGATATGTAATTCCCAAATTTTTTCCCAGTCTATGGGTTTGGGGTTTTGTTCCTATGTATTGAAGAAGTGTTCTGATGCACAAAAGGATTTGATCTTCAGACCATCCCATTTTCAATTTTATCCTATTCTGGTTGTGTTCAGTTGTAGTTGAACACGTAGATTGTTTCCATGCTCTTACAATTGTGAATAATGCTGCTATGACATTGTGCAAATCTCCATTTTGGTCTCAATTCTAATTTCCTTCAGGTATATGCCGAACAGTGATAAAGCTGAACCAGATGGAATTTCTATATTCATCTTTTAGGGGAAATGCCTTCCAGAGTGGTTGTACCATTTTACAAACCCATTAATAGTATATGAGAGTTCCAATCTCTCCACATCCTCTCCAACATTTATTGCTTGTTGTCCTGTTAAACTTTGCCACTAATACTGGAGTGAGATAGTAACTCATTGTGGTTTTTGATTTGCATCTTTCTTATTGAAAGTGATTTTGAGCCTTTCTTCATATGCTGGCTATCTGAATTTCTTCCCTTGTGAAAAATCTTTCTTTTCTTTTACCCATTTTATAACCGCGTTGTTTATTGTGCATGCTCTGTACTGTTCTGTGAAATTTGTTATCAGACAGTTATCTGAGATGGAATTAAAAATTTTTTTTTCAAAAAGCATTTGTCAGTATGTTTCTTTTCACTCTATTGGCAAAAGTTTTTTATACAAACAGGGATTCAGTCTGTAAAAGGTCTAATTCAACAACTCATCAAATAACATAGAAGGCAATCTGGCATTTCCTCACATGATAGATTTTATTTCCTTGTTGAACATTATTTCACCATAGATAGATGGATTAATTTCTGGCTTCTTTAATCTGTTCCGTCAGTCTTTGCATCTGTCATTATACCAGTGCAATGATGTTTTGCTTATTACAACTATGTAGTAGGTTTTGAGATCAGGAAGTGCTCTGCCTCCCCCTTCATTTTTGTTTTTCAGAAGTGCCTTTATTATACACATGGATTTCACCTAATGGTATGCATAGGAATCAGATCGATTACATCTGTGGAAAAAAACCGCTGGAGAAGCTCAATATCAGCTGTGAAAACTAGGCCAGGAGTTGATTGTGGAACAGACCACCAACT
>NW_006399763.1:26852861-26872127 GCF_000299155.1 Elephantulus edwardii | reverse complement strand
GAGGGACGGCGCAGGAGCGGAAGACCCTCTATGAGGTGGATTGATTCAGTGACTGGGGTACTCGGGATGGGTGTGTCAGAGGCAATGAGATTGGCACGGGATAGAGCACGGTTTAGGGCTGTTGTACACGGGGTCGCTATGAGTCGCAAGTGACCCGGCACGTAACAACAACAGCATTTTTTAATAAACCTGTTAATTCTCTTTTCCCTCTCTTTGAAAAATGCATTTGATATCTGTTTTGAAATTGCATTAAACATGTAGATTGCTTTTGGTAAAGGTGTCATTTTCACAATACTGAGTCTTTCTTTCCATGTACAGGGAATATTTTCCTATTTATTTAGGTGTCTAGTTGTTTCTCAAAGTAGTGTTTATTTGTAAAGGTCTTTTGTGTCTCTAGTTAGATTTATTCCTAAGTATCTCAATTTGTGGTTGGCCATGGTCTTCATAATTACTTGCTATGCAACACAAAGCTGGTTAATGTCTAAAGATGATAGAAGAATTGATGTCTTTGAGTTGTGTTTCTGAAGAAGATTATTGAATACACTATGGACTGCTAGAAAACAAGTTTATCTTAGAGAGGGTGAGTCCAGGCTGCTCCTTGGAGGTAAGGATTTTGAAGTTCCATCTGATAAACTTTGGGCATGTTGCAAGGAGGGACCAGTCCTTGTAAAGGGACATAATTCTTGGAAAAGTGAAGGGACAACAAAAAAGAGGAAGACCCTTCGTGAGATGGATTGACTCAGTGACTGGGACAATGGAGGTACTTATGTCAGAAACAATAAGGTTGAATCGAGATAGAGCAGGGTTCTTAGCTACTGTACATAGAGCCACTATGAGTCGCAAATGATTTGACAGCCCGCAACAACAACAAACATTGTAAATAGTTTGTCTTTCTGAGTCTCCTCATCTGTGTTTTCTTTGTTCCTGTAGAGAAAGCACACTAATTTTTGTATATTGATCTTGTAACCTATCACCCTACTAAATTGGTATGCTAGTTCTAAGAGGGTTTGAAATGGGGAGGATTGAGTTCTTGAGGTTTTCTGTGTACACTATAATATTATCTGCATACAGGTACATTTTAACCATTTCTTTGCCACTCTGAATGCCTCTTATTTCTTTCTCTTGTCATGTTACCTTAGCAAGTACTTCCAATATAATATTGATTAGGAGTCATAAAAATGGGCGGCCTTGTCTAGTCCCTGTTCACAAGAATGATTTTAGTCTTTTTTCATTGAGAATAATGTTAGCTCTTAGTTTTGTGTATATACTTCTCACTGTATTTAAGAAATCCTCTTC
The DNA here is from genome assembly GCF_000299155.1 of Elephantulus edwardii. Taxonomy (NCBI): domain Eukaryota; kingdom Metazoa; phylum Chordata; class Mammalia; order Macroscelidea; family Macroscelididae; genus Elephantulus; species Elephantulus edwardii. The sequence goes on along the minus strand of NW_006399763.1, from coordinate 26,870,831 downwards.
TATTCCTTTACTTCACAGTGTTTTGGTAAGGAAGAGGTGTTGGATATTGTCAGAGACATTTTTTTTCAGCAATTGATAGGATTATGTGCTTATTGTTATTTTTTCTTACGTTGAACTATCCTGGAATACACCTTTATGAATCCCACATTATCATTATGATTTTAAATATTTTGTATCTATGTTTATTAGATGCATTGGTCTATAGTTTTATTTTTTTGAAATCTTTGCCTGTTTCTGGTACTAGTTTTATGCTAGCTTCATAGAATGACTCTGGGAGTATTCCTTTTTTCTATTTTTTTTAATAATTTAAGTAGAATTTGTAACATATATTCACTGATGTTTGGTAGAATTCAACCATGAAGTCACTCTTGCTTGTTTTATGGATGTCATTAGTTTGGTATGTTCCCTCTGCCTCCAGCATTTGATTTTGAGTCTATCTTCTTGTTACTTAAATGTGTGTCAGGTAGAAAATATATTAATGGGCTTTATTTTTCTATCCACTCTACTACTTTTTCTTCCCTTTTAATTGCCTTATTTAGTTGATTCACATTAAATATGATTATTGATAAGATAGGTTTTATTGCTTCCATTTTGCTGTTTCTTTTTCTGTTGTTGCTGGTTACTATGATCCATCCATTTGCTATAATCCATCAACTTTCCTTTAATGACTCTATGTGAAGAAATTTCATTCTAATTTTTTGTAGAATTGGTCTTGTTTTCACAAATTCCTTAAGTTTCTTCTTTTCTACACATGATCTAATTTCTTCTTCATATTTATTGGACCACTTTGCTGGTTATAAAATTTGTGGCTGGCAATTGTTTCTTTCAGCTTCTGTTTATTTCATCCCATTGTCTTCTTGTTTGCATAGTTTCAACTGAGAAATAAGAACTTAATCTAATTGTTTCTCTTTGGAGGTTGCTCTTTGTTGTGTTTGTTTAGTGGTGGTGGTGGAGTGTGTGTGTGTGTGTGTGTGTGTGTGTGTGTGTGTGTGTTTCATGTTGCTTTAAGTTTTCTATCCTTATATTTTGTTCTGGAAAATTTGACTATGATTTGTCCTGATGTTTTTCTTTTTGGGTCTAGTCTATTTGGTGTTAGATAAGCTTCCTGAATGTTAATTTCTCCAATATTCATAATACTGGGACATTTTCTTCTAATACCTCTTCCACAATTTCTTCTGTAATTTTCCTGTCCCTCTTATGTTTTGGACTTCCAAGAATATGTATATTGTTCTTTTATTCCATTGTTTTCTTAATTTTCTTTCCATCACATCTCTAATTTTCCTTCTGGTATGTTTATATTGAAGGTCTTGTCTTCCAGGCCACTGACTCTCTGTTCCATTTCACATTTTCTGTTCTACTTTTTTGTCCCTCCAGCTTGTTGTGCACTTGTGTGAATTTGTTCTTAATGTTCTAGATGGTGTTTTCATGTCTTTCTCTTATTTCCAGTACTGTGTTTGGCAGTATCCTCTCTGTCTGGTCATGATTTTTTAAGGTCTTGTACCAATTTATCTATTGTTTCAATTCTTCCTTCCATCTTTTTCAGTTACTCACATTGTTGTTCACATTCTGCCACATTGATATTTTTTTCTCGCTCCCTGTCTAGATGGAATATTCACTTTTTCATGGCTTCCGTTGTTTCTGCCATCATTTTCGCCTTCTTCCATGGCTGTTCATGTAATTGTCCATTAATATATTTCTTCTGATTCTCTGCCTCTGATACATTCAGCTTTATTTCTGACTTTCATTTCCCCCCCATTATTTGTACCTTCTTCCTTAGTTATTTGAGTGACTGCATATCAATTATACCTTCTGCCTTCCTGACACCAGGGTATTCAAATTGGTAGTTGGAAAATATGACCTTGGTGACAGAAAAGAGGCTAAATATGAAATGATAAAACTTTGTGCAATGAATTATTTCTTCATTTCAACTACTTTTATAACTCTGCATATGTATTTCACCTGATAGACTACACAGGTGTCAGACCGACAGCATCATTAGAAAGAGATGTTGGAGAAGCACAATATCAGCAGTTAAAACCAGACCCAGGGCTGACTCTGGAACAGACAATCAGCTACTCATTCAAATTCAAAATGAAGTTGAAGAAAGTTAAAACAAATGCACAAGTACTAAAAGATGACCTTAATTGAATTTTAAAACCATTCTAAGCATAGATTTGACATACTACTAACTACTAAAGACAGATCACTTATGGAGTGACATCAAGGACATCATACATGTAGAAAGAAAAAAAAAATCACTGCAAGATAGGAGGGGGGGGAAAGACCAAAATTAATATAGAAGAGTTTCTGATATTTGCATTGTATTGAGAAACGTCAAAACCAAGGGAAGTAATGCTGATGTGAGTAAGCTAATGAGGAGTTTTCTAATTACAGCTCAAGAAAACAAAGTACTATATTAAAATGTGTAAGGAGCTGTAATTGTTGTTATGTGCCGTCAAGTCACTTGCAACTCATAACGACCCAATGTACAACAGCCCTAAACTCTGCCCAGTCCTGTGCCAATCTCACTGTCTCCAGCATACCCAACATGATTACCCCAGTCACTGAATCAATCCACCTCATAGAGGGCCTTTCCCTCCTGCACCTGCCCTCCACCTTCCCAAGCAGCTATAATTAGATAACCAAAAACAGAGGCAACCCTGGACCAACTCATCATATGTGTCAACAAACATGGGAAACAGCTATTGTATATACCATGACTGCCAAAAAAATTACAACTATAACTTGAAGGAAGTGCAACTTTAGAGTGCTCATTAGAGCCAAAGGTAGTTAAACTTTGTCTCACTTACTTTGGGCATATTTTCAGGAGGAACAAGTCCTTAAAGAGAGACATGTAAATGTTTTATGGTCACAGGCAAGAGAGACACATTTGCTAGTCAGCTAGCTTGCCATTCCAATCTATTTAAGAACACATTTTATTTTTAAAAGTAAAATTATAATTGTTGTTGCTGTGTGACATTGAGCCCCCTGTGATTCATTGCAACCCTATGCACAATAGCTCTGGACCCTGCTCTATCCTGAGCCAGTCTCACTATCTCTGACATACCTATCCCCATTATTTCAGTTACTGGGTCAATCCATCTCATTTAGGATCTTCCTTTCCTTCTCTGTCCCTCCACACTTCCAACCATGATGTCCTTCTCCAAAATCTGGTTCCTCCTGGCAACATGTGATACTATGTGATAAAAAGCTTCAAAATCCTTGCCTCCAGAGTGCAACTTGGATTTACGCTCTCCAGGACAGACCTGTTTGTTCTCTTGGTAATTCATGGTATGTTCAGTACTCTTATCCAGCACCATAACTTAAAGACATCGATTCTTCTTCTGTCATCCTTAGTCATTCTAGAAAATGCTCTCTGATGCATAACGAGTAATTGTGAAGACCATGACCTAAATCAAGCACTTCCTTAGTCTCTAGATTGACGTTGTTGCTCTTCAGCACTCATGAGAGGTCCCTGACAGTAGATTTTCCTAAAGCACTTCCTCTTTGGATTTCCTGACTGCTGGTAAAAGAATGTTGATTGTGGAGCCAAGCAAGCTGAAATTGTTAACAGCTTCAATCTCTTCTCTATCTATCACGGTGCTGCCAGTTGGCCCAGTATTTAGAATCTTTGTCTTCTTGATGTTGAGTTTCAATCCGTATTGAAGACGATACAGTCTTTGACCTTTTGCAACAAGAGCTTCAGATTCTACTCAGTTTCAGCAAGCAAGGTGGTGTCATCTGCATACAATATTCCTCCTCATACAGTCCAAACTCCTGAATAATCTGTTCCACATATAGAGTGAAAAGATATAGAATGAAAATTATCAAGTATAAACTTGCAATTTAAACAAGATATTCATGTTGATTCAGTAAAATAATATCAGTCTTCAGTGTAGCTTTGCATAGAGATATTCAGGTAAGAGGATATACACATGAGTTACTGTACAATCAAAGTTTTATCAGTCATATAAAGGGAAAAGTGGCATTGTCTCCCAATTCACAAGCGCTAATGCAACAATACATTCCTTTTCAGGTTCACTTTATTAGACAAACTTTTGTCAGATAACTTTACTTGATAACTAGTAATAAAAGAATTCAAAATGAAAATAGAATTCTTGGCCACCAATTTTCTGGAACTGAAATCTACTATAACTACAAATATAGACCTAGATCCCAAAGAGCAGAGCCCATAACCAAAGATAATTATTCTCAGGGAGCAATTTGAATAGCAGTCCTTTTCAAGAAACAGATGGCATAGATTTGAAAAAGGCTTTACACCAGCCATTAATATGTTGTCTCATTACATACCCTTTCAGTTTTGTACTGAATGATTTATTTATTGTATTTATTCTACTAATCCATCATTGTTGTACATTGAATATGAGGGAGAGAGGCGTCTTGTCTCCTTAGTTCCCTTTTCCATATTGAGAGTAATTGTACTTAAAGATCCTCTACCAAAGTAGAAAATAAATAAACAATATAAAACTAATTCTCTTTAGTACCACTCTCTGTGTACATACTGCTTCCCATATCAAGAGGTGACACTAATTATTTTCTCTAAAATGTCGGCAAACTTTTGTGACTTTTATTTACTCAGCTCTGGTGGTATAGTTCATTGGGAGTTACACTACTACTCAAAGACAATGCTTTTCTAGAAGGTTGAATATTTCAGTGGCTCTGTGGGAGTTGTGTGGGCATTTCCTCCAATATAATGTGCAAACTCTGTAAAAGCTACTAAAGGATCAGCCCTAAGTTTGTCCCAGCACAACAACAATGAGCCTTAAATTCAAGAATGGGAATGATGTTCTAGAACTACCAAGTTTAGAACACAGATATTCTTTGTTTCACTAAGAGTTCTTATGCATAGGAGAATCACATTTGAAGCCAAAAAGCCAAATATACCAGTCAAAAACCTCAGCATAGTTCTGAACCTAGAGCTGTTATAAATTGCCAATCATGAGAGTTATTAAACTTGGGCATTAATCCAAGTGAGGATTCAAATTACTTTATCTTTTGCTGTTATCGGTCTATAGCATATGAGATGCTAAGTGAAAGCTTTCCATTTCACCATGAGTTGTTGTTGTTGTTATGTGGCATCGAGTTGCTTGCAACTCATAGCGACCCTATGTACAACAGCCCTAAACTCTGCTCTATCCTGTGCCAATCGCACTGTCCCCAATACATCCATCCCCATTACCCCAGTCACTGAATCAATCAATCCACCTCATAGAGGGCCTTCTCCTCCTGTGCTGTCTTTCCACCCTCCCAAGCATGATGTCCCTCTCCAAGGACTGGTCTCTCCTTACAACATGTCCAAAGTATGTTAGATGAAGTCTCAGAATCCTAGCCTCCAAGGAGCAGCCCAGTTTGACCCTCTCCAGGGTGAATCTGTTTGTTTTTCCTAGCAGTCCATGGTACCCTCAATACTCTTCTCCAACACCACAGCTCAAAGGCATCAACTCTCCTTCTATTCTCCCTAGTCACTGTCCAATTCTCTGATGCATAACAAGTGATCGCAAAGACTACAAAGTGATTGCCTATATGAGAGATAACAAAAATTGTTTAAGTAACAAAGATTTAGATTATTTTGTCACAAGATGATAGATAATCTACACAAAGACATTTTTATTTTCTTATGCACCAAAAACACTATAGCTCTCAAGGACCTCTTTAAGGTATTAATGGGGAAGGATGTCAGTCTAAGGACTAAGATATGCCTGATCCTGGTCATGATGCTTTCAATTGATTAGTATGTATCTAATTTACTCTTTTCAATTATATTGACCAATTGATTTATTTCAATTAAGAAGTAAAGCTCTGGATACACTTACCAGTCTATGCCAGGAAATTTGGTGGACAGCTATCTGGCCAAAAATTAGAAGAGGTTGATAATTGTTCCCATTACCAAGAAAGGTGATTCAACTGAATGTGGAAGCTATCAAACAATATCATAAATATCACATGCAAGCAAAATACTGCTGAAGATCATTCTAAAACAATATATTGATAGGGAACTGTCAAAAGCTTAAGCAGGATTTAGAAGCCATCAAACCAGGAATATCACTGCTGACATCAGATGAATCCTGGCTGAAAATAAAGAATATCAAAAGAATGTACATTTATGCTTTACTGACTCTGCAAAGGCATTTGACTGTGTGGATCATAACAAGTTATGGGTAACCTTGAGAAGAATGAGAATCCCAGGACACTTAAAATGTATTCATGTGAAACCTATACCTAGAGCAGAAGGCTGTTGTGTGAACCGAACAAAGGAGCAACACTACATGGTTTAAAATTAGGAAGGGAGTATGTCAAGGCTGTATTCTCTCTACAAACCTATTCAATTTGTATGTTGAACAAATTATTCAAGAAACTGGCCTCTTTGAACAGGAAGGTGACATCAGGATCAAAGGGAGATTCATCAATCACCTGCATTATGCAGATGGCACAACCTTGCTTGCTTAAAGAAAGGAAGATTTATTTCACATGTTAAAGAAACACTTCTTACAAAAGATTTAAAAAAAAAACAACAAAACACAAAACACCAAACAACAAACCAGTGTTCAATATGAAATTCATCTCAATGTCAAGGAGAAAAGACTCAACAAATATCACTGGATGAATAGACAACACAGATGGATAAAAGATTGAAACTGTCAACAAGTTCATCTTACTTGGATCCATTAACACCCTTGGTACCAGCAGTCAGGAAATCAAGAGATATATTACACAGAAAAAATCTGAGTTAGGGACCTCTCCAAATTATGGCAAGTAATGATTTCAGTTTGAAGACTAAGGTGCTTCTGATTCAGGCCAAGGTCTTTCTGATCACTTGTTATCATCCGAAAGCTTGACAATGTATAAGGATGACAGGGTCAATGAAAGAGAGGAAGACATCAGCAAAATGGATGACACAACAATGGACTTGAACATAGTAATAATCCTGAATACAGTGCAGAGTAAAGCAAGGTTATAATTTATTTTAGCACAATAAGTATGAATTTAGATATCTAGACAGCTCCCAATAACAACAATTTTAAAAAACAACAACAAACAAACCAACAAACTCAAAATACCACCACCATAGAGACAAATCAGGTTCACAGAAACCATTCATCTGGTTTCCACGGGTGACACTAAACCCATCTTTTCCTCAAAAATGGCTATTGACTCAAATGGATGGCCTGCTTAGGAAGCCAGTATGTTAAGCATTATGACACCAGAGTTCTATAAATATAACAGATGAAACATGTCCACATTTCAAATTAACACAGACCTTGGAAATGCCTATTTCTTTACTTCCTTTGTGAAACACCATTTACTAGGAGAAATGTGCAAGAGAGCACTTTCTTTTAATTTTCCACAAGAATGAGAAGTTGAGAATTATTTACATGACTTAGGTTCTGGGCTGTGTACATATTTGCATATTTAGTTCTTCCAAAACTAACAATAATGTCAGATTTTAAGGTCACCTTCCTTGATTTTTACTTTAAGACATGTATGAAAAACACATGAAGGACTATGGAACTATTTCTAATGTAAGTTATTGGAAGGACAAATATCATAATACACACTTTTTTAAAATAAAAACAGTCCATTATCTCTTTTTTTTGAAGTATGACAGATAAAAGGTTTCAGAATCTGTCCCTGGATATTTCCAGCATGTGTAAAGTCTCCCAAGACGATTGCATTTCTTCAGCAGTGAAATCAAGCCAGCCTGAAGTAAAACATTTGTTTTGGTATTTGGGATTCTTAGCAATCCCACTAAAACTCCTACTATATCAGCAGTACTCACATACAGCATGTATTCCTTATCTTTCTGTGCTAGTCATGTGTGCCCAGTTACACGGCTTTTCTTACAGGTCACTGAACCATGCAGAATCTGCTTCTTTGTATTCCTTATGGACACTGGCCTAATGATATGCTCAAAATAGCTGCTCATATGACTACTGAACAAGAATATACCTTCAAAGTACAGTGGAGAGAAAACCACACTGTGTCTCCTATCTACCTTGGGCAAATCGTGATTGGTTGTGCCTTACCTATTTCTCTCTTTGTTTCCAGAGAAGTATTTCATATTGTCGAGCATCATTACTTTCAAAGAAAATCCCCAATGTTCATGATCGAGTTCCTCTCACAGAACTCATGAAGGAGGTTTTGTAAAAGAGAGGTAACACGAAGTTGATTTCTTGCAGGATTGATTGGCTTGAACACTGAGCTTTAAAGTCACATTTTATAAGGAGGTCTATAAGATAGTGAAGATCACTGAAGCAGAGGTCAAGTTGTTAAGAAACAGATTGGAATGAGAAGTTACAGAAAGCAAGAGGTCAGAATCCAGAAGGTCAATTAGAACTATAGGAGACGTAAATAGGCAGAGAGAACCAGTAAAAAGGTAGACAAGAAGGCGCTGGCAGGAAACTCTAATAAAGTGGCTTAATAAATGCTAAGCAAACAGTTAAGAGACTGTTAGATCTGTAGGAGTTTCAAGACAGGTTGTGAACCATATGGTTAATGTCAATCATCTAGCCTATTTGAATAGGAAACTACTTCATCTCATCTGTTGTGGTTGTTGTTAGGTGTTGTCGAGTCAGCTACAAGTCATAGAGACCCTATAAACAACCAATGTGAACTTTCCACTATCTTATGCGATCATTATAATCTCTGTAATGCTCAAGTCCGTTGTCACTGTGTCAATCATGTAGATGAACATCTTCGTTCTTTGACTTCTATCTACCTTTGCCAGCAGGAAAGGTCTCTTTCCAAAACCTGATTCCTCCTGAAAATATGTCTTAAAGTAAGTGAGATGAAATCTTACCATCCTTGCCTCTTATGGGCAGAGATTTGCTTGTTCTTTTTGTAGTCCATTGGATATTCAGTACTCTTCACGAACATCACAGTTGAAAAATATTGATTCCTCTACTGTTCAGATTCATAGGAAGCAATTGAATGTACTATTACTTGGTTCATGTGCACCATTTTTTATTTAAGCTGATATCAGCCCATCTATTGTTGTTGTGGTTGTTGTTAGGTGTTTAATACAACTCATAGAAACCCTATGAGCAGATATAGATTCTGTCCTATCTCGTGCCATCTCAATCATGTCTGACATGCTTGAGCGCATTACTGTAGTCACTGTGTTAATTCATCTCATGGAGGGTCCTCTCTACTACTGAACCCCTGCTTTTCCAGGCATGATGGCCCTTGCCAAGGAATAACCCCTCCTAACCCCTTAACCCATAGTATGAAAGATGAATCTTCACCATCTTTATCTCCAGGAGCACTCTGCTTACACTTTTGGCACTCCACAGGATATTCAGTACTCAGCCCACCTTGTTGTCATTGTCCTTAGGTGTCATTAAGTTTAGTATGACTTATAGCAACCCTACAAACAACCAATTTGAATCCTGTCCTATCCTGTGCTATCCTCACAATCTATAACATACTCACGCCTAGTCACTGTGTCAACACACCTGGTGGTATGTCTTCCTCTCCTTCACTGTCCCTCCAGCTTTCCAAACATGTTATCCCCCTCCAGGGAATAGTCACTCCTAGTAACATGCCGAACGTGCATGAGAGCCCATCTAGTCATATTTAAATAAATGAGTAAATGAATATTTTTGTGATAAGCTATCACTCTTGACAATTATAGGTGTGCAAAATAGATCTGCACTCAATGCACCTTTAAAATCAGCACTTCATTTCTTTCTTTTAAGGCATCTCTAACCAAACTCAGCCCATGGCTACTGAATCAATTCCTATTCATAGCCATCCTCCACTGAGCTTTTGAGGCTATAAATCTTTACAGGAGGAGATTGTTCATCATTTGTCCAGAGGGCAGATGGTGATTTTGACCTGATGACCTTTTGATTAGTAGCATAACTTGTAATACATTATGCAAACAGCATTCATCTGTGTAGGTCTATGCTTTAAAGTGCTTCCCAGTAGGAATAAAAGGGATTCTGATGGCATCATGGTTAAGCACTTTGTCTGCTGGCTAAAAGATTAATGGTTAGAATCCACCCCCTTACTGTGCAGAAGAAAGATGAGGCAATATGCTTCTTTAAGATTGTTATCTTTGAAATTCTAAAAGCAGTTCTATTCTGTCCTACAGGATCACTATGAGTTGAAATTGACTCAATGTCAGTGAGTTTGATTTTAGGTAGGGTTTTGTTTGGGTTTATTTTTTTTTCCGGGGGGGGGGGAGTCTTTTTTTTTTAAACTACTAATCTTTCATTTGGTAGTTGATTGCTATTGTGTCATCGAGGGACTCCTTTGTAGAACTACTTATGAGTTATCTCTAATAAATCAGAATGGACTCAATATAAAAGTTTTTAATTTAGTTTCTGATAAATTAGTCCCAATGTCAAGGACGTAGACCTATTCAGACACACTTATTCCCTTTATAAAATTTACATGGTAGTTCTGAAACACCCAGTGTAAGTGCATATAATCAGTCACACCCAAGCTACACTGTTCTTCACACGTGGCCACAAAGAGCTCTTCTGGAACAATGACTCCTTTCTTTCCAATTCAGTGTGTCATTCATTCTACCTTGGACTTCCCCAGAGATGATTGTCCAGTATATTTCCAAATTAATGTAATAAAATTGTTGCAGGAAAAAATTAAAGAGTCAATGAAAATAAAACAAGAATACCTGCTCCATGAAGCTCTAAAATAACATTGGTAGGAAATCAAAGTTCTCAACACAAAGAGACCTATACATCCGAGTGGGGGGTCATATGCACTCTGAGGTTTTCCCACCTCTAAAATCTAAGCCAGTTACAAATGGCTGCCCTGGTTGGGATATCAAAAGCAGAACTTGCTCCGAAAATTGTCAAAACCGGAGCAGGAAGATGAATATGGCAAGTAATTTTGTCCAGGAACAAAGACAATAGAGCTTGTTGCCCTCTGTGAAAGGTGAACTATGCCCCCACCTGATTCAGAGGCTCGTTCTGTAGGCCTGGCGTGTACCCTAAATCTCCTTAAAGCTCTCTGCTTTGGTTTCAAACCATCTAGACACTACCATTCCTCTCAGCGTGTTACCACACTGGCAGAGGCAGCTTCTAAACTATTCCCGTGTTAAAAAAAAAAAATTAAAAGTACATGCGCAACCTGCATTGACTGGCAATTCTTGTAAGCTCAGTTTATAAAGACAGCCTTTTCTCCTTTATGCGCATTATTTGGTAGTCTCCTCTCATTGTCACCTGCATACTAATGAGAAACCTGCTCTGAATATCTCAGCAACAAAGAAATTGGTTTGGAAACATGAATAGGGCATAAGGACCTTAGATGCCTATAGCAAGTAAGGTATTGAGTAATGAAATAGAGAAGAATACCAAAACAAAAGGAAATGAAAGCACATATCCTCATATCCTATATATGAACAAAAAGTGGTATTTTTCTTTTGAGTTTTTTCTATTTAATATTTTAGCAAGTTGCTTAAGTTCTCATTCTGTAAAATAACTAGTGATTTGAACTCAGCATTTAGAATCAGATCTAGAGAGGAATCTCAGCTCTATCTTGTGTTATTTGTATGAACTTGAGTATGATATTTTGTCTCTTTTTTCTATGTCTCGATTTTATTGTTTGTAAAATGGAGAAAGTAATTTTATTATTTGTTAGGCAAATAAGTAATCTATAAGAAACCTCTATGCAAAAAAAAAAAGGAAAAAAAAGAAACCTCTCTGCCATATTTTTGGACACAGGAGTGGCACCCACTTCCTAAACAACATATCTTTGGAAACTCTATGAACTTCAATAAATGATGATAGTTATAGAAAGGCTTCAGGTCTTCTGTTTATAGGCACACTATAAGTCATGCTTGACTCAAAGGCAGTCAACAACAACAACAAAAACCCATGACATATTTACTTTGGATGTATTATCAAAAGAAGTAAGTCCCTGGAGAAAACGTCACACTTAGTTGATCGTTGATGAAAAGAGAAAGATCTTCAGCCAGATGACTGACAAATTGTTTGTAACAGTGATATATCATTGATTTTGAGGATGGTTCAGCTCCAGGCAATGTTTCCTTCTGTTGTACATAGAACCATTATTGATCAGAAACAACCTGATGGCATCTAAAAAAAAAAATGAAAAAAATAAAAGCAAGAATAAAACCAATTTCTATCCAGTTATATCTAATTCATGATAACCTGAGATGTTGCACACTACAACCATTCTCCCTGTGGTTTTCAAATATGTAATGGGAAAGAGATTACTATACTTTTCACCCAAGTCAATTAGTGTAGGTTTAAACTGCCAACTTTCTGGTTAGTAGTTGAAGTACATAACTGTAGCACCAGGAACTTCTAATATATGTAATCCTTGGGATATGATAGCTAAATTGGAATTTTAAAGGCAACCTGATCTCATAATAAAGGCAAGCATCTCTACTGGTGGATCAGACCTGCTCTCAGTAGTTGGCAAACAGAGTGATCAAAATCCCTAACAGAATTCTGCCTTAAAAACAAACAAATTGCACGTTCTTTTATTTTCTTCTGCATCTCTTCATAAAATGCTAAAGATTATTCCCTTTTTTTTCTGATGGGCACCAGATAGAAAGGCTATAATTTATAGTTGTTTGAGTTCTTGGTTTTATTAAAGAAAAATATAAGGATAAAAAAAACTAGGTTTCATGAATATTTAACCATACTTGTTACATTCCCAGCTACCAATACAAAAGTCAGTAATTCAAACCTACCAGTCACTGTGTGGAAGAAAAAAAATCAGCAGTTGACTTCCATAAAGAGTAAAATCTTTGAAACCAACAGTGTCACTCTAGACGTATAAAATATAGAGATCACACCAGGTGATACTGTCACAGGTGACTCCAAAAGAGTTATCTATAAAAATTCCATATTGTGTTTCAGCAAATTTAATTATTTTTTTAAAAATGTGCATGTAGTTATTAGGAATAGTTAAAAAAAATTTCAGCTTATATGTAGCTCCCTAATGTGAGAGACTGAAGTACATTGCTATTTTATTTTTCTTCTCTTCATGTGCTCCTGTCATTATTATGAAATTACTATGATACTTTGAGTCATGTGGTTTGATCTGTGTTCACTATCAGTGGGCACACTTTGCTGCTGTTACTGCTGGAGTTTTTATAGTTTCTTATTTTGTCAAATCTTCCTGTGTTTAGGGAAAATATTTTTTGTGATATTGCCTACTGCCAATTCCATTCTTGCAGTCACCTAGTCAATTCATTTCTTTGAAAGTTATACTCTTTTTCATGAACCCTCCACTAAGCATGACATTTCTCTTTAAGTACTTGTTTGTGAGCCATTATATCAATTATATTTTAAGGATAAAATAATTAAAAGAAAATTAGAAAAAAAACTATAAAAGGCTTCAACTTCGTTACTAACAAGTTAGCTGTTGTTGTTGTTGTTGTGTACTATTGAGTCAGAACTAACCCATAGCTGAATAACTTGCACATTTTCAGAGGTAGTTAATCACATGGGAGGAGACTGCCCATATTTCTCCCCTGGGCAGCAGAAGATTCAAACCATGTGCTTCAGTACTGCAGTGGAATTTCTTACCACTTGGTCACCAGAACTCCTACCAAAATGCAACATATAATTATAGTACAAAATAATATTGATATAATAAATATTTTATTTCAGCAGTGTACAAGTTTATCACACATTAGTTTATTACAAAATTAAGAATAAGCCTTACTAAGAATTTTGTAAGATCTAGTACAGAAGGAGAAGGGTCCGTAGAAGGAGGTGTGAGAGGACACTGACCTTACTGATGTTGATGACCCTGAGGGACACCAACACTAGTGATGTCAGTGCTATCGAGCTATGCTACTCTGAATCCTTAATAAGGTAAAATTGACGCAATGTGAAATGAGGCTTAAATTTGTTTTTTAGCTTGAGAAATGCAGAGCGAGTTCTTCTCTTCTTATTCACCAATTCCAACCCTGTGCACATTCCATTATAATACTTTGCTTTGTCCTCTGAAGCTGCCCTTTGAAATCTTCTATTCAGCTCTTTCACTTTGACATGTTTTCCTTTTGTCTTGGCTTCTTCATACTCCAGTGTAATTTTTAGAATCTCTTCTAACATATGTTTTTTTTTTCTTTCTACTCTGTTCTTGTAATGAGCTTCTGCCTTCTTCATGTATGACATCCTTGATATCATTCCCCAACTTATCTGTTCTTCAATCATTGGCGTTCAAGGCCTCAAGCCTATTCTTAAGATGATCATGAAATTCAGTTATAATTTGATTCAAGATCATATCTTCATTCCTGTGGACTTATTTTAATTTTTGTCTGCCTCAATTTGAAGTTCCATATGAGTAAGTACTATATGAAGAGCCAAGGGTGATGAAGGAGGAAGTGGAAGCTGCATTGAAGGCATTGGTAAAAAATAAGGCCCCAGGAATTGATGGGATACCAATTGACTTATCTCAATTAACAGATGTAGCCTTGGATGCACTCACCAGTCTATGCTAGGAAATTTGAAGAACAGCTGTCTGATCAACAGTTTGGAAGAGGTCTATATTTATTTCCATTCCCAAGAAAGGTGACACAACTGAATTGGGAAATTGTAGAACAGTATAATTGATATCACATGCAAGCAAAATACTGCTGAAGACCATTAAAATATGGCTGGGACAATACATAGGTAGGATATTGCCAGAAGTTCAAGCATGATTTAGAAGAGGCCATGCATGGCACCAGGGATCTCACTTATGATGTTAGATGGATCTTGGCTGGAAATAAGGAATACCTACCAGAAGACTGTCTATTTGTGCTTTATTGACTATGCAAAGGCATTTGGCTGTGTGCATCATGACAAGTTGTGGCTGATATTGAGAAGAATGAGTATCACAGAGCACTTGATTGTATTCATACAGAACATATACCTGGACCAGGAAGCTGCAAGGAAGCTGCTATACCTAGAGCAGGGAGCACTGCAAGGTTTGGAATTGGGAAGGAAGTGCACAAGGGTTGTGTTCTCTCTTAATACCCATTCAGTATGTATTCTGAGCATATTATCTGAGAAGCTGGACTCTATGAGGAGGAGTGTTGAACCAGAATTAGAGGGAGAATCATCAATGATCTGCATTATGTAGATGATACAACCTTGTTTGCAGAAAGTGAGGAGGACCTAAAGCACTTGTTGCAGAAGATCAAGGAATGCAGCCTTCAATATGGATTGCATCTCAATGCCAGGAAAATTATTCTTACCATTGGATCGATAGGTAACATCATGATGGATGGAGAGGATATTGAAACTGTCAACAGCTTCATCTTGCTTAGATCCACAATTAAAAGTGTTGGTAACAGCAGTAAAAATAAGGAGATACTTTGCGCTGGGAAAATCAGCAGTTAGGGACCTTTCCAAAATATTGAGGAGTAGTAATGTCAGTTTGAAGATTACGCTGTGTCTGATTCAGGCCATGGTATTTCCAATTACTTGTTATGCATCTAAGAACAGGACAATGAATAAGATGACAGAAAAAAAAATTGATGCCTTTGAGCTGTGATATTGGAGAAGAGTACTGATGTGGAGAGCCAAGAACAAACCAATATGTCTTAGAAAGGGTGCAGCTGGAGTGTTCTTTGGAGGCAATAATGATGTGGTTTTGCCACACATAATTTGGACATGTTGCTAGGAGGTACTATTCCTTAGAGAAGGACGCAATACTAGAAAGGAGGAAGGGTCGGCAAAAGGGAGGAAGACCCTCAACCAGTTGGATTGATACCATGACTGCTGCAATGGGTTTCTGTGTATCAGGAAGTGTGAGGATGGCACAGGATAGAACAATATTTAAATCTTTTGTTCTTAGGATCGCTATGAGTCCTACTCAGCTCTACAACACCTAAAAGTAACAGACACTTAAAGACTTTATGAACAACAGACCTGAAACCTGCCCTATCCTGTGGCATCCTTGTAATCTCTGATGCATTAGAGTCCATTGCTGAAGTCACTGTGCCAGACCATCTTG
The DNA here is from genome assembly GCF_000299155.1 of Elephantulus edwardii. Lineage (NCBI taxonomy): Eukaryota > Metazoa > Chordata > Mammalia > Macroscelidea > Macroscelididae > Elephantulus > Elephantulus edwardii. The sequence goes on along the minus strand of NW_006399763.1, from coordinate 26,854,865 downwards.
TTGAGGAGTCTTCTCTCTTTGATCAGCCTACTATCTTTCCAAGCATGGTGTCTCTTTTTAAGGAACAGTTTCGCCTAACTACATGTTCAAAATATGAGAGAAGAAGTTTCACTATCTTTGCCTCAAATGAGCACCTTTAATGGTGTAATATTTAGGCACTCCACTGTTAACCAAAATTCTGTAACTTGAACTCATCAACTCTTTGGGAGAAAAAACTTTGGCTATCTATTCTGTAACATCACAGCTACTCTACTTTAAAGAGTTGTTATCTAAAACTCTAACTCCTTACTGTAGATTAAGGAAGAGAACATAGCTGACCCTCCAGCATGTTTTTTTGAGATTGTCTCTTGAATGGGGAGAAATGGCCCATTTTTTCCTACCAGTGAGGTATAGGCATTGGCAGCACAAAGCCCTATGGACTAGGGTTGCTATGAGTGGGACTTAACCTAACAGCACATAGCAACAACTATATTTAACAAAAGCTTGAATTAACACTTTCTCTTCAGTACTATGATACAATCACATATCATGGAGGTTCCAAGAGGAATTTGAGACAAGAGGATTAAAAGGGCTGGGATGAACATCCTTGCTTCTCTGCTTGTTTTCAGAAGATTGCAATATTTGTAATGTATGTTTACAATCTAATGAACTTTTAAATCATATGATCTTTTGTTAACTAAATCAGTTCTCCTAAAATCTTCTGGGGGGGGATAACATAAAGATTTATACAAATCGACCTCCAAATTTTTATAAAAATGCTAGTAATAATTCTAACATAGGTAGCCAATAATACAGCTGGCCCAACTTTAATGTGAGTCATCTGGAAGGCTACTCACTTTTTAACCTGGGACTGTTTCCTCTTCTATCAGTGTAGTAGATGTAGAGGTGCAACTCTCTAACCTTTCTTCAAGGAAGAACTTGCATTCCAATTATTACAAGGAGCCAAATTATCTGAACAAAACTATTTGCAATGGAGTCAATGCCAACTCATGATGACTCTTATTGTACCAGAGTAAAATTGCATTCTAAAGAGTTTCCAATGGCTCATATTTTATTTTTTTTTCATAAACACTTCACTAGACTTTTCTATTTAGATGCCTCTTGGTGGATTCTACATTTACTTTTTGTTTAGTAGCTGAGCTCACTAACATTTTCACCACCCTAGAACTCAGTAAGCTGAGGCTCTTGGTGCCTGCAAGCTCATCTTCAGCTCCATGCTTCCCTGACAGCCCCAGCAAGGGTGGAGCAGGCAGAAGAAACTGTTTTGCTCAATTGCAAGACTCATTTTAAAGTAGTCTTTGCTTTTGACTAACTTTCTCAGATTTTACATGGCTGTCTGAAACACTCTGCCCAATCTTATTTCTTCCCATCTCTGTGCCCTTCAACTTCCACCTTCCCTGTTCCCACTCCTAATTCCTCTATAGCATCAAATTCCTAGAAAATCTCATTAATGTAGTGAGTTTCTGGGACTAGGCAATTAGGATTCCATAGAGACTGTGCTATTATAGCAATACAGTATTTTCTTTTGATTATTTAATTGTACATTTTTTTTCTTGTACTTATAATAATCAACATTCTTTTTATAATTTTCTGGACATTTCCCACCACTAATATTACTGAACTTGTTTTCACAGCATCGTGTTCATAGATTCTTGGCAGATTTATTATAAAAAATGTATTTATGCACTGCATATTTTTACAAATCTTTTCTAAGTTTCCACTATACTAAAATTTATGAAGATAAATAATTTTTAAATGGTTTAATCAAATACTTAAGTTTTATTCTTTGGCAGGCACCTCCAAGGGACTAATTTAATCTGACTAGCACATCAACAGAGAACTACCAGAAGCCCAAGCTGGCTTCAGAAGGGGTCGTGGTACTAGAGATATTGTAGCTGATGTTAGATGAATCTTGGCTGAAAGCAGGGAATATCTGAGGAATGTCTATCTGTGCTTCATTGACTATGCAAAGGCATTTGACTGTGTAGATCATAATAAACTGTG